>NC_081311.1:110145625-110455000 GCF_026419965.1 Kogia breviceps | reverse complement strand
TAGACAACTATCTAAAATAGCATTTAAGGTATCAGGGGAGTGTTATTATACCACTGAGCCCAAAAGCACCATCATTGACCATATAACTGATGTTTAGCAGTAAACTCTTAGCAATCCTTACCAAGGCTTTCATTTTAATTCTCTAAATCTGAGAAAAATTTGTATGTATAAAATTTCTACCATTTAGAAAAAAAATCATTAAAGCATAACCAAAATATTTATATTCTACTATTACTTAATGATTCCATAAGTATAGATATAATAAATAAAATATAAAGCTAACCAGCAATAACAGAACACTACCTTGGACAATAACAAAGAAAATCTTTAAATATTGAAGACAGTCCGAAGATATCTCCATGTTTGGTGACTAAATGGGTAGTGATGACATTAATCAAAACAGCAAACTTGCATGCTTTCAAATTAAACTCCTCTACCATTGCATTGCCCTTTCTATCTCTCCACTTGTCCTTCGGAAACACTCTGCCCAACACTCTACTTTCCTTAGAAAGCCTTCCTTAAGGCTTCTTTTCTGTGCTTACAAGGCAACCTGAATAAACTGCTATGACAGTACTAATCACACTAAACAATATTTAATTGTCCATTGCCCCTAGACTCTGAGGTCTAATTGCATTCCTAAAAGTCTAATAGTTACTGCCTGATAAACAGTACTTAAAAAACATATTATATTTGAGTATGTTCTGAATGAATGAGTTGTAGAGTCTGAGATGCTTATAGAACACCCAGATGGTGATAAATAGAAACATGGGTCTGAGCTCAGGAAGGAAGACATGGTTCATGTTACAGATAAAATTCTACCCTAAATTTAGAATTGTTGCTTTGGCAGATTAAAACAAAAATCATCAAATAGTTTATGGATGGACTGACGACTGAGACATAAAATTTTCTCCCTGTCACTAAATGCAATGTGTACTCCTTAGTACAATGTAATTGATTTCTCAGCTTCAATCAACATAGCAGATTAGCCATGCCCTCCTTTTTCAGTCTATTGCCTTGACATCAGTGACGCTAAGGAAATTTTCCTCCAAACTGGCTATATCTTCTCAGTCTCCTCTGCTCCATTTCTTTTCCTCAATGTTAAATGTTGAAGAATCATAGGGGACCACGTCCCTTTATCTTCTCTCTATATACTATCTCCTTAGACAATCTCATCCCCCACCTTGCATACTAAAACATCCATTATCAGCTATGTACTGATTATTTCCAACTGAATTATGATCAATACTCCCCCTGTTTCCATAAACTAACAAAAAACTGCTCCTCCCCCAATATTCCCCTAGGTTAAGCACAAGAACCACTAACCCTGGAAATCAGCCTTCTCCTCTCCCTAGACCCTCAAATCAAATCCATCACCAAATCCTAAACTTTACTTCCCAAATATTTGTCAAATCCAGCTGCTTTACCTCTATCACCACCAGTCTGGACTGACATTCTATCATCTCTTGCCTAAATGACTATAATAGGTGAATTCAATTCTACTCAAAGTGTGAGCTGTGGACCAATACCAACCCATGAACTACTGTTGTTGGTGTGAGACAAGGTAAATACAGAAACTGAGAGGCAGCATTTAGAAATTTTTATAGCAATTTGACAGACACTGCCACAACATCCATTTTACTGTGTATTACTAAAGTACCAGCACAAACTAGAAAGTAAAACAAAACAAAACATGTCCTTCGCCACAGATAAGTTTGAGGAGCCCTGGCCTAACTCGTCTCCTTGCTTTTACACTTGCCTCTCCAATCTGTCCTCCACAGCACAGCCAAGTGATGTTTTTAAAACAAAAACTTAAGTAACTTACTCAGCTGTTTAACATTCTCCAGTGGCTTCCCACTGCTCTTAGGATTAAGTACAAAGAGCTTAGCAATAATTGACCACTGTGATCTGCTCCTGTCTCATTTCATATCACCCAGCCTCATGTGCTAAGGTCCAGTCTCCACAGGACTTTTCAGTCCTAGAAAGTTGAAATCGCCAGCATCGCTTGGGTAACTCCAGTTCATCCTTCAGACTTCGGCCTGAAAGTCATTTCTTCAGACAAACATTCTCTGATACATTAGTGAGCTTTTGTTGTTTACAATAATTTTCCTTTCTGGCAGTTATCGTAACTGTAATTATTATTTTTGTAATAATTTGCTTAGTTTCTCTATTCCCCAACAGAGTTTTGCCATCATGAATACAGGTACACTCTTTCCATAACGTGTGTCACCACAGCCTAGCAAGTGCCTGGCACAGATCAGATGTTCAATAAACTTTTGCTAAGTGAATAAATCTAAGTCAGGAAACAAAATGGTAACCAGGACCACCGAAATGCAAATGCCTGCGATATCTAGTCATATATAAGACCTGGGATACATCTGTAAACCAGGTGCTTTACAAAGTTAAATTTTCTTTACTCCCCTAAACAACCTAAAAGACAGGGAAATCTCATTGTTGAGATTTAAAAAAAAAAAAAAAAGATTTTTCAGAAAGGTGAAGAATCTTGTCTAAAGTAACCAACAAAAAATTGGAAGGCTGGAAGGTCTGAGAGACAACAAAGGGTAACAGTCTCTACAACCATATTGTCTGGCTCCATTGCTTACTTAGCTGTGTGATTTTGTGGATGTTAAGTAATCTGATTCTCAGGTTTCTCATATGGAGATATAATAAAGCCTTCTTCAATGGACTGTTGAGAGGTTTAAACAAGTTAATATATATAAATCATTTGAAAGAGTGGCTGGCATAGTCCTTTATAAGTATTAGCGATTATCATTGTTTTTAACATTACCACGGCTCTTATAAAATAATTTTATCTTCTTACTTCCTTATTGTCTGCCAGTGCCACACTGATAAATTACAAAAAAAAAAAGCAGAGTCTGTGTTATTATTCTCTGGTGGAGCTTTTCTCAAAGACTTAAACCCTACAGAAACTGAGTTAAGTGACTGTTTCCTCAGTTCTCTCTCAAGGATGGGACATAGGACCATTTTAGGTGCACAGGAGAGTAGTTATTACATACCCTGGATACTTTAGAGCATTAGGGCTTGATATTTACTGGAACCCCAGTTGGGAAGGGCTGCTCTTGTGTATCCCCAATGCCTGGCATGAAGTAGGTGCTCATTAAATATTTTTGTAAAGAATCAATATTTACAAAACCAAAGGAATAGTGCTCAGCACAGAGCAGATACTAATTATCAATTTTATTCCACCCCTTCAAAGTTTCTACAAACTTTAAAAGTATGATTCTATGGGAGTCATTTTTCTTGAACTTGGGGCAGTCTGTATTATTCAAAGCCAAATGCAGAATACAGACAGTAGGAAAGCCAAGGAATAGAAACCAATGTTGGCAAGAACTATGAAAATAGTAAGAGGTGAAAGATAAGTAGAATTTGGATATGCAGGGGAAAGAGCAAAGGTTATCCTAGGCCAGGGAATAGCATAAGCAAAGGCAGTGTTACCCAAAGTTTAATGAACATTCCATTGGTGACACAAAAAAAGATTTTAAGCTATACACAGGCAAACAACTTAATTTTGATAGTTCCATATGCACACATTTTTACGTGTAATTGGGACAGCAAATTGTGATTTCAAACTTTTTACTATTTACAACAACAGTTGTAAGTCATTCCAAATAGGTACAACAGTACCTATTTGGATTTTTTTTTGTGAGTTGTTTAAAAAATGTATCAAGAAAATAATAATGCACAGGAGGTAAGCAAATATGACAGAAATTGTCAGAGTTTTCAAGAGTAAACTTTTGGACACATCAAGGCATGGTCATGTTAATAAAACATAACATGTTAGTAAGAGAAAAGCCACCAGTCTTCAGAATGAAGCCAAAGCTCTATCCTGAGTAGCAATTCAACATAAAGGACAGGTAGGTGTGAAGTATCCAACCAGGTTTGAGTATTTATTGTAGTACTAAAATTCTCATCAGCAAAATCCTCATTTTTCCCTATTATAAATCTGCTACATAATTCAACTTCAGTTATTCTCAAAACAAAGATAAAAATTTAAAATTTCCAAACAGGTACCTGAAAATGGGACTGCGTGTAGCCTGGTAACGTACCTGAAAATAGGGAACTAAAACTGTACTTTTCACACCAGAAGGAACTAATTTATACAGTAACAAAATATGAATCATAGCTACCTCAAAAAAGGTGTTAAATAAGAAAGAGCAAAAAGACAGTTTTCCAGTCCCCCCCTCCTCTCTCAAAATTATCCTACCAATAGCCAAACCAAGTCAAGCTAAGAGATGATGATAAAGAACATTTATTGAACTCTTACCAGGCACTGTTGTATTTTACCTGCATTAAGTTATGCAATTATCACCACCATCTTATGAAGTACATCACTAACCCCATTCTACAGCTGTAAGAATACTGAGGCACAGAGAGATTAAATAACTTGCCCAAAGCCAGACCTGGTAGACAGAAAGGCAGGGATTTAGATCCTGGCAGTTCAGCTACAGAGTCTGAGCTCTTAACCACTAGGACCATTTCTCTCAAGAATAATAGAATGATAATTTGAAATATTCCACCTTTCCCATCATGGCAGGAGAGATGTAATTTTCCAAGGTATGAACCTTTTATTCTTAAGTTTCCAGTCTAAGAAACAGGAGGTTCAGCTATATGGAAAAACTGGAAAGATGAGCACTATAATAAAACAATCTAGGCCCAGGAGTATTCAAATACAGATAAATCATCAGAAGCCTCAAAAGTATGGCTGAATGGCACTATTCACAGAGAAAGATGCCAAAAGTTGGGCTAAGCAGAAGGTGAATCCTATTTCTACTGGATCTACTGCTTTGAGAGAGAAAATCCCACCCACCTCCTCCCCTTTCTGTGATTCAGTACACAAATGCATCTATTCAAGAAGAACTGTAAGGGGAAAGGACAGCAGAAGGGAGCAGAAAGGGGTAAGTCAGGACTTGTACCCTGAACTGCAGAGTGAGCTTGATGTACCTGAGGAGAGAGAACGGATGAGAGGGCAATGTGTACCTGGAGGTAGGCAGGTTTTGGGCATGACCACTGGGGTGGAGGCACCGAGTGGCCTGGCTGGAGAGCTGAGAATTCACCCTAAAATGGGCTAATGGGGACAGTTTCAGGCGTATACGTTTGGGTTTGGGATAAGGAGGGATGGACGTGAACGCGGGGGTGGCGTGCAGTTTCTCGCTTTGGGCAGTACTCAAGGTGGGAAGAAGGCACAAGGTATCAAGGTGCGGGCGAGGAGGTCTACAGGTACAAAGGGGGTAGAATGGAAAAGAAAAAGGCGCAAGGCTTGTGGAAGAAAGTCGGGGGGATCCTGGGAGACGGAAGCTGGGAGATCAATGGGGGAGGGGTAATTCCCAGGGGAAGTAGAGACGCGCGAGATTAGGGGGGTCCGGGGGGCGGAGGTGGGGCTGAAGGGCGGGGGCGGAAGGCACGCCTCAGGAGCGGGGGTCCAGGGCCGAGAGAAATGGGGGCGCCGAAATGGGGGAGGAGAAGGTCGCTGGGTTTCACTGCAGGTGAGTCCCGGGAAAGAGGGGGCAGCCAGCGGCCAAGGCTGCGGCCGGGACCCCGGAGGGGGAGGGGCACCTACCCGGACGTGCGGGGCGGCGGCGGGCAGCCCCGGCGGCGGCTCCTCTCCGGCTGAGGCGGCTGAGGTGATGGCGGCGAGTCCCTGTGGCGGCCGCCTCCGCCGAACCGCATCCCTCCTCCCCGGCCCGCCCTCCTTCCCTATCTCCCGCTCCTAAACTTCTTCCCCGGGATAAACAAACCCGCCGCCAGGGGCGGCCTTCTCCGCCGCTCCCGCCCCCGCGCAGGTTCCCCCCCCCTCCCGCCCCGGGCCCGTCTGGGCTGCGGCTTCCGAGTACCGACTCCAGCCCCCAGCCCGCGAGGGCGCGTGCGCGCGGCGGCGTCTGCTCGCAAGGCCTTTCCTCCCTCCCTCCCTCCGGCGCTGGGCACTTCCGGGCTGGGCCGGATCAGCCGCTGGGGGTTGAATGTAGCCGCCGCCGTTTGCGCCAGGCCCTGGGTTACCAGCCCGGTGGGCTCCGCATCCTGGGCCGAGCCTTGCCTGGTGGGGACGCCCCCCACCCCACTCCGCCTCCTCGGCCCAGCGTCAAACTTTCCTTAACTAAAAAGCCCACTGAATAGCTCCTCCTAACTGGTCTGATTGATCACGTCGGGTGAGAGGCGACTGCCGTTTCTGTGCACGGTTTCTTTAGGGCTGGACCAGGCTAGAAAGCCAAGGTACAACTTGTACCGAGCTCCTGTTGCGAGCCAAGAGCCATATGAACTGCCCAAACAAAACAGCAGTATACAGTCTCCAAAGAGGGATAAAGATAAAGACAGCAGTGTGGTAGACAAAATGAAGTGCCATGGTGGAGCGGTTTTCGGTTGGAGATGAACCTGAAATGTCAGGCTTGGGAGGGGTCTGCCGAGGGGCGGCTGAGGATGCTTGTGAAGCACAGAAGAGCAGGCTCCCGAGACTGGATGTTCGTGGTAAATAGGGCTATATCTAAGCAGATGTCTTAAGAGATGAGGGGACTGCCTCACGGAGTTCAGAGAAAGGTGACCAGGATACTACACTGGCAATCTTATTCACGTGTTTTAACACAGAAAAACGTGCGTGGAATACAAGCAGCTCCAACCGGGTTTTCAAGGAGATAGGATCCGCATAATCAAAGTTGCCTTCGGCCAAGAATTAAGAAAACAGAAGTGGAAGTGAGCATTGATGTGTTGGGGCCTGTGGGGAGAGGAGATTATTAGTGCAGAATTTCTCGTTCTCCAAACATGAACAAAAACCAGTTAGTATTAGTTGCTGTACTCATTGTGGGTCTGTGTTAACTTTATGATATGTGACAGAAAGGGTGAAAATTACATGTAATTTTTGCCCAGGCCTTTTATCTATGTCAACCCCTTAGCACTAATGCCCTTTCTTTTGCTAATCAACCATTATTAGGCACTAATGAATGTAATAGGCTCAAGGAATAAAACTGCAATAAATCCTTCAAGTAGATTTCCAATTGGGAGTTAAGAAATGAGTGGTACTTGGTGACTCTTGATACTTGACTGAGTTCTAGGTGGGGAGTGGTTCAATAAACTTCCACCACAAGGATGTCAGACCGCTCCTCAAGATATTATCAGAGTCTTTCCCCTAGGCTTGATCTCTTTGCAGTATTAGGATATATCATTCTTTTCCTTGAAGTATTTGGTGACTTTATCCACTGATAAAATAATAGTAAATAGTAAGAGTAAATATGGCTTGTAAATAATTTTAACAAAAATGTGATCGTTTGGCAAAGTAAAAGATGGCTCTATGGTCAATAAACCTGGATTAAAGCTTGGTGCTATATTGTCAATCCCCTAAAGAACTTCCTTTCTTGATTTGATTTCCTACTTGCTGGATACCTGTTGGAAAACTAGATTATTAAAATAGGTTTTAGTTGGGAATTCCCTGGCGGTCCAGTGATTAGGACACTGCAGGGGGCCCGGGTTTGATCCCTGGTCGGGGAACTAAGATCCCGTGTGCCATGTGGCCAAAAAAAAAAGAAAAAGAAAAAAGAAAAAATAGGTTTTAGTTTATTGCAGCCATAAGTGACTTTTATAAATAGAGAAATAAGTAACAGCTTTATCACTGATGTAGAGCATAGTGTGCTTCCACTCATATTTGCATTGCTAAGGCATTAGCCATTATGACCATCCAACTCCTTAGATGCCAAGAAACTTTATGATACTCATTTTGCAGCTCATTGTCAGTTTTCTTTAGGAAACCATTCAGATTCCTCAATGAACGTGGCTGACGTGGAAGCTCTACTTATTGTAGATAATAGGTCAGCAGCTAGTAAAGGTCAGAAGAGCCATTTATTCTCTGACCTTAATGCATGCAGATGAGGACCAGATTTTGAATCTTCTTGACTCAACCCTATGAGGCTCTGTCTGAGGAGCCATCCAAGCACTCCACTTTGATATTTTAGTGACTGCAGCATCTTATTCCTCTTTTCTAAATTAAACATCACAGTTCCTTCCATTTCATGGCACAACGGACTTGCCACTGCCTTGCAATCCACTACCCTGTTTTGTATTACCATTTTTCCAATTCTAACTGTCAAAACCTAAAACATACGGTGGCAAAAAATCCATTATTATCTTCTGTTTAGTGAGCAAAAAAAGGTAATAATGTGCTTGTTAGCAAACACTGTATTCTTCATGAATCCTAAGTGGTATGCTCTCTGAGCTTCCCTGAACATTTTGCTCATACCCCTACCCTTATTAATGTGGTCCACGAACCTCTTTCATAGTGAGCTGGCTTCCCCATATTTTTCTAACCATTATCCCTTCCTATCTTAACTTTTTTTCAAGGGAACCAAACTCAGGTCTTACTTCCCACAAGCTAACACTTGTGATCAGACGCCTAACATTTAGTTTTTGGAATTTAGGTGGAAAGAAAAGAACAACTCATTTGTTAATTTTTCATTGTTATAAATATTAGGCCTTTTATTTGGAAGAAAACACTAAAACCCGTGTTGAATAACCTGTAAATTACATGTAAATTACATGTAATTTCATTTTCTGTTCCCTTGTCTCCATTTCTTCTATCTCTGGCTTTTCATCTTGCATATGAATTCCTACTTTTGTAGTACTTTTGCATTATATAATATTCACTTTTTAAGGATCTAAAAACTTCAGAACACTAGCTTTATACCTACAACTCTTATGTAGTGATGCCTATAGCAAAAAAAAAAAAAGGGCCAGTAAACTTGATGTACTTATCACTCAAAAACCATTCTCAGAAAACTGAGAACAGGATCTGCCCAGAACTCTGAGAACAGGATCTTATGTCTTTTAAGTCTTTTAAGTCTTAACCCTTATTTTCATGTCATCAGCCACATTATATCAAATATTTCAAGTTGCTCCCTTGTTTCAGACACATTCATATATTTAATGCTTTGGTCCTTTGCATAATCTGTCAGGTCTGCTATAGGAGGGAGGACTTTTGTTGTTTTTCTATCACCACGTGAAGAGTAAAGGTTGAGTTGCAGCAGTTCACTAGTTGGCATACTGTTACATTTTCTAGATGTTTAATTAAATATTAAATTTAACCAAGTCTGAAACACTTTGAGGCCCTTAAACCATCAGCAATCCTAGATTCTGGATCAATAATGCCCAGTTAATGAGAAATAGTGATACCTCTACCTACACAATATATCGTCTTGGAAAAATCTTGGTCACCCAACTTGCAAGTCCTCTATTCACAGTGTAATAGAAGAAAAACATCAAAAATGTTCTCATCTACAAGATTACCCAAAGCCCCTACAGCATCACTCCAGATGTGCCCTGAGAACTCTCATCCAAGGTCACTTACGGTTGCTGGAAATATTTTTACTGTGCCAGGATCCAGGCAGTTGCTGCTGTCATGATCTAGTAGTCCCTGATGACCTCTCCCTTCTTCAGCTTGGCCAGCTAAGTTCTCTCTCCTCTGCTGGTGCACTGGCCTTGCCCCTTCTCTGCTTCTCAGGTAACCCAAGAAGTTGCGGTTAATTCTGGACCTTGGAGACAGTCCCAGGGGAAGGCTGGAGCTCTCCACTGTGCTCTCCAGCCAGGGTCACCAGCCTCTGCAGCAGCCCCAAATGGCTCTAGAGTTACAGTAGCTCTGTCTCCTCCTCATTTATCTCTGCTCAGTCATCACAATGTCTCCAGGTCAGGGTCTTCAGACCCCTCCCAGAGAGACACACCCTAATGCCTATCAGGGCAATTTCTGGCTAGAGGAGTTTATTTAAATATCTGTCCCTGCAACACCCACTGCGTGGGTCCCTGCATCTCTGGCCTTCTTCTCCCCGAAAATTGGGGTCACTTCACTCCACTTCCTTCTGACCCTGACTCAAGAAATGGCAGCTGCATGGCGTTTTCTCTGGACATATTTAGGGGTCCTGCCTCCAGTGGAATCTCGGAAGGGCTTCTGTTTCCCTCAGACTAGGCACTCCTCCTCCAAGGAGAAGCATGTAGAATTGGGCCCTGCTCCCAGACCAGCAATCTAGAAGCCCTATAGGGCCCATTGGGTGAGCTGCAGTGGTGTTCCTAGGACTGTCCTGCAGACAATCAGACGCTAGGTGAACCCGGGAGCCTTGGAACCTCTGTGCCTCAAGTGTTCCTTGACTTGCTGCTTTTTCCCTGCTCTGCAGCCTCAGAAGGACTGAGTTCTCCCACTCTCTTCCCTCCCCTTCTGCCGCCTCCCTGCTTTAGAAACTAAGCCCTGCTGTCTAGCTGTTGCCAATTCTGCATCCATACCCCTACACAACACTGAATGGCCACCTGCCTCCAGATGGTTCTCTCTGCTATTCAGAGCCCTTCGCTGCCAGCCTGGCTGCCAAATTGGAAATCCTGGTATGGCCATTTCCAAAATTAGAAACCAGACCGTGCCATCTCCGAGGACACTGCGCCTTTACCTCCCAGCAGCCGGTCAAGCCCAACCTCTGCAATGGTGCCAAACACCCTCCCCCCAAGCCTTCCTCCCCGGTTCCCCGCCCCCACATTTCTAGCCTAGGTGATTTGGTTTTTTTGCCTTCCCCTCCCTGCCTGTCCAACCTTCCCCAAGTTTTAGCACCCTTGACTTTCTCTGCCTGAACTATGCCAGGCTGGAGAATGGCCAACTCAAGGGCTATATAAACCCTGGATTATATAGGCCTCTTAGAGGCCTCATCCCACATCCTGTCAAACATGGAGAAAAATGTAGCCATGTCTCACATGAAAAATACAATGTTTTGTTATGCAAAATGAAAGAGATCTAATTTTCCTTCGGAAATATTTCATAATTTCATTTTGCAGTTTTCTTTGTATTTTAGAGCCAAAACCCGTTTCTTTTCCAGCTCTCAAACCATTTGATAAAACCTGGAAAAGCTTATGGGCCCTGGGCACTTGCCTGTAGTGAGAACCTGAGCCTTAAAAGGATTAAAAAACTAACTCTGGGAGGGAGGGAGGTAAGCCCTTCCACACTCGGCTCTGTCTCAAGGCTTCTCCCCCCATCCTCATCATCACTGAAATCTTTCTCTTCTCCAGTTTTTAATCACTGGGCTTCTCTGTTTGATCCCTGCCTTTGGTCACTCACGTTTTACCCATGCTGCTCACATGTGACACTCCCCTTATTCCCAATGTCGGCTGGCCAGTCTGGATTTCACTGCATCACCAGCCCCTAGATTCCCTTTCACAGCGCTCCTTCCACCACTGAGGGCTCTGGATATTGTCTTGAAGCCCCTTCGCCCTCTGAGGCTGCAGCTTTCAAACATGCCGTTTGTACGCTTGACCCTGTAGATATGATGGTGTTCTCAGACTGGACCTTTGTAAGTCTACAGCTCGATCCAGCTCTCTGGCGCTCCACCGGCCACCCCTTGCTGTATGAGACAGTTCCCGCGCACCCGTACTGCATTTTGGATGCTTCAGTCTTACCCTGTCTGCTAGGACTGACCAGCAAAGCCCACTTGTGTCTGAAGCAGAATAGCTATCAGAAACCACACTTTACATTTTTCTACTTAAGTACCTGCTCACATTTCTCTCTGTTTTGAGTGCCTCCTTCCCTGAAGGAGGCACTATGTACGCCTCCGTTACATATGGCATCCCTGCTACACTTTTCTGGAAGTTTTCCTGGTTACTCATTCTTGCAGATTGAGCTTATATATAAGAAACCAAGGGACTTCCCTAGTGGCACAGTGGCTGGACTCTGCTCCCAATGCAGGGGGCACGGGTTCGATCTCTGGTCAGGGAACTAGATCCCACATGCATGCCCCAACTAAGGAGCCCGTGTGCCACAACTAAGGAGCCTGCCTGCCGCGACTAAGACCCCATGCAACCAAATAAGCAAATAAATAAATAAATATTAAAAAAAGAAAAAAAGAAAAAGAAACCAAAATGTCCCCAGAAATTACCCCAGATTACATCTAAGTATTAACTGTTAATAAGCTGAAATAGCCATTAGTAGTTGGGCTTTTACTTTCCAGGATTTCTGGATTTTATACTAGTGATTCTATAATTTCAATATACTTAAAATTGAATTATGCATATTCGGTGCACAGAGTGAACCCGTTAAGAGAGAGAGCCTGCAGCAATATATTATTGCCTCTTTAGTTGTCTTTTCTTAATATTTTTTCCCCCAGAAAGAAAATTAGGCTAGCCTTTAAAAAACTGTGTTCTGCTATAGTCTACAATTTTGAGAGGAAAAGTGATGAATGTTTTTATTTTCATGTCAAGAGCTCAGCAAGAATTTGCTTCTATTTTGAATGTGGAGCCTACTGTGTGCAAAACAGGTGTGACAAAAGCCCAGCTTCCTTTCTGAACACCTTTTAGAGCTGTTTTCTTTCTTTTGTTCTGTTTTTTATTTTTCTCAGTTGTAATCACTTAACCATAAAACGTCTGGATATTTATACAGAATGTTGTGCTTCATTTGTCACATTCCTTTTCTGAGTTTGATTTTTATTTTACTTGTTTGGTCCAGGATAGATTCAAGATATGTTTTCCTGGACTTGAAGGAAAACATGATTTAGCTCCTGGAATATTCACCTGATGCCTTGCGCTAATTAGTCGTGGTGTCCTTATTTTGGCATAAAGCCTGCAGGGCATGCTATGGTTCTGAACCCGTTTGCCATCCCAGCCATCCCTTGCCCTTTCCCTTCTCTGCTCCACATCTCAGCCAGCTCCTGCAGGCTGTTTCTCAGTCCTGTGTCAGCTGGCTTCCTGCGGCTTCGGCCCTTAGGAGGCACTGTCGGGATCCTGGAGGGAGGGAGGAATGGAGAAGCCAGTGTATTCCCCCTCTTTTTCTGCCTTAGGCACCCTCCCCGGAAGTAACTCTGTTTTCTCCCAGGCTCCAACTCCTGCTGGACAAGCCTACCACCAAATCAGCCCTGGCAATACATCCTCCTCCCTCAGGACTTGAGGATATGGGGAGGGGGAAGGGTAAGCTGTGACGAAGTGAGAGAGTGGCATGGACATATATACACTACCAAATGTAAAACAGATAGCTAGTGAGAAGCAGCTGCATAGCACAGGGAGATCAGCTAGGTGCTTTGTGACCACCTAGAGGGGTGGGATAGGGAGGGTGGGAGGGAGGGAGATGCAAGAGGGAAGAGATATGGGAACATATGTATATGTATAACTGATTCACTTTGTTGTAAAGCAGAAACTAACACACCATTGTAAAGCAATTATACTCCAATAAACATGTTAAAAAAATAGATTAAAAAAAAAAAAAGCAGAGAAAGCTTTTGACAAAATTCAACACCCATTAAAAAAAAAAAAGTATAATGGCTTCCTGTGGTTGTTAATCCCTGAATTCTTCTCAGTTTTTCTGTCATCTGTACAATGGATGTATCAAATCCTCTGTTGGAAGTAATGAGTATGGTTTCTTTTTTTCTGGTTGGACTCAGCACACTTGTCCATTTTATGTTTTCATAAGGGTCTTATCCTATTTATAGGGGAAGGAATGATTTTCACAGAGAAGTAGTCATTTTATTTTATTTTCTGCAATGCCGTGTGCCTTGTGAGATCTTTGTTCCCTGGCCAGGGATCAAACCCGTGCCCCTTGCAGTGGAAGCACAGAGTCTTACCTTCAGGGAAGTCCCAAGAAGTTGCCTTTTTAAACTTAGGGATCTATCTGTTCTCCTCCATGTGGCTTGGCTAATGCCATCGTTCTTTTAGCTCCTTACCTTCCATACTTGCTTCCCACCTCTGATAATACCCAACCCAGGCCCAATCCTTCTCCCATTCTCCATCCTTAAAGCATATGACATCTGTCTTCTGTCTTCTATGCACATAGATGCACAACAATTTGCTTTTAAATTTTTAAAATCCTTTTTTATATAGTGTTCTTAACAAGAGTGTCATGGCTATAGGGTAGCAAAAAGGGCACTGGATTATCCACCCAGAATTTTTTTTTTTTTTTTTTTTTTTGCGGTACGCGGGCCTCTCACTGTTGTGGCCTCTCCCGTTGCAGAGCACAGGCTCCAGACGTGCAGGCTCAGCGGCCATGGCTCACGGGCGCAGCTGCTCCGCGGTATGTGGGATCTTCCCGGACCGGGGCACAAACCCGTGTCCCCTGCATCAGCAGGCAGACTCTCAACCACTGCACCACCAGGGAAGCACTATCCACCCAGAATTTGAGTCATTGTGATCTTGCTTGAATCCCTCAGCCTCTTCCTGCACAACAGTGCCCTTGGTAGTAAAACAGGGGAAAAGATGACTTCTTCATCAGAGCTATGAAGAGCAAATGAGATTAATGAAAGGATTTGTAAATGATAAAATGTAAGAAGTTATTATTTAAAAAATTTAAAAACAGTGAATAAGACGATCTTTTCTTGAAACGGGTGTAATTTTATTTTATTTTTTAATATTTATTTATTTGGCTGTGTTGGGTCTTTGAGGCACGAGGGATATTCGTTGCCGTGTGCGAGATCTTCATTGTGGTATGTGGGACCTTTAGTTGATGCATGCGGAATCTTTAGTTGCATCATGTGGACTCTTAGTTGCAGCATGTGGGATCTAGTTCCCTGGCCTGGGATCAAACACACACCCCTTGCATTGGGAGCGCGGAATCTGAGCCACTGGACCACGGAGGAAGTCCGTGAAACAAACGTAATTTTATTTATTTATTTTCTTTCTTTCTTTTTTTTTTTTTTTTGCGATACGCGGGCCTCTCACTGTTGTGGCCTCTCCCGCTGCGGAGCACAGGCTCCGGACGCGCAGGCTCAGCGGCCATGGCTCACGGGCCCAGCCGCTCCGCGGCATGTGGGATCTTCCCGGACCAGGGCACGAACCTGCGTCCCCTGCATCGGCAGGCGGACTCTCAACCGCTGCGCCACCAGGGAAGCCCCAACAAACGTAATTTTAAAAGCACAAAGGTGTTTCTCAATTCGAATTTATAGTGAGGTTTAATAGCATCACACAGCCTTCATCTAACACGGTATTTCTCAGTCATGGTTCTATTGACGTTTGGGACTGGATAATTCTTTGTTGTAGGAGCCTGCTCTGTACATTGTAAAATGTTTAGTGGAATCCCTGCCTCTAGCTGCTAGATGCCAGTAACACCTTCCTCCTCATTTTTGACAATCAAAACATTTCTAAACATTGCCAAATTTCCCTAGGAGAAAGGGTGGAGCAAAACAAACAAAAAACACCAAACAAACAAATAAAAAAAAAACCCAGGTTGAGAACCACTGATCTAACCAAACCTACTTGGGAAACATGTCACCCCCTTTTAATTTAAGCTGTTTAAAAAAAACAAGTTTGACTTTCAAAGAAGATTTTGGAAAAGGACTTTTAAAAATGCAGTTCAGGGACTTACTTGGAGGCACAGTGGTTAGGAATCCACCTGCCAGTGCAGGGGACATGGGTCCGAGCCCTGGGAAGATGCCACATGCCAAGGAGCAACTAAGCCCATGCACCACAACTACTGAGCCTGCACTCTAGAGACCGTGCACCACAATGACTGAAGCCCGCGCACCTGGAGCCCGAGCTCCGCAACAAGAGAAGCCACCGCAATGAGAAGCCCGCTCCCCGCAACTACAGAAAAACCCATGCGCAGCAATGAAGACCCAACAAAGCCAAAAATAAATAAATAAAATAAAAATTAAAATGCAGTTCGGTCATGAAACATACCCTGTTTTAGAGATGCATAAACCCTGCAGTGAAAGTCAGTGATCACTATCATAGCAGTCATGTGTCTTACTAAAGTATTTATGTTGGAGAGACTCATCTTCCTGCTGAATATGTGATTGGACTGCCTAATTAAGTGGGTTTCTTCATACAATTAATACCTTTTGTTTTTACTAGGTATTAAAAAACCACATTAATACTTTATATCTGACTATCGTATGTTGATATCTTTTGATGTCCTTTAAGGCAAGGGAACTCGACTATTAGTAGGAACGTATATTTCAGTCATAATATGACTCAGATTTTCTGGATCTATACTTATACAGGCTACCTTGAGTAGCAGCAGGAATTAGAATTTTATGAGAATCACTGCTAGGTCATAATCAGTAGAACTGTTCATATTCTTGATTCCTAATGAGATACTCTCTTTGTCATTGGATTTCTAGGACACTGGAAACCCAACTGTAGCTATTTACAATCCAGAAATTATTGGGAGTTCCCTGGTGGTCCAGCGGTTAGGACCTGGTACTTTCACTGCCGTGGCCCCGGGTTCAATCCCTGGTTGGGGATCTAAGATCCCACGAGCCTCCCACAAGCTGTACAGTGTGGCAAAAAAAAAAAAAAAAAAAAAAAAAATCCAGAAATTATTATTTTAAAAATATTGATGCCAGGTCTCTAAAACTGTCTCTTCTAGCTTATATTGTCAAAAGGTTTCTAAAACCAGTTTCCCATCTCAACTGTGTCAGTTAGCTTTCTTACTAGCTTAAGAAAATATTGACCAAAGGAGATTGTAAAACAGGAGAAACAGGTTGTAGCAATAGGGCTACTTTTGCTGGGAAGACAGAAAAGCTGTATTATCCTTAACATGAATATACTGCTAAGCTTTGTGGACACACAATGTTTCCAAGATTGGTAAAAAAGGATACTGCATCAGGAGAATTAAATTCATTTCATTATCTATGATTTTTTTGGCATTCTCCTGGTTACTCTTCTTTGGGGGACTATGGACCCTCTTTTAAGGACTTATCAGCATCAACAATATCAGTAAAATGATTAATACTGTAATAGGGGTGGAGCGGGCATGCAGCTGTTAGCACGCGGCCGTCAGCGCCTGACTGTTATCGCGAGACCGGAGCTTGGTGGTTAGTAGTCCCGCTCAGGCAACAGTGAGCCTCCCGCTGGTGCTCTCGGCAGCGAGTGCGGTAAGAGGCAGATCGTGGCTTTCTCCCTGGAGGTCCTCCAGGCCCTGTGGCCTCAGGCTGGCGGGTGAGCTGGGGGGCCTGGGGACAAGCTGAGAGCTGTGTTCCGCAGAGCTCCAGAGCCCTCGCCACGGCGGCGCACTGGCGGCGCCCAGGCCTTGAGGCAGCAGTGAACCTCTCCCCAGTCCCCACTTCCTCGACCTAATGGCGGCGGCAGGCTGTGTGGGTTGCGGTCCATGGAGACCTCAGCAACTGGAGTATATGGACACTGCCATTAAGGTAACAGTTTCAACCAGCCTTCAGTCTCTCCAAGTTTTAAAAATTGGTCCGCCTTAGATCTGTTGTCTACCGCTAGGAGGTGGCCAGAGGTCAGGGTTAAGTTGCAAGGACGTTGCACAGCATTACTTCAGGTACACCTGTGTAACTGGGGCTGTTCTCGGAGAAGGGCAGTTGTTGTGAGCTGGGAATTCACCTGATTGGTGTTTGCTACGACATGTATTTGATTCTATATAAACGATTCTCTCCAGTTTAAATGAAAAGCCTAAGGGCTGGTTGGGTCCTGGGCGCCTTTCTTGCTCGGCCATGACGGCTGAGCAGGGTCTGCGGACCTGGCCCTCGGGGTGCCGCCAGCTGAGACCTAACTCTTCAGCCGGGCCTGGGCGAAAGTTGAGCCTTGGGACCTTGCCCTTTCTTGTCAGAACAAAGAGTAACATTTGTTTTGGTGGAGGTTTACAGGAACATTGTGACCTAAGTATGACCTAACCTCAACAACAAAGGATCTGACAGCAAGTTGTAACAACTAACTACGTCCCTCCCTCACCTTTCCTATAAAAGGGCTTTGCTAAAAGCTTTTGGGGAGTTTGAGGTTTTTAAGGCATGAGCCACCTGTCTCCTTGTATGACCCTGCAATAAACCTTTCTCTGCTCGATACTGCTACGTTTTGGTATTGTTTGGCCTCACTGTGCCTCGGGCACACAGACTTAAGTTTGCTATCAGTATTATATATTGCTCTTAAAGGTTTTTTTTCATAAAGTACTTTTAAAAAAACAATCTTATGATTGAGGTAGGTGGTAGAAGTTTAGGATGTAGACAGTGCCATTAAGTTGGTTCAGAAAGTTAGGGTCCTCTTATTTGCTATCCTACTATTGAATTTAGATGACTTTGGACCAGGCCTACCTCTACATTCACTGCCATTTCCCCAGTTTATCACATACTACTTCAGACCCCTGTGGAAATGTTTGGATCTGCAGACTCTGCCAGAACAAAGCTTTGGCTAGCATCCCACACTATAAATCAGTATTCCCCAGTGGAAGTCTCTTGTTTCTGGAGAAGGAATCCATTTGAAGTATCAGTGTTTGCCTCATCTGTTTTTTGAGATCTGAGAAATGAAAAACTGTAATTATGTATAGAAATGATCTGAACCAAATTTCCCATTCTCATCATAAACAAGGAACAAAAGATATTAACGATGGGCCATTTCAGATTCCTCCCTGCTATCTCTGATTAAGAAAAGCTATATGGCCAAGATGGAATTAAATTACAGGGATTAGATTTACCTTCCCACTTGTAACAACCAAAACAAAATACAAAACAAAAAGAAAACAAAACAAAGACAGAATACATGAAACAGTGGTTTTCAAGATACTGGCTATTAGGCAGTGAATGACAGTTATTCTTGAAAGAAAGGAAACATGAGAGATGAGGCCAACTATTGCCCAGGTGTATTCACTTAAGAGAGTTTTCAGGCCATGACATATGGGACAGGAGCCGAGGTGAAGCCCAGTTAGGACCATGAATTGAAGAGACAGAGGTGAGAGTTCACGGAGATCAAGACAGAGTTGATAGGATGAGTGACAAAGAGGACAGAGCTGCACAGAGAGAACATCAGCAGTCTGCAGAGGGACCCCTGTCAAATATTCAGCAGAGTCCTGATCAACATGTACCAATGAGGAAACTACATGAAGCCCAGGAAAGAATCATCTGGAAGCAATAGAGAGAACCCATGCCATTGCCAGTTCTCAGCAGCCAGGCTGGAAAAACTCATAATTCATAAGGTACTGGGTAGATTATTCAAGAAGGCCCTGCTTCATTAGAGGGGAATAATTAGCCTTAGACTGAGAACTGCTCCCAAGCTGTCAAACCATAAAAGCAAAAACTGAAGGGATCAAACTGTTTCCAAGTAACTGTTCATCATTCCTGAGTGAAGCACAAAAAAATGTATGAGAATTCAAAAGTATCCAGCACCCAACAAAATAAAATCCACAAAGTGTGCATGCAACCAAAGACTACCAGGCATGCGAAGAGATAGGAAAATGTACCCATAATGAGGAGAATAACCAATAAGTCAAAGTTGACCCAAATTGACACAGTTGATATCATTAGCAGAAAAGAACATTAAAACAATTAGTGTAACTATACTATACATACTTAGAAAGTTAAGCAGAGATTTTAAAAACAGATCCCAATCATATATCTAGAGATGAAAAGTACAATGTCCAAGATGAGAAATACACTGGATGGGATTAACAGCAAATTACTATAGCAGGAGATAAAGATTAGTGAATTTGAAGGCATAGCAATGGAAATCATCCAAAATGAAACACACAGAGAAAAAAAGAATCCAAAAAAATTAAAGAGCATCAGTGAGTTGTGGGGCAACCTTAAGCAGCCTAAGGTATGAGTAGTTAGAGTCTCCACAGGAGAAAAGAAGGTAGGGAAAACAAATATTTGGGAAAATATGTCCTCAAATTTTCCAAATGATAAAAACTATAAGCCCATAAATCCAAGAGGCTCAATGAAACTCCATCACAAGAAACATGAAGAAAATTACACCTAGGTCTATTATCACAAAATTGTCAAACAAATGGCGATAAGGAAGAAGAACCTAAAAGTATCCACATAAAAGACATGTTACATACAGAGCAATAAAAGTAAGAGTGACATGAGATTTTTTTTTTATTGGAAACAATCCAAGTGAAAACACACTGGAACAACATCTTTAAAGTAATGAAAGGAAAAAAACCTGTCAGCCTAGAATTGTATGTCCCGCTAAAACATCTTTCAGAAACAATGGTGAGGTAAAGATATTTTCAGACATACAAAACCTGAAAGAATTCATTAGCAGCAGATCCTATAAGACAAGTTACAAGACATTCCTCAGGCAGAAGGAAATTAAGAATGAAATTAATAGAATTGTGTGCATAAAAGTATCAAAATAATAGTCACATAACATATACAAAAATTAGCTCAAAGTAGATCAAAGACATGGGCTTCCCTGGTGACGCAGTGGTTGAGAGTCCGCCTGCCGATGCAGGGGACACGGGTTTGTGCCCCGGTCCGAGAAGATCCTACATGCCGCGGAGCAGCTAGGCCCGTGAGCCATGGCCGCTGAGCCTGCACATCTGGAGCCTGTGCTCCGCAACGGGAGAAGCCACAACAGTGAGAGGCCCGCGCACCGAAAAAAAAAAAAAAAAAAAATCAAAGACAAAATGTAAGAGCTATAACTATAAAACAGTTGAAAGAAAACATGTTTGTAAATCTTCATGACCTCGGATTAGGCAACAATTTTTTAGATATGACACCAAAAGCACAAACAGCCAAAGAAAATCTAGATACATTTGATTCAAAATTAAAAACTCATGTATTAAAGGACACTATCAAGAAAGTGAAAAAACCAAAATAATGGGAGAACATATTTGCAAATTATATATCAGATAAGGAACTTGTATACAGAATATATAAAGAAGTTTTACAACTCAAAAATAAGATGAATAATTCAATTTAAAGTTTATGGTTAATTATATCACAATAAAGGTGTTTCAGAATGATTATAATGAAGGGAACCAACTTACCTTCCCACTCTCAAATCAGTTATATAAATTGTCCTCCATTTAACTCCTCTCATTCTCTCCTTAATCCATCCCACAACTCCACTGACACAATCTTCCCAAGGTCATCAATGACTGCATTTGTCTAATTCATTGTCAACCTCTGTCCTAATTGTATTTACTCTTAGCAACATCAAAAATAGTTTACCACTGCATCCTTTTCAAAATAGCATTTTACTTTCTATTGTTCCATGAAATCACACCTAGTTTTCTTTTATCAAATTTGTATAACCAGCTGCATATGCATAATCTTCACTTAGATGTCTAATAGGTCCCTAAAACCCAAAATGTACATGACAATTCTTATCTATTCATTGTAACCCCATCCCATATGCACATATCAGACCCATTCTACTACTCTTCCCTTGTGTTTCTTATGAGAGTTAACACATAATCATTTACCCAGATGCTCAGGCCCAAAACTAAGGAGTCATTTGCCATGTTTAATTGCTCTCTTTCCCTAATCTTACCACATCTAACCCATTGGCAGGTCTTAATAGTTCTAACCCCAAAATATATGCTGAATCTGCCCCACTCTGCAGTTGTGGGCTATTGTAAGGCCTTTCACCTTTACTCCAAATGAAATGCAGGAGTCTGAGCAAAGTACTCACATTATCTAACAAGTCTTTAAAGGTCACACTGATTTTTGTGTTGAAATTAGCATGGGGAGGGTGGCAAAAATGAACATAGGAAACTCAGAAAGCTATTACAATTTTTAAAAAGTGATAGTTTGGACTAGTGCATTGGTAATGGAGGTGTAAGTGGTGGTTGAATTCTATTCTAATAAAGTAGATGTAGATCATGAGAGAAAAAGAAAAATCAAATAATGATACCAGGAGTATGGTCTGAGCAACTGGAAGGATGGGTATGCCATTCCCCAAGTTGGAGAAGACCATTGAAGGAGCATGTTTGGGTAGGAAGAGATAAGAAGTTTGAGTTGAACATTTCCATTTAAAACCATTTATCAGGGGCTTCCCTGGTGGCGCAGTGGTTGAGAATCCGCCTGCCGATGCAGGGAACACGGGTTCGTGCCCCGGTCCGGTAAGATCCCACATGCCCGCGGAGCGGCTGGGCCCGTGAGCCATGGCCGCTGAGCCTGCGCGTCCGGAGCCTGTGCTCCGCAACGGGAGAGGCCACGACAGTGAGAGGCCCGCGTACCACAAAAAAAAAAAAAAAAACATTTATCAGGTAACTAGATAGAGATATCAAGTAGAGTTGGATATATGAGTTTGGATTTCAGAGGAGAGGGCTGGAGAAATAAATCCTGGAGTTGTTCATGTGTATATGGAATTTAAAGCCATGAAACTGGATGAAATATCTAATGTAGGCAGCATGGATAGAGAACTGAACCTTGGGGCCCTTCCATCTTTAGAAGTCAGGAGAATAAGCCAGAACCAGCAAGGAAGGCTATGACGAAGCAGCCAGTAAAGTAGGACAAAAACCAGGTGAGTGTATTAATATTTTAATATGGGCAGAATTACAGTGTACTTGAATGCTGAAAGTAGTGACCCAGTGGAAAGGGAAAAATTGGTGAGGTAGATGGAGAGATGTGATTTCCTGGAGTCATGTCCTTGAATAGGCAAGAAAGTACACGGTTAAGATACTAGAGAACGTGTTGATCCAGATAGGGGAAAGGACAGGTCATCTGTAGTAACAGAAAGGAAGGCTGTATGTGGCATAGATGCAGAGAAGTAGATAGATGTCGTAGTGGGAAGTTCCTGGAAGTTCTCTTTTGAAGGACAGATAAGGTCACTGGAAAAGAGAAGAGAGAGGGTCAAGGAACTGAGAGGCTGTGGTAAATATTACAGTCACCAAGAATTATCGTAGGAGTAGTGTTGGATAAAATGACAATGAGCTAGGGGCTAAAATCTTCAAGGAGTAAGGAGGAGTCTTCAGGGGGTACCTGTGATGAGGGATAACAGTACATATTATGATGACAAGGAATGGGATTGAAAGTCGGAGTTGGAGGGGAAGAGTAAGAGAAAATGATCTGGAAGCAGTAAAAAACAGTAAGGAGGATGCCTAGCCCACCACCAGGCCCAGTGGTAAGAGGCACATGAGGGAAGACATTGGTTCTGCTTGTGAGGGCTGTGGAGAAGCTTTGTTCCCAGGGAAGAGACAGGGACATGTGGAAATGTAGAAATTCATGGATTAAGTTTTTCATTAAGTAGCTGGAGTGCTATCAAAGTTTAGTGTCCGGGGAAGAAGGATACTAAAAAGTCCTCAAAGGTAGGGGCAGACCTGTACAACATAGACTTACCCTGCCCAAATGCCAGGAACACCCCCATTGGGAATCTAACCAGAGAAGAGGTTGAGGATTCTCTTATTTGGGTTCCTCCAGAAAGCAACATTGATTATAAGTAGTTTGTTTAAAGGTACTAGGAAGACTAATAAAGGAAGGGAAAGGGATCCAGGGAAAAGGAGGCAACCAATGGTGCACGGTTAAGCCAGGTACCTCAGTGGGTAACTGGAGCTTAACCTCACAGGAAGTTAAAAATGGGAAAATCCGAGAAGGGAGCAAAACACATCCCTTCCAATTACTCAGTCTCGAGAGGGAGAGAGAGGAGGTAAATACACACCAACATCTGAAAGTCATTGACTGAGGGTGCAGATCTGAGGGATATGGGCAAAGCACTGACAACATCTGTTACAAGGATGTAGAATAAAGGTTTATCTGAGGATAAATTACAATAAACAGAATTGTAGGGTGAAAGGATAAGTATGTTTGTAGTTTTAATAGACATCTCCAAATTGTCTATTACACAGAGTATGCTAATTTAAATTCATACCAGAAATGTATGAGAGTGTCTATTTCTTCGTACCCTCCCCAAATATGTGTTCCTTTTTTTTTTAACATATTATTGGAGTATAATTGCTTTACAATAGTGTGTTAGTTTCTGCTTTATAACAAAGTGAATGAGTTATACATATACATATACATATGTTCCCATATCTCTTCCCTCTTGCGTCTCCCTCCTTCCCACCCTCCCTATCCTACCCCTCTAGGTGGTAGCTGATCTCCTGATCTCCACCTAGCTGATCTCCCTGTGCTATGCGACTACTTCCCACTAGCTATCTATTTTACATTTGTTAGTGTATATATGTCCATGCCACTCTCTCACTTTGTCACAGCTTACCATTCCCCTTCCCCATATCCTCAAGTCCATGCTCTAGTAGGTCTGTGTCTTTATTCCCATCTTACCCCTATGTTCTTCATGATCTTTTTTTTTTCCTTAGATTCCATATATATGTGTTAGCATATGGTATTTGTTTTTCTCTTTCTGACTTACTTCACTCTGTATGACAGACTCTAGGCCCATCCACCTCATAACAAATAACTCAATTTCGTTTCTTTTTATGGCTGAGTAATATTCCATTGTATATATGTGCCACATCTTCTTTATCCATTCATCTGTTGATGGACACTTAGGTTGCTTCCAAGTCCTGGCTATTGTAAATAGAGCTGCAATGAACATTGTGGTACATGACTCTTTTTGAACTATGGTTTTCTCAGGGTATATGCCCAGTAGTGGGATTGCTGGGTCATATGGTAGTTTTATTTGTAGTTTTCTAAGGAAACTCCATACTGTTCGGCATAGTGGCTGTATCAATTTACATTCCCACCAACAGTGCAAGAGGGTTCCCTTTTCTCCACACCCTCTCCAGCATTTATTGTTTATAGATTTTTTGATGATGGGCATTCTGACTGGTGTGAGATAATATCTCATTGTAGTTTTGATTTGCATTTCTCTAATGATTAATGATGTTGAGCATCCTTTCATGTGTTAGTTGGCAATCTGTATATCTTCTTTGGAGAAATGTCTATTTAGGTCTTCTGCCCATGTTTGGATTGGGTTGTTTGTTTTTTTTGTTATTGAGCTGCATGAGCTGCTTGTAAATTTTGGAGATTAATCCTTTGTCAGTTGCTTCATTTGCAAATATTTTCTCCCATTCTGAGGGTTGTCTTTTTGTCTTGTTTATGGTTTTCTTTGCTGTGCAAAAGCTTTGACATTTCATTAGGTCCCATTTGTTTATTTCTGTTTTTATTTCCATTTCTCTAGGAGGTGGGTCAAAAAGGATCTTGCTGTGATTTATGTCATAGAGTGTTCTGCCTATGTTTTCCTCTAAGAATTTTATAGTGTCTGGCCTTACATTTAGGTCTTTAATCCATTTTGTGTTTATTTTTGTGTATGGTGTTAGGGAGTGTTCTAATTTCATACTTTTACATGTAGCTGTCCAGTTTTCCCAGCAGCACTTATTGAGGAGGCTGTCTTTTCTCCACTGTATATTCTTGCCTCCTTTATCAAAGATAAGGTGACCATATGTGCATGGGTATATCTCTGGGCTTTCTATCCTGTTCTGTTGATCTATATTTCTGTTTTTGTGCCAGTACCATACTGTCTTGATTATTATAGATTTGTAGTATAGTCTGAAGTCACAGAGCTTGATTCCTCCAGCTCCATTTTTCATTCTCAAGATTGCTTTTGCTATTCAGGGTCTTTTGTGTTTCCATACAAATTGTGGAATTTTTTGTTCTAGTTCTGTGAAAAATGCCAATAGTCGTTAGATAGGGATTGCATTGAATCTGTAGATTGCTTTGGGTAGTAGAGTCATTTTCACAATGTTGATTCTTCCAATGCAAGAACATGGTATATCTCTCCATCTATTTGTATCATCTTTAATTTCTTTCATCAGTGTCTTATAATTTTCTGCATACAGGTCTTTTGTCTCCTTAGATAGGTTTATTCCTAGAATTTTATTCTTTTTGTTGCAATGGTAAATAGGAGTGTTTTCTTAATTTCATTTTCGGATTTTTCATCACTAGTGTATAAGAATTCCAAAGATTTTCTGTTCATTAATTTTGTATCCTGCTACCTTACCAAATTCATTGATTAGCTCTAGTAGTTTTCTGGTAGCATCTTTAGGATTCTCTATGTATAGTATCATTTCATCTGCAAACAGTGACAGCTTTACTTCTTCTTTTCCGATTTGGATTCCTTTTATTTCTCTTTCTTCTCTGATTGCTGTGGCTAGAACTTCCAAAACTATGTTGAGTAAGAGTGGTGAGAATAGGCAACCTTGTCTTGTTCCTGATCTTAGTGGGAATGGTTTCAGTTTTTCAGCATTGAGGACGATGTTGACTGTGGGTTTGTCATATACGTTCTTAATTATGTTGAGGAAAGTTCCCTCTATGCCTACTTTCTACAGGGTTTTTATCATAAATGAATGTTGAATTTTGTCAAAAGCTTTCTCTGCATCTATTGAGATGATCATATGGTTTTTCTCCTTCAATTTGGTAATATGGTGTATCACGTTGATTGATTTGCGTATATTGAAGAATCCTTGCATTCCTGGAATAAACCCCACTTAATCATGGTGTATGATCCTTTTAATATGCTGTTGGATGCTGTTTGCTAGTATTTTGTTGAGGATTTTTGCATCTATGTTCATCAGTGATATTGGCCTGTAGTTTTCTTTCTTTGTGACATCTTTGTCTGGTTTTGGTATCAGGGTGATGGTGGCCTCATAGAAGGATTTTGGGAGTGTTCTTCCCTCTGCTATATTTTGGAAGAGTTTGAGAAGGATAGGTGTTAGCTCTTCTCTAAATGTTTGATAGAATTCGCCTGTGAAGCCATCTGATCCTGGGCTTTTGTTTGTTGGAAGATTTTTAGTCACAGTTTCAATTTTAGTGCTTGTGATTGGTCTGTTCATATTTTCTATTTCTTCCTGGTTCAGTCTTGTCTGGTAATGCATTTCTACATTTCTTTATCTAAATTGATACAGCCACTATGCTAAACAGTATGGAGTTTCCTTCAAAAACTACAAATAGAACTACCATATGACCCAGCAATCCCACTACTGGGCATATACCCTGAGAAAATACAATGGAATATTACTCAGCCATAAAAAGAAATGAAACTGAGTTATTTGTGATGAGGTGGATAGACCTGGAATCTGTCATACAGAGTGAAGTAAGTCAGAAGGATAAAAACAAATACCGTATGCTAACACATATATATGGAATCTAAAAAAAAAAAAAAAAATGTCATGAAGAGATTAGTGGTAGGATGGGAATAAAACACAGACCTACTAGAGCATGGACTTGAGGATATGGGGAGGGGGAAGGGTAAGCTGTGACGATGTGAGAGAGTGGCAGGGACATATACACACTACCAAATGTAAATTAGATAGCTAGTGGGAAGCTACAGCATAGCACAGGGAGTTCACCTCTGTGCTTTGTGACCACCTAGAGGGGTGGGATAGGGAGGGTGGGAGGGAGGGTGACAAAAGAGGGAAGAGTTATGGGAACATATGTATATGTATAACTGATTCACTTTGTTGTAAAGGAGAAACTAACACACTATTGTAAAACAGTTATACTCAAATAAAGATGTTAAAAAAAAAGAGTCATGTACCACAATGTTCATTGCAGCTCTATTTACAATAGCCAGGACTTGGAAGCAACCTAAGTGTCCATCAACAGATGAATGGATAAAGAAGATGTGGCACATATATACAATGGAATATTACTCAGCCATAAAAAGAAACGAAATTGAGTTATTTGTTATGAGGTGGATGGGCCTAGAGTCTGTCATACAGAGTGAAGTAAGTCAGAAAGAGAAAAACAAATACCATATGCTAACACATATATATGGAATCTAAGGAAAAAAAAAAGATCATGAAGAACATAGGGGTAAGATGGGAATAAAGACACAGACCTACTAGAGCATGGACTTGAGGATATGGCGAGGGGGAAGGGTAAGCTGTGACAAAGTGAGAGAGTGGCATGGACATATATACACTACGAAATGTAGGGTGAATGGCTAGTGGGAAGCAGCTGCATGGCACAGGGAGATTAGCTAGATGGTTTGTGACCACCTGGAGTGGTGGGATAGGGAGGGTGGGAGGGAGGGAAACGCAAGAGGGAAGAGATATGGGAACATATGTATATGTATAACTGATTCACTTTGTTATAAAGCAGAAACTAACACACCATTGTAAAGCAGTTATACTCCAATTTTAAAAAAGTCTTTGTTCTCACTGTTAATATCAAGAATCAAATCTCCAGTTTCATAAAATATGTTGAAACCATGTCATAGAAATACCTATTTTAATTACTTTAATATTTTATAACAAGTTATATTTTTAATAGTAAACTGTATTTTCCATATCCCTGTTTTTCATTGGACATGAGGATTTCCCAAAGAGTGGCTTGAGGGCTTCTCTGGTGGCACAGTGGTTGAGAATCCGCCTGCTGATGCAGGGGACACAGGTTCGTGCCCCGGTCTAGGAAGATCCCACATGCTGCGGAGCGGCTGGGCCCGTGAGCCATGGCCACTGAGCCTGCGCGTCCGGAGCCTGTGCTCCGCAACAGGAGAGGCCACAACAGTGAGAGGCCTGCGTACCACAAAAAAAAAAAAAAAAAAAAAAAAAAAAAAAAAGAGTGGCTTGAAACACCACCCGAACTTCTTGAGACTATCTGTGGAAATACCACTTCCCTCTTTTTGGTGCATGTTGCATGGTAATCTGCTTCCTTGGAAAACCAGGGTTTTGAGTGAGCTATGCTTGGTGGGGAGTGATGGCATTCTCTGGAGCAAGGGTGGAAGAGTGTAAAGCTCATCATTCCCATTTGGAAATGTCTAATCCTAGGTTTCCCATATCCTTTTTAATTAACCCCTTCTAGATCCATCTACTAAAGGACACATGGGATCACAGTAAATTTCTTACCATATTATACCAGCATGTGTTACCATATCTTTCTGTATAGCGATTTTTTGGTTTCTTTCTCTGATTGCAATTATTGACTCTAGAATCATATCTCAGACAGGAATACATTCACTATGATATGTAGACATTCTATAATTATATGCATTCATATGAGATTCAAAATAATAATGCCTCCTGTTATTATTTACCACTTTATTAAAAGGAAATATATTTTATTGCCCACAATATTCTGCAAAACCATTTCTTTTAATTATGAAATAGTTATTGTGAAGACACTCTTGAGTCACTGTAATCTAGCTTGGAAATTTCACAGGACTCAGTTACTGAGTTAATGTCTATGGCCTGGTTTATAATAATATGGCTTAAATCAGCCTCTGGTCTAGGAGAGAAACAGCATGGTGTAGTGGTAGATCAAGGCCCTCCACAAGAGGCAATTGTCCTGGATTCTCATGCTCTCTGAGTTGCAGTGAAACCCCAGCATAACATTGAACTTCACTCCATAAAATGAGGACAGAGACATAATTACATCTTGGTGATTAGAACACAGAGGGTGAGGCAAGGTGATTTCTTCAGGCCTCTTCTGAACCTAAAACCATCGGCTGCCTTAGAATTAGCACCATATTAAGAATCGAAACTTGTAGAAATTACGTAACTCTTTTGAGTGGAATTCCATTTATCCTGAAATACTGTCTGTCTATCTAAAACCCCTAGCTATATAGAAAACGATTGTGTCCTTTTTTTTCTTTTTTGACATCTTTATTGGAGTATAATTGCTTTACAATGTTGTGTTAGATTCTGCTGTATAACAAAGAGGATCAGCTATATGTATACATTTATCCCTATATCCCCTCCCTCTTGTATCTCCCTCCCTCCCTCCCTCCCTATAACACCTCTTTAGGTGATCACAAAACACCAAGCTGATCTCCCTGTGCTATGCAGCTGCTTCCCACTAGCTATCTGTTTTACATTTGATAGTGTATATATGTCACTGCTACTCTCTCACTTCGTTCCAGCTTACCCTTCTCCCTCCCAGTGTCCTCAAGTGCATTCTCTACATCTACGTCCTTATTCCTATCCTGCGCCTTGGTTCTTCAGAACCATTTTTTCCCCATATATATGTATTAGCATATGGTACTTGTTTTTCTCTTTCTGACTTACTTCACTCTGTATGACAGACTCTAGGTCCATCCACCTCACTACAAATAACTCAATTTCGTTTCTTTTTATGGCTGAGTAATATTCCATTGTATATATGTGCCACATCTTCTTTATCCATTCATCTGTTGATGGACACTTAGGTTGCTTCCAAGTCCTGGCTATTGTAAATAGAGCTGCAATGAACATTGTGGTACATGACTCTTTTTGAATTATGGTTTTCTCAGGGTATATGCCCAGTAGTGGGATTGCTGGGTCATATGGTAGTTCTATTTGTAGTTTTTTAAGGAACCTCCATGCTCTTCTCCATAGTGGCTGAATCAGTTTACATTCCCACCAACAGTGCAAGAGGAGTCCCTTTTCTCCACACCCTTTCAAGCATTTATTGTTTGTAGATATTTTGATAATGGCCATTCTGACTGGTGTGAGGTGATACGTCATTGTAGTTTTGATTTGCATTTCTCTAATGATTAGTGATGTTGAGCATCCTTTCATGTGTTTGTTGGCAATCTGTATATCTTCTTTGGAGAAATGTCTATTTAGTTCTTCTGCCCATTTTTGGATTGGGTTGTTTGTTTTTTTGTTACTGAGCTGCCTGAGTTGCTTATAAATTTTGGATATTAATCCTTTGTCAGTTGCTTCATTTGCAAATATTTTCTCCCATTCTGAGGGTTGTCTTTTTGTCTTGTTTATGGTTTGCTTTGCTGTGCAAAAGCTTTGACGTTTCATTAGGTCCCATTTGTTTATTTCTGGTTTTATTTCCATTTCTCTAGGAGGTGGGTCAAAAAGGATCTTGCTGTGATTTATGTCAAAGCATTTTCTCCCTATGTTTTCCTCTAAGAGTTTGATAGTGTCTGGCCTTACATTTAGGTCTTTAATCCATTTTGTGTTTATTTTTGTGTATGGTGTTAGGGAGTGTTCTGATTTCATTCTTTTATATGTAGCTGTCCAGTTTTCCCAGCACCACTTATTGAAGAGGCTGTCTTTTCTCCGTTGTATATTCTTGCCTCCTTTATCAAAGATAAGGTGACCATATGTGCATGGGTTTATCTCTGGGCCTTCCATCCTGTTCCATCGATCTGTATTTCTGTCTTTATGCCAGTACCATAAGTCTTGATTACTATAGCTTTGTAGTATAGTCTGAAGTCCGGGAGCCTAAGTCCTCCAGCTCTGTTTTTCTTTCTCAAGATTGCTTTGGCTATTCAGGGTCCACTGTGTTTCCATACAAATTGTGACATTTTTTGTTCTAGTTCTGTGAAAAATGCCATTGGTTGTTTGATAGGGATTGCATTGAACCTGTGGATTGCTTTGGGTAGTAGAGTCATTTTCACAATGTTGGTTCTTCCAGTCCAAGAAATTGGTATATGTCTCCATCTCTTTGTGTCATCTTTAATTTCTTTCATCAGTGTCTCATGGTTTTCTGCATACAGGTCTTTTGTCTACTTAGGTTTATTCCTAGGTATTTTATTCTTTTTGTTGCAGTGGTAAATAGGAGTGTTTCCCTAATTTCTCTTTCAGATTTTTCATCATTAGTGTATAGGAAGGCAAGTGATTTCTGTGCATTAATTTTGTATGGTGCTACTTTACCAAATTCATTGATGAGCTCCGTAGTTTTCTAGTAGCATGTTTGGGATTCTCTATGTATAGTATCATGTCATCTGCAAATAGTGACAATTTAACTTCTTCTTTTCTGATTTAGATTCTTTTTATTCTTCTTCATCTGATTGCTGTGGATAAAACTTCCAAAACTATGTTGAACGACAGTGGTGAGAGTGGGCAACCTTGTCTTGTTCCTGATCTTAGTGGAAATGGTGTCAGTTTTGCACCACTAAGAACAATGTTGGCTGTGAGTTTGTCATATATGGCCTTTATTATGTTGAAGTAAGTTCCCTCTATGCCTACTTTCTGTAGAGTTTTTATCATAAATAGGTGTTGAATTTTGTTGAAAGCTTTTTCTGTATATATTGAGATGATCATATGGTTTTTCTCCTTCAGTTTGTTAATATGGTGTATCACATTGATTGATTTGTGTGTATTGTAGAATCCTTGTATTCCTAGGATAAACCCCACTTGATCATGGTGTATGATCCTTTTAATGTGCTGTTGGATGCTGTTTGCTAGTATTTTGTTGAGGATTTTTGCGTCTGTGTTCATCAGTGATGTTAGTCTGTAGTTTTCTTTTTCTGTGACATCTTCCTCTGGTTTTGGTATCAGGGTGATGATGCCCTCTTAGAATGAGTTTGGGAGTGTTCCTCCCTCTGCTATATTTTAGAGGAATTTGGGAAGAATAGGTGCTAGCTCTTCTCTAAGTGATTGATAGAATTCACATGTGAAGCCATCTGGTCCTGGGCTTTTGTTTGTTGGATGATGAAGATTTTTAATCACAGTTTCAATTTTAGTGCTTGTGATTTGTCTGTTCATATTTCTATTTCTTCCTGGTTCAGTCTCGGAAGATTGTGCTTTCCTAAGAATTTGTCCATTTCTTTCATGTTGTCCATTTTATCAGCATATAGTTACTTGTAGTAATCTTTCAGGATCCTTTGTATTTCTGCAGGTTCAGTTGTTATTTGTGCTTTTTCATTTCTAATTCTGTGGATTTGTGTCTTCTCCCCTTTATTCTTGATGAGGCTGTCTAGTGGTTTATCAATTTTGTTTATCTTGTGAAGAACCAGCTTTTAGTTTTATTGATCTTTGCTATTGTTTCCTTCATTTCTTTTTCATTTATTTCTGTTCTGATCTTTATGATTTCTTTCCTTGTGCTAACTTTGGGGTTTTTTGGTTCCTCTTTCTCTAATTGCTTTAGGTGCAGTTAGGTTGTTTATTAGAGATTTTTCTTGTGTCTTGAGGTACGACTGTATTGCTGTAAACTTTCCTCTTAGAACTGCTTTTGCTGCATCCCGTAGATTTTGGGCTATTGTGTTTTCATTGTCATTCATTTCTAGGTAATTTTTGAATTCCTCTTTGATTTCTTCAGTGATCTCTTGGTTAATTAGTAGCATAGTGTTTAGCCTCCAGGTGTTTGCATTTCTTATAGTTTTTTCCCTGTAACTGATATCTAGTCTCATAATGTTGTGGTTGGAAAAGATGCTTGATACGATTTCAATTTTCTTAAATTTACCAAGGCTTGATTTGTGACCCACAATATGATCTATCCTGGAGAATGTTCCATGAGCACCTGAGAGGAAAGTGTATTCTATTGCTTTTGGATGGAATGTCCTGTAAATATCAATTAAGTCCATCCTGTTTAATGTATGATTTAAAGTTTGTGTTTCTCTATTTATTTTCATTTTGGATGATCTGTCCATTGGTGAAAGTGGGGTGTTAAAGTCACCTACTATTATTGTGTTACTGTTGATTTCCCCTTTTATGGCTGTTAGCATTTGCCTTATGTATTGAGGTGTTCCTATGTTGGATGTGTAAATATTTACAATTGTTATATCTTCTTATTGGATTGATCCCTTGATCATTATGTAGTGTCCATCTTTGTGTCTTGTAATAGTCTTTCTATTAAAGTCTATTTTGTGTGATTTGAGACTTGCTACTCCAGCTATCCTTTGATTTCCATTTGCATGGAATATCTTTTTCGATCCCCTCACTCTAGACTTTATGTGTTCCTAGGTCTGAAGTGGGTCTCTTGTAGACAGCATATATACAGGTCTTGCTTTTGTATCCATTCAGCCAGTCTATGTCTTTTGGTTGGAGCATTTAATCCATTTACATTTAAGGTAATTATTGACATGTATGTTCCTATTACCATTTTCTTAATTGTTTTGGGTTTGTTATTGTAGGTCTTTTCCTTCTCTTGTGTTTCCTGCCTAGAGAAGTTCCTGTAGCATTTGTTTTAAAGCTGGTTTAGTGGTGCTTAATTCTCTTTTGCTTGTCTGTAAAGCTTTTAATTTCTCTGTTGAATCTGAATGAGGTCCTTGCTGGGTAGAATAATCTTGGTTGTAGGGTTTTCCCTTTCATCCTGCCACTCCCTTCTGTCAGAGTTTCTTCTGAAAGAGCAGCTGTTAATAACCTTTTGGGGATTCCCTTGTATGATATTTGTTTCTTTCCTCTCGCTTCTTTTAATATTTTTTCTTTGTATTTAATTTTTGATAGTTTGATTAATATATGTCTTGGCATGTGTCTCCTTGGATTTATCCTGTGTGGGCCTCTCTGTGATTCTTGGAGTTGACTATTTCCTTTCCTATGTTAGGGAAGTTTTCAACTATAATCTCTACAAATATTTTCTCAGTCCCTTTCTTTTTCTCTTCTTCTTCTGGAAAGCCTATAATTCAAATGTTGGTTTTGTTAATGTTGTCCCAGAAATCTCTGAGACTGTCCTCAATTCTTTTCATTCTTTTTACTTTATTCTGCTCTGTGATAGTTATTTCCACTAATTTATCTTCCAGGTCACCTGTGTGTTCTTCTGCCTCAATTATTCTGCTATTGATTCCTCCTAGAGAATTTTTAATTTCATTGTTTGTGTTGTTCATCAGTATTTGTTTGCTCTTTATTTCTTCTAGGTCCTTGTTAAACGTTTCTTGTGTTTTCTCCATTCTATTTCCAAGATTTTGGATCATCTTTACTATCATTACTCTGAATTCTTTTTCAGGTAAACTGCCTATTTCCTTTTCATTTGTTTGGTCTCATGGGTTTTTACCTTGCTCCTTCATGTGCTGCATATTTCTCTGTCTTCCCATTTTGCTTAAATTACTATGTTTGGGGTATCCTTTTCCCAGGTTGCGGATTTGTAGTTCCCATTGTTTTTGGTGTCTTCTCGAGTAGGTAAGGTTGGTTCAGTGGGTTGTGTAGGTTTCCTGGTGGAGGGAACTGGTGCCTGTGTTCTGGTGGGTGGGCCTGCATCTTGTGTTTCTGGTGGGCAGGGCTATGTCGGTGGTGTGTTTTGGGGTGTCTGTAACTTAGTGTGACTTTAGGCAGCCTCTCTTCTGAATGGGTGGGGTTGTGTTCCTGTCTTGTTAGTTGTTTGGCATGGCACATCCAGTGCTGGGGCTTGCTTACCGTGGCGTGGAGCTTGGTTTTACTGTTGAGACCAAGATCTCTGGGATAGCTCTCGCTGATTGATTTTACGTGGGCCCGGGAGGTCTCTGGTGGTCCAGTGTCCTGAACTTGGCTCTCCCACCACTGAGGCTCAGGCTTGACACCAGGCCAGAGCACCAAGACCCTGTCAGCCATACAGCTTGGAAAAAAAGGCAGAGAAATAGAAAGAAAAATAATTTAAAATAAAATGAAATAACTAGATCGGAACCAAGATGGCGGAGTAGAAGGATGTGCTCTCACTCCCTCTTGTGAGAACACCAAAATCACAAGTAGCTGCTGAACAATAATTGACAGGAAGACACTGGAATGCACCAAAAAAGATACCCCACATCCAAAGACAAAGGAGAAGCCACAATGAGAACGTAGGAGGAGTGCAGCCACAGTAAAATCAAATCCCATAACTGCTGCGTTAATGACTCACACACTGGAGAACACTTATATCACAGAAGTCCACCCACTGGAGTCAATGTTCTGAGCCCCACATCAGGCTTCCAACCTGGGGGTCCGGCAATGGGAGGAGGAATTCCTAGAGAATCAGACTTTGAAGGCTAGTGGGATTTGATTGCAGGACTTCGACAGGATTCAGGGAAACAGAGACTCCACTCAGGGAGAGCACACACAAAGTAGTGTGTGCATTGGGAGCCAGGTGAAGCAGCTGTGACACCAGGGGAGACTGAACCAGACCTACCTGGTAGTGTTGGAGGGTCTCCTGCTGAGGCAGGGGTAGCTGCAGCTCACCATGGGGACAAGGACACTGGCAGCAGAAGTTCTGGGAAGTACTCCTTGGCATAAGCCCTCCCAAAGTCTGCCATTAGCCCCACCAAAGAGCCCAGGTAGGCTCCAGTGTTGGGTTGCCTCAGGCCAAACAACCAACAGGGAGGGAGATAACCCAGCCCCACCCATCAGCAGTCAAACGGATTAAAGTTTTACTGAGCTCTGCCCACCAGAACAACAGTCAGCTCTACCCACCACCAGTGCCTCCCATCAGGAAACTTGCACAAGGCTCTTAGATAGCCTCATCCACCAGATGGCAGACAGCAGAAGCAAGCACTACAACCCTGCAGCCTGTGGAACAAAAACCACATTCACAGAAAAAGAGATGAGATGAAAAGACAGAGGGCTATGTACCAGATGAAGGAACAAGATAAAACCCCAAAGAAACAACTAAATGAAGTGGAGGTAGGCAACCTTCCAGAAAAAGAATTAGAATAATGATAGTGAGGATGATCCAGGACCTCGGAAAAAGAATGGAGGCAAAGATCGAGAAGATGCAAGAAATGTTTAAAAAAGACTTAGAAGAATTAAAGAACAAAGAAACAGAGATGAACAATACAATAACTGAAATGAAAAATACACTTGAAGGAATCAATAGCAGAGTAACTGAGGCAGAAAAATGGAGAGGTGACCTGGAAGACAGAATGGTGGAATTCACTGATGTGGAACCAAATAAAGACAAAAGAATGAAAAGAAATGAAGACAGCTCAAGAGACCTCTGTAACAACATTAAACACAACAACATTTGCATGATAGGGGTCCCAGAAGGAGAACAGAGAAAAAGGACCAGAGAAAATATTTGAAGAGATTATAATTGAAAACTTCCCTAACATGGGAAAGGAAATATCCACCCAAGTCCAGGAAGCACAGAGAGTCCCATACAGGATAAACCCAAGGAGAAACACGCCGAGACACATAGTAAGCAAATTGGCAAAAATTAAAGACAAAGAAAAATTATTGAAAGCAGCAAGGGAAAAATGACAAATAACATACAAGGGAACTCCCATAAGGTTAACAGCTGATTTCTCAGCAGAAACTCTACAAGCCAGAAGGGAGTGACATGATATACTTAAAGTGATGAAGGGGATGAACCTAAAACCAAGATTATTCTACCCGGCAAGGGTCTCATTCAGATTTGATGGAGAAATCAAAAGCTTTACAGAGAAGCAAAAGCTAAGAGAATTCAGCACCACCAAACCAGCTCTACAACAAATGCTAAAGGAACTTCTCTAAGTGCGAAACACAAGAGAAGAAAAGGACATACAAAAACAAACCCCAAACAATTAAGAAAATGGTAACAGGAACATACATGTTGATAATTACCTTAAACGTGAATGGATTAAATGATCCAGCCAAAAGAATCAGGCCTTGCTGAATGCATATTAAAAACAAGACCCATGTAAATGTGTCAACAAGGACTCAGTTCAGACCTAGGGGGACACACAGACTGAAAGTGAGGGGATGGAAAGAGATAATCCATGCGAATGGAAATCACAAGAAAGCTGGAGTAACAACACTCATATCAGATAAAATAGACTTTAAAATAAAGAATGTTACAAGAGACAAGGAAGGACACCACATAATGATCAAGGGATCAATCCAAGAAGATATAACAATTATAAATATATATGCACCCAACATAGGAGCACCTCAATACATAAGGCAACTGCTAACATCTGTAAAAGAGGAAATCGACAGTAACACAGTAATAGTGGGGAAATTTAACACCTCACTTACACCAAAGGACAGATTTTCCAAACAGAAAATTAATAAGGAAACACAAGCTTTAAATGGCACAATAGACCAGATAGATTTACTTAATATTTATAGGACATTCCTTCCAAAAACAGCAGATTACAATTTCTTCTCAAATGCGCATGGAACATTCTCCAGGATAGATCATATCTTGGGTCACACAACAAGCCTCAGTAAGTTTAAGAAAATTGAAATCATATCAAGCAACTTTTCTGACCACAGCGCTATGATATTAAAAATGAATTACAGGGAATCAAACGTAAAAAACACAAACACATGGAGGATAAAAAATACACTACTAAATAACCAAGAGATCACTGAAGAACTCAAAGAGGAAATCAAAAAATACCTAGAGACAACTGACAATGAAAACACGATGATGAAAAACCTATGGGATGCAGTAAATGCAGTTCTAAGAGGGAAGTTTATAGCTACACAAGCCTACCTCAAGAAAGAAGAAAAATCTGAAATAAACAATCTAACCTCACACCTAACGGAACTAGAGAAAGAAGAACAAACAAAACCCAAAGTTAGCAGAAGGAAAGAAATTGTAAAGATCAGAGCAGAAATAAATGAAATAGAAACAAAGTAAGCAATAGCAAAGATTAATAAAACTAAAAGCTGGTTCTTTGAGAAGATAAACAAAATTGATAAACCATTAGCCAGACTCATCAAGAAAAAGAGGGACGGGACTCAAATCAACAAAATTAGAAATGAAAAAGGAGAAGTTACAACAGACACTGCAGAAATACAAAGCATCCTAAGAGACTGCTACAAGCAACTCTATGCCAATAAAATGGACAACCTGGAAGAAGTGGACAAATTCCTAGAAAGGTATAACCTTCCAAGACTGAACCAGGAAGAAATAGAAAATATGAACAGACCAATCACAAGTAGTAAAATTGAAACTGTGATTAAAAATATTCCAACAAAAGTGCAGAACCAGATGGCTTCTCAGGTGAATTCTATAAAACATTTAGAGAAGAGCTAACACCCATCCTTCTCAAACTCTTCCAAAAAATTGCAGAGGAAGGAATACTCCCATACTCATTCTACAAGGCCACCATTACCCTGATACCAAAACCAGACAAAGATATTAAAAAAAAAAAATTACAGGCCAATATCACTAATGAATATAGATGCAAAAATCCTCAACAAAATACTAGCAAACAGAATCCAACAACACATTAAAATGATCAGACACCATGATCAAGTGGGATTTATCCCAGGGATGCAAGGATTCTTCAATATACACAAATTAATCAATGTGATATACCACAGTAACAAATTGAAGAATAAAAACCATATGATCATCTCAATAGATGCAGGCAAAGCTTTTGACAAAATTCAACACCCATTTATTATAAAAACTCTCCAGAAAGTGGGCATAGAGGGAACCTACCTCCACATAATAAAGGCCATTTATGACAAACCCACAGTAAACGTCATTCTCAATGGTGAAAAACTGAAAGCATTCATCTAAGATCAGGAACAAGATAAGGATGTCCACTGTCACCACTCTTATTCAACATAGTTTTGGAAGTCCTAGCCATGGCAATCAGAGAAGAAAAAGAAATTAAAGGAATACAAATTGGAAAACAAGAAGTAAAACTGTCACTGTTTGCAGCTGACATGATACTATACATAGATAATCCTAACGATGTCGCCAGAAAACTACTAGAGCTAATCAATGAATTTGGTAAAGTTGCAGGATACAAAGTTAATGCACAGAGATCTCTTGCATTCTTATACACTAATGATGAAAAATTTGAAAGAAAAATTAAGGAAACACTCCCATATACCACTGCAACAAAAAGAATAAAGTACCTAGGAATAAACCTACCAAGGGAGAAAAAAGACCTGTATGCAGAAAACTATAAGACAGTGATGAAAGAAATTAAAGATGATACCAACAGATGGAGATATATACCATGTTCTTGGATTGGAAGATTCAGTATTGTGCAAATGCTATACTACCCAAAGCAATCTACAGATTCAATGCAATCCCTATCAAATTACCAATGGCATTTTTTACAGAACTAGAACAAAATATCTTAAAATTTTTATGGAGACACAAAAGACCCCGAATAGCCAAAGCAGTCTTGAGGAAAAACAACAGAGCTGGAGGAATCAGACTCCTTGACTTCAGACTATACTTCAAAGCTACAGTAATCAAAACAATATAGTACTGGCACAAAAACAGAAACATAGATCAATGGAACAAAATAGAAAGCCCAGAGATAACCCACGTACCTATGGTCAACTAATCTATGACAAAGGAGGCAAGAATATACAATGGAGAAAAGACAGCCTCTTCAATAAGTCGTGCTGGGAAAACTGGACAGCTACATATAAAAGAATGAAATTAGAACACTTCCTAACACCATACACAAAAATAAACTCGAAATGGATTCGAGACCTAAATGTAAGACCGGACACTATAAAACTCTTAGAGGAAAACATAGGAAGAACACTCTTTGACATAAATCACAGTAAGATATTTTTTGATCCACCTTCTAGAGTAATGGAAATAAATACAAAAATAAACAAATGAGACCTAATGAAATTTCAATGCTTTTGCACAGCAAAGGAAAGCATAGACAAGACAAAAAGACAACCCTCAGAATGCAAGAAAATATTTGCAATTAATCAATGGATAAAGGATTAATCTCCAAAATATAGAAACAGCTTATGCAGCTCAATATTAAAAACACAAACAACCCAATCCAAAAATGGGCAGAAGACCTAAATAGACATTTCTCCAAAGAAGACATACAGATGGCCAAAAAGCATGTGAAAATCTGCCCAACATCACTAATTATTAGAGAAATGAAAATCAAAACTACAGTGAGGTATCACCTCACTCCAGTTAGAATGGGCATCATCAGAAAATCTACATACAACCAGTGCTGGAGAAGGTGTTGCACTGTTGGTGGGAATGTAAATTGATACAGCCACTATGGAGAACAGTACAGAGTTTCCTTAAAAAATAAAAAATAGAATTACCATATGATACCGCAATTCTACTACTCAGCATATACGCAGAGAAAACCATAATTCAAAAAGACACGTGCACCCCAATGTTCATTGCAGCACTCTTTACAATAGCCAGGTCATGGAAGCAACGTAAATGCCCATTGACTGACGAATGGATAAAGAAGATGTGGTACATATATACAATGGAATATTACTCAGCCATAGAAAGGAATGATATTGGGTCATTTGTTGAGACGTGGATGGATCTAGAGACTGTCATACAGAGTGAAGTAAGTTAGAAAGAGAAGAAGAAATATCGTATATTAACGCATATATGTGGAACCTAGAATATTATTCAGCCATAAAAAGGAATGATATTGGGTCAATTTTTGAGATGTGAATGGATCTAGAGACCGTAATACAGAGTGAAGTAAGTTAGAAAGAGAAAAAGAAATACCGTATGTTAACGCATATATGTGGAACCTAGAAAAATGGTACAGATGAACTGGTTTGCAGGGTAGAAATTGAGACACAGATGTAGAGAACAAACGTATGGACACCAAGGTGGGAAAGCTGTGGTGGGGTGTTGGTGGTGATGGGGTGATGAACTGGGCGATTGGGATTGACAGGTATACACTGATGTGTATAAAATTGATGACTAATAAGAATCTGCTGTATAAAAAAAAATAAAATAAAATTTAAAAAAACCAAAAACACCAAAAAAATAAAATAAGTAAAATAAAAAATTTTTGTAATTATTAAAATAAAAACAAATAATAAAATAAAAAAAAGAAGAGAGCAACAAAACCAATAAACAAATCCAGCAATGATAACAAGCACTAAAAACTATACTAAGATAAACATAAAATTCAGAAAGTAGTCAGTCACAGACAACAAACCCACAGTCTACAGTTGCTCCCCAAATCTACTGCCTCAATTTTGGGTTGATTCATTGTCTATTCAGGTATTCCTCAGATGCATGGTACCTCAAGTTGATTGTGGGAATTTAATCCACTGCTCCTGAGGCTGCATGGAGAAATTTCCCTTTTCTTCTTTGTTCACACAGCTCCTGGGGTTCAGCTTTGGTTTTGTCCATACCTCTGTGTGTAGGTTGCTCTCAGGCTTCCATTCCTTTTGGGAAGTCTGAGGTCTTCTGCCAGCGTTCAGTAGGTGTTCTGTAGGAGTTGTTCCACATGTAGATGTATTTTTGTTGTATTTGTGGGGAGGAAGGTGATCCCCACCTCTTACTCCTTCGCCATCTTAAAGGTTCCCCTATCTGTCCTTTTAAAAAGAAAAAATAAAGAAGTACCCAAACTACCAAAAGATCTTTTAAATTTTGTTGTTAAATACTATGACTCTGGGAAAGAAAGGAAAAAAACAAATGCCAATGAATGAATGTTCTGTGAATCTAGACAGCTCTCATAAGAAGTAACATATGTTTCCCTTGCAAGTATAACAGAAGGACAGACAAGGAATTACTCGAAGTTTTCCAGGTCCAGTTGGCTTTACCTGTGGATTAAAAGGACTGGATTGCAGAAGAAAGCTGTTTTGATACTCTAAGGCATACTTTCATCCACTTCTTTTTAAATTTGCCTTAATGTAATTTTATTTATTTATTTATTTATTTATGGCTGAGTTAGGTCTTTGTTGCTGCTCATGGGCTTTCTCTAGTTGCAGCGAGCAGGGGCTACTCTTCGTTGTGGTGTGTGGGCTTCTCACTGTGGCAGCTTCTCTTGTTGTGGAGCGCAGGCTGTAGTCATGTGGGCTTCAGTAGTTGTGGCTCGCGGGCTCTAGAACACAGGCTCAGTAGTTGTGGCACACAGGCCTGTTGCTCTGCGACATGTGGGATCCTCCCGGACCAGGGCTTGAACGCATGTTCCCTACACCGGCAGATGGATTCTCAACCACTGTGCCACCAGGGAAGCCCCTCATCCACTTTCTTAAGTCTTCTCTTACCAAAGAGAAGTAAAATGACAGCACATTGGGATTTGAAAAAGTGTTCATTGCTAGAACACTCAGCCACTAACACTCTGGGATCAGTTGGGATGGAACAGGGGCCAAAAAACCCCCAAACCTTCAGCCAGTTCATTTAAAACATACCTGTTTGAAATCTCTTTGCTTTGTGTCTTTTCTTGATGACTTTTCCAGACATCCGCTTTTATTTCCCTACAAGTTATTTCAAAAGATAATGAAAGGTGGGTAAAAGGATTTTTCAGGCTCTATGGGAAAAAGAAAGTATAGGTTATTTTTGTCTTCGCATTGATCATTCTTTCCATGACTCTCCAGTTGGCTTCATAAACTGTTACTGAGATCAAAACAATAATTCCTGTTATCACTCTGAACGGGTGTCTGTCTGAGTAAATGTGCAGAAGTTTCTTTTCATTGGCCTGCTCAGAGCAGAGTTCTTAGAAATATACAGCATAGAACTCCTATAACTCTATTCATTAAAAACTGATTCGTCACTGACAAGGTTTCCTTGGACTCTCAGCAGATATAACAGCTTTGAAATGAGACTCAAGTGTCATTTCATCTTATGTAGCTACAGATATGTACCTGTTATCCTTAATAATCTCATTTTTTCTACTTTTGTTGTCTCCAGTTCTTCCCAGCTGGAGACAATATTGTCCTTCTCATGCTGGACCAGTCTGACCCCGGTTTCCTAGCAGATCATGACCAGGTCAGGAAGTTAAAGCAGTTTTGTTAGCACCACCTATAGATAGAACCTAGAACTAGTCTTCCTGGTTTATAATTGACTGCAGGAAGCTCTTGAATTGGAGCCCATTTTGTTGCAGGATTTTTTCCCCCTTTTACTCACCATATTAATTCGGATCATGAATTTGGTCTGCTTTCCTTGTTGGACTGGATATACTCCCTGAGCTGGAGCTCGCTCGGTTATGACTCCAACTCCCTATTTGGCTTGCACCAAGCCTCTTTCCTGTGGACTCTAGCTCCTGGCAAGAGCCTTGCTGTGAAGAGAGTTATAATCAACATCAGATGGATTCCTGATGCTGTTCTCTGCCCAACTGAGAGGGGCCCTTAGTTACTCAGTCTTGAGGCTGCCATGTCCTTTGGCTTTATGGGCTTTTGATTTCCTGGATACTCCAGAAGCTAGGTGCTCAAAACTCATTGGTATCCTCATGCCCAGGTTTTCACAGTCTCACCTTCTCCACCTTTCCCAGTTATACATGTTGCTAAGGTACTAGCATGCGTCATGTCTCAGTCTGCCTAATTTTTTTAAAATTGAAATATAGTTGATTTACAGTGTTGTGTAAGTTCTGGTATACAGCAAAATGATTGTTATACATATATATATACACATTCTTTTTCATTATGGTTTATTACAGGATATTGAATATAGTTCCCTGTGCTATGCAAGAGGACCTTGTTGTTTATCCATTCTATATATAATAGTTTGCATCTGCTCATCCCAAACTCTCAATCCAACCTTCCCCCAACCCCCTCCCCCTTGGCAACCACAAGTCTGTCCTCTATGTCTGTGAGTCTGTTTCTGTTTCATAGATAAGTTCATTCCTGTCATATTTTAGATTCCACATATAGGTGATATCATATGGTATTTGTCTCTTTCTAACTTACTTCACTTAGTACGATAATCGCTAGATCCATCCATGTTGCTGCAAATGACATTATTTCATTCTTTATTATGGCTGAGTAATATTCCATTGAATATATATACTACATCTCCTTTATCCATTCATCTGTTGATAGACATTTAGGTTATTTCCATGTCTTGGCTATGGTAAATAGTGCTGCTATGAACATAGGGATGCATGTATGTTTTCAAATTATAGTTTTGTCCAGATATGTGCCCAGGAGTGGGATTGCTGGATCATATGGCAACTCTATTTTTAGTTTTTTGAGGAACCTCCATAGTGTTTTCCATAGTGGCTGCACCAATTTACATTCTCACCAAAAGTGTAGGAGGGTCCCCTTTTCTCCATACCCTCTCCAGCATTTACTATCTGCAGAATTTTTAATGCTGGCTATTCTGACCAGTGTGAGGTGGTACCTCATTAGTGTTTTGATTTGCATTTCTCTAATAATTAGCAATGTTGAGCATCTTTTCATATGCCTATTGACCATCTTTATGTCTTCTTTGGAGAAATGTCTATTTAGGTCTTCTACCCTTTTTTTGACTGGGTTTTTTGTTTTCTTGATATTGAACTGTATGAGCTGTTTGTATATTTTGGAAATTAAGCCCTTGTTGGTAACATTATTTACAAATATTTTCTCCCAGTCTGTATGTTGTCATTTTGTTTATGGTTTCCTTTGCTGTACAAAAGCTTATAAGTTTGATTAGGCCCCATTTGTTTATTTTTGTTTTTATTTCTGTCACCTTGGTAGACTGACCTAAGAAAACATTGGTACAATTTATGTCAGAGTATGTTTTGCCTATTTTCTTCTAGAAGTTTTATGGTTTCATGTCTTATATTTAAGTCTTTATGCAATTTGAGTTTATTTTTGTGTATGGTGTGAGGGTGTGTTCTAACTTCATTGATTTACATACAGCGGTCCAACTTTCCCAACACCCTTGCTGAAGTCAGTCTGCCTAATTTATGATACTATGGTGTTTATCCCTATATGTACATATGAATCCATTTGTTTTCATTATTTTAAGATAAACTCACTAAAGATTGAGGCATTGTATCTCCAACTTTCCCTAGAATCCTCAGATGCTGATGTAGAAGAAAGAACTCTTAAAGCCCTTTGATGCCCTTGAAGCCACTACTCAATTGACCCTAGAACATTGTACTTACTATTTATAACCTGTCCATCCACTTCAGATCTATGACATACCTGAACGACACTTCACTTATCTACCTGAGCCTAATAGAAATCACTGCTCATAATTCCATTACTTGTTAGTTATTGGGCTCTCCAGAACTTCAGAAGGCATTCCTTCACCTAACAATCCAATTTATACCTAAATTTGCTTTAAATTTAGCTTTTGACACAGTTTAGCATAAAACATGATGTTGATATCTAAATAATATGATTTTATTTTATAGTCTCTGATGGCTGAAAGCTATCAAACCTGTTACTCTGACACTGGAGTTTTATTCCCCACACCACGACCTTAGTAGTACTGAGTTTCTTCCCATCTACTAAAAACATTTTTCTATCAACACAACTTTTTAGTTCTCCTTTTCCTCCTAGAAATCTTTTCCTTCCTGGCATGTTTCCCAGATCATTTCTTCAACCCTATTCAGAAAACTTCATTTTATTTTATTTATTTTAAAAAATATTTATTTATTTGGCTGCTCCGGGTCTTAGTTGCAGCACGAGGGATCTTTTAGTTGAGGCATGTGCGATCTAGTTCCCTGACCAGGGATTGAACCTGGGCCCCCTGCATTGGGAGTACAGAGTCTTAACGACTGGATCACCAGGGAAGTTCCCAGAAAATTTCATTTTAGGCATTCATTGCTGAGACATTTTTCTTTGGAACACAAAATTGATAATAATCTCAGTCAAAACATAATTATGGCACATCTAGGGCACTGGAAGAGTTTCGCTGGTGTTCCTGCTTCCTATGCTCAGTGAATTGCAAACTTCTGTGGTTCCACCAATAAATGGGCAGGCAAGGCAATATGTACATTTTTGTCTTAATCACTAAGAACTGTCAATATTGTTTTAAAATATGTCTGGCTTTTGTTTTCTCAGCTACTAACCTGTTAATCTGATACGTATTACTAATTTTCACTTTATGAGTATAGTAGTCCCCTCTTATCTGAGGGGGATACATTCCAAGACCCTCAGTGGATGCCTGAAGGTTTAGATAGTTCTGAACCCTATATACAGTTTATCCTTGAACAACAGGGTTTAGGGCTGCTGACTGTCAAGCAGTAAAAAATCCAAGTATTAGAGTCTACCCTCCATATCCACAGTTTCTCCGTATCTGAAGTTTCTCCATATTTTTACTTCCTCTGTATCCATGGTTTCTCTGTATCAGAGGTTCTGAACCTGTGGATTGAAACAACCTCAGATTGTGTAGTACTACTGTAGTACTACTGTATGATTTACTACTGAAAAAAAATTCATGTATAAGTGGACCATGCAGTTCAAACTCCTGTTGTTAAGGGGTCAACTATATGCTATGTATTTTCCTATACATACATAACTAAGATAAAACTCAATTTATAAATTAAGCACAATGAGGTTAACAACAATAACTAATAATAAAATAAAACAATTGTAACAATATACAGTGGTAAAATGTTTGTGAATTTAGTCTCTCTCTTTAATGCCTTTTCCATCTTAACTAAGCACATGTCACACACTGGCTGTAACTTTTGGAGTTTGCAAAACAAACACAAATTTCTTTTTTCTTCTTCACAATTTCATGGATGGAAGATTCGTTCTTACCATAGATCTTAGCAACCTCAGCATACATTTTTTTTCCCCTTTCCTTATTGAGAACTTTCACCTTTTCCCTTAAAGGAAGCACTCTTTTGGTATATCCAAATCACCACTCTTGTGCTTTGGGGCCATCATTAAGTAAAATAAGGGTGACTGGAACACAAGCACTGCGATACTGTAACATTCATTCTGATAACTGAAATGGCTCTGGACAGGATGCTCTGGACAGTGGGATGGTTCAAGTCCTGGAAGGGAAGTTGCGAGATTTCATCACACTACTCAGAAAGGTGTGTGATTTAAAACTTTGTTTATTTCTGGAATTTTTCCATTTAATATTTTCAGACCACAGTTGACCATGGGTACTGAAACCAGGGAAGTGAAATTGTAACTAAGAGGCAACTAGTGTATCCCTTTCTGTTTTCCTTAGGGATGTCAGACATCCTATCCAACATCGTCCACAGCTGTTTTCCTGGGAATGTTTAGTCACCATCATCCTGGGATTCCCTTTATCTCTCTTTTAAATTGAATTCCCTGTTTGTTTGATCCTTGTCTTCCTCTTTCTTTATAGAGTCTTTCTTTTTGATGACGTACATTCTCTGTTAGTTGCCTGAGAAAGGTTGTGCGGGAGGATGTCAGTCAGCGTTCAATCAGAAAAAAACAGAACCAATAGGAAAGATACAGTAAGGGATTTATTTCGAGGAACTGGCTTAAGTGATTGTGGGAGCTGGTTTGGCAAGTCTAAAATCCATAGGTCAGGCTGTGAGGAAAGGCAGGTCTGAAGTCTCAGACACAGGCTGGAACTGCAGTCCATAGGAGAAATTCTTTTCTTCTTCCAGAAAACCTCAGATCTGCAACTAAAGCCTTTCAACTGATTGAATCAGGCCCATCCAGTATATCTAGAATAATCTCTTTTACTTATGGTCAGCTGATTATAGACATCTATTTTCCCTGTTCTTTCTTGAGATCCTAAAAGTTGCTTAAAGGCTATAAGAGGACTTTCCTGGTGGCACAGTGGTTAAGAATCCACCTGCTAATGCAGGGGACCATGGGTTCGAGCCCTGGTCTGGGAAGATACCACATACTGTGGAGCAACTAAGCCTTGCGCCACAACTACTGAGCCTGTGCTCTGGAGCCCGCGAGCCACAACTACTGAGCCCATGTGCTGCAACTACTGAAGCCTGCGCCTCTAGAGCCCATGCCCCGCAGCAAGAGTAGCCACTGCAATGAGAAGCCCTCGCACCGCAATGAAGAGTAGCCCCCGCTCACCGCAACTAGAAAAAGCCTGCATGCAGCAATGAAGACCCAATGCAGCCCAAAATAAAAATAAATAAGTAAATAAATTTTTTTTAAAAAAAGGCTATAAGAAAAGCTTGCTAAACCATCCTTATTCAATGAGAGTTTACCTCAGGTCACTTAGATATATATAGTATGTCTTCTTAGAGAGTGTTATGAATTTTTATTTTTGGTTCCTCTTTTCCCAGCCTCAGTTTGAAATACTATGCTTCCATAAACATGTCCCACCCTTTCTAGAGATAATAAATGGATATAATTGATTGTTACTGCTTTTCTTATTTATGTTTTATTTCTTGCCTGGATTTGGATCTCCTCAGTAAGAAGAAAAGATCTCTTGAATATGGAACTTTTCCAGAAGACTATTTTCATCTATTGTGTTTTAATTCTCATTACTTTCAGTCTCATATTTTGGCCTTTTTTTGATCTTGCCTAAGCTTCTGAGAGTTTCTCATTGTAGCCATCCAGTTAATATAAGCCATATATAAATTTGAACTTCTAGTATGAAAATTCTAAGAATATGGACATTCTGTTCTTTAATCATTAGAAAGCAAATTATAAAGTTTAGCATCCAGTTTCCTACTACTATGACAAATTCCACCCTAAACAGCATGGGAAAAATGCATTCCAGCTTCATTTACATTAGCAATGAATTTCAATTCATAACCAGTTGGCTTTGGAAGTACTACCATTCCCTTTCCATATCCTTATCTATAGCTTCAGCCTCCAACCAAGTCCCTGAGACATATGGTTTTGTATTTCTTGGAAGGTTTACAGGAATTCGTTACTACATTCAAAATCCCTTGAGTCCAGCTGCAATGTGGGGTAATTACTCCAGTGTGGAGAAGAGTCAAACTGCATGAGAACGTGCTTCTCCAATAATTTCTAATCCAAATATTCAAAGCAACAACACACATGCTTGCTTAAATTTTAGAATTGTAGGGTGGAAGCTCAGCTGAGTGGTGGGCATATGATACTTTGGACAGTAAGCATTGGGAGTATATGGGCTTTATTAAGCAGTGAACCCTTGGTAAGGATTTAAAAATATTTCTACACCAAAAAAAGGACTTCTCAGCATCACTGCTACTTTCCAATAGTAGTTTTGTTAACAGGCAACTAGATCAATCAAAATGAAATATTCACAGTCAGTCAGTGGGTGGGGCAATATTGCTTATTGTCAAACTGTTTTTATGATATGAAATCCATTTTACAAACAACCTTATTCAGAATTCCAATATATAAAACAGATAAGGAAAGAACAGCTCAAGGTGAGGAATATGAGATGCACAGAGAGAAGTGAGTTTAGCTTTCTCTTCATATCACAGTGACCAGCAAAGCACATCTGTAAAAACCCAGAGCTCTGCAGATCATGCTAGGAAAACCTTAAATCTTTATTATTTCCAAGAATATTTTGATTATTTGCTGAATAATATATTGCTTATTTTTGCTGTGTAAGATGTAGCCAGTAAGCACCAGTCAGTGAGCCAACTTTTTGAAGGACTCATTGTACATAGCCTTAAAATAAACATCCAGGGGAAGAAATTACCATGGAAAATAAAATATTTGAGCCTGGAGAGAATCTGAGACTAAAAACATAAGGAAAAGCACTTGGAGCACAAATGAATATAATCATAAGCAAATATTTTAAAACATGCTAAATAGAGCACACCTGATCTTGTTTGATCCAGGAAACTAAATAGAACTAATCTTGGTAAGTAAGTAGATATAAAATGCTTAGGTTGCTAAGAGCTATCTACATACCAAATAGTTCTGGAGTAAAGATGTAGTTGTGCTTACCAGGAATCTACTAAACATAATGTTCTACTCACCAGCACTTTGGCACAGTTGTTTTGCTTGCTGAGAGCCCAGGTATAACTGAGACACACCAGGATCCTAAAGTGATTTATGAGTCACTGAGAGAAGATTACACTACATCCAGCAGAGGTATAGTTATATGATTATGATATAGTATAATGTATTATAATAATAAATATATAATGTAATTATGTATTATTGCTGGATATCTGTTGGAAAACTTATATGGCATGTCAGAAGCTAACTTTCCAGCAACCAGCATATCTGTAAGGCCCCGATATTGCATTAGTTGACTATGTCATGTAAGAGGAGTTCCTATGTACAAGTGCTGAAAACAGCTAAAGTCATTGAGGGGACCAGAAACAAAGATATGAAACAGGAATGTTTTGAGGACCTTAAAGGTTGAAAGGTTTGTCAGAGAAAAGTAGAAGCGGGCATTAATTACAAGATGAATAAGTTCTGGGGATCTAATGTACAGCATGGTGACTGCAGTTAACAATACTGTATTGTATACTTAACATTTGCTAAAAGAGTGTATCTTAAATGTTCTCACCACATACACACACAGAATGGTAACTATGTGATGTGAAGGATGTGTCTAGCTTATTGTGGTAATCTCACAATATGTATGTATATCAAATCATCACATTGCACACCTTGAATTTACACAAAGTTATTTGTCAATTATATCTCAATAAAGCTGAAAAAAGTAAAAATTAAATTAAAAACGGAAGAATCTTCTCTTGCTCATATAGGCTTAAATTCACTTTGTTTTTCAACTGGTGTATTTATAAGGCATTTGTCTTCCAGAAGTAGATTTGTGTTTCAGTGACAATGGCAATAATGTTTCCTTTGTAGAACCTATCTGTGTGGCCTTGGCCAAATCAGACTGGGTAAAGCACAGAGCACCCATCTGCTTCTTCTGATTGCTGCCTCAATTCGGTGGCTGTGCCACATGGATGGCATTCAGAAATAAGAGTTGTATGTCCGTAGAGTCATGAGCCGGTCCTGGTGATTTTAAAGGCCGAAGGTTTTGATTTTGCAACCAAATGAATACAATCATAGATGCTTAGCCTGTCCTGACTAGGCTTCCTTCCTTCCATTAATTAACATGTAGTATTTTACAGGCACTTATTTAGGCACTGTATAGCTGTTATAGGGCATACAAAGTTTAATCCAATACGGCTCTCCCCTCTAAGGATCTTGTTATGGTTATTCTTATATCTTCCCTTCTGCCCATCTCTAAAAATTTCTCACTTTTCTTCTTGGAACACTGTACTAGGATTAGATTTGCTTCCAGGGACTGTCCGTGGCTTCAAAAAATGAATCTCTTGCTTGCCAGGATCTCTGTACAGACTCTGCCGAGTCAAATTCAGTGCCAGAGAGAATGTGTGCTTTGTTTGATCAGCACTGATTTCTGAACTGGGCCCTGGAAAAAGAAAACATGGATTTTGACACTATCTGTGGAGCCAGAAAAAAGGGTCCTGATTGCAGTCTGTCCTAATTACAGCTGTGCTGCTACCAAGTGTGGCACTCAGAATGTCTACTGTGGTCTCATGGCAACCAAACTCAGCTTCTGCATGCAGCAAATGTGAGGGCCTGTTAAATAGATGAGCTGTACAACTTGTAAAGTATCCAATTCTTGACTTGGAAGTGACTTTGATAACTTCTCCTTCCTCAAGAAAATCGTCTCCTACTACCCATCCAGAATGTCAGGTTCCTCCCGATCCCCATGATGATCCATAAATATCTACCCTGAACTCATGACGATGATTGGATTCAACATTGTAATTGCATATGCCTGACTTTTCCACTCTGTCAACAGCCTGTTCCCTGGAGTATCTCCCAGTGTGCATGTCATATCCTGTTAGGTAGATTTTGAGCCTATAAGACTGCATCTCATAGCTTTATGAGCAAAGATCCCACTTAATTCTCTGTCACTTTTAGCACTTAACACATTGTTAGTGCTTTAAAAGGATGAAACAATTCCTTGACTATGTAGGTGTAGGGTGTTTATAAATTTTAAAAATACTTCTACATCAGACTTCCTTGATGGCACAATGGTTAAGAATCTGTCTGCCAATGCAGTGGGCATGGGTTTGAGCCCTGGTCTGGGAAGATCCCACATGCTGCGGAGCAACTAAGCCCATGCTCAGCAACAAGAGAGGCCACCACAATGAGAAGCCTGCGCACCACAAGGAAGAACAGCCCCTGCTCGCCGCAACTAGAGAAACCCCGCGTGCAGCCATGAAATACCCAATGCAGCTCCCCCCCCAAAAAAAGACAAAAAACTTCTACATCGATTATCTTCTGCAATTTCCACAATTACCCTGTGAGGGATGGCAAATCTCTTTGACAAATGAGGAAACTGAGACATAAAGGGCTGAAGTCACAGATGGTGACAGTACTAGGTTTAGGATTAAGTTCTCCCGACTTCTGGTCTCAGACATTTCTGGTTAACTATTGTCTCATCACATCATTACTCTCTGAAAGCTATTCCCACCAGAAGTCTCATTTTAATTAGATATTTCATCTCTTAAAACTCTATAGGGTATCTAACATTTACAAAACCATGCTGGGTGGAGGCAGTGAACACTGCCTGGGTTGCCAAAAGTAGCTAAAAGATATAAGGACAAAGCCATCAGACATTTTCTTTATGACTCTTTGAGACAGGATAGTGCAACGTCAGATCCACCTTGACACCAAGTTATGTTGAAACTCAGTCTTTATCATGGGGACCACTGGGTGCCTTTCTCACAGCCACTTCAGCTTGGTTTTACAAGTGTTCAATAGTGAGACTCTGTCCCAGAGCATCATTGGGCTTCCTGCCATATCTATGGATCTATGATCATGACTTTAATTTTAGAGCATGGAAGGGATCTTAATAAGGATCATGAATCATACTTTACAAATGAGGATAGAGGATGTGAATTTAAGTGACCTGTTCTATCAGGGCCATGGAGCTGGGCAGGCTTCTTCTTCTTTTTTTTTTTTTTTTGCGGTACGCGGGCCTCTCACTGTTGTGGCCTCTCCCGTTGCGGAGCACAGGCTCCGGACGCGCAGGCTCAGCGGCCACGGCTCACGGGCCCAGCCGCTCCGCGGCATGTGGGATCCTCCCGGACCGGGGCACGAACCCGTGTCCCCTGCGTCGGCAGGCGGACTCTCAACCACTGCGCCATCAGGGGAGCCCATGGGCAGGCTTCTTTATTCATTAACTGATTCACTTAGAAAACATTTATTTGAAAACATATTTTGTTCCAGGAATTATTCTGGGTACTGGAAATACAGCAGTGGAAAAAAAAAAGACAAAAATCACTGCTTCAATAGAGTTTCTATCCTAGTGGAGGAAGATAAATAATAAATAAAAACAAAAAATTAAATTATAGGGTATATTAAATGCAGCAACACATGAAAAAAAAATAAAGCAGGTGTTTTAGTCTGTTTGGGTTGCTATAACAAAATACCGCAGACTGGGTAGCTTAAAAATAACAGAAATTTATTTCTTAGAGTTCTAGAGGCTGGAAGTTCAAGTTCAAAGCATGGTCATATTCTGGTGAAAGCCCTCCTCCTGGTTCAATCAGCACCTTTTCATTGTGTCCTCATATGCTAGAAGGAGCTAGGAGAGCTCTGTGGGATCTTTTTTATAACAGCACTAATTCCATTCATGAGGGCTCCACCCTCATGACCAAAGCACCTCCCGAAGGCTTCTCCTAATACCATCACATTGGGCATTAAGATTTCAACATTTAAATTAGGGGTTTTGGGGGAGAGGGAAGGACACAAACATTTAAACCATAGCAGCAGGAATGGAGGGGAGGGTAAGGTGTTCTGGGGATACTGGGCAAATTTTAAATAGGGAGGTCAGGGAGGCATTCACTGACAAGGTGACTTTTTTTTTTTTTTTTTTTGCAGTATGCGGGCCTCTCACTGTTGTGGCCTCTCCTGTTGCGGAGCACAGGCTCAGCGGCCATGGCTCACGGGCCCAGCGGCTCCGCGCCATGTGGGATCTTCCTGGAATGGGCCACGAACCCGTGTCCCCTGCATTGGCAGGCAGACTCTCAACCACTGCGCCACCAAGGAAGCCCAAGGTGACAATTTTGAGCAACAACATAAAGTAGGTGAAGGAGTAAGTGTTGAGAGGACCTGGGGAAAGCCTGTGCAAAGCCCTGAGGCAGGGGTGTAATAACATCTTTGGGAGGCCAGGGCCAGGGGCTGGGGCTGAATGCAAGGTAGTGGGAGTGAGTACTAGAAATGAAGTACTAGAAATGAAGTCTCAGAGGTCCTGGAGAACCAGATCTATGTGGAGCCTTGTGGGCCTTGGCAAGGACTTTGGCTTTTACTCCAAGTGAGTGAAATGAGATATTGAAGAATCCTGAGGAGTGAAGTGATGTATTTGTGTTTAGTTTTAAGTGGATTACTCTGGGGTTTTATGTTGAGATTGGATTAGAGTGAGGCCAAGGTAGAACCGGGAAACCAGTTATTAGGAGGCTGTTGTAATAATTCAGGCAAGAGAAGATGGTGACTCAGACCAGGTGGGAGTGGTAGAAATGGTCCTAGAGGTTGAATTCTGAATGCATTTTGAAGGTGGAGCCAAGGGGATTTACTGAAGGATTGGATTTGGGGTGAAAAAGAGAAAAATTAAAGACAACTCCAAGGTTTTTAGCCTGAGCAATTGGAAAGATAGAATTGCACTTACCTAAGGATGGCTGAGGCTGCAAGAGAAGCAGGTTTGGAGGGAGATGAACAGTTCAGTTTTAGAAATGTTTCCTTTGAGGTGTCTTTAGATATCCAAGCAGTGATGTCAAATAGGCAGGTGAATAAGAATCGAGAATTTAGGTAAGAGAATTGGACTAGATAATTGAGTGGTCATCAGGGTATTGCTGATATTTAAAGCCATGAGAATGCCAAGAGAGTGAATGTAGATAGAGAAAGAAGAGAGCTCCAAGGATTAAGGTCTGGGATACATTCAGTAGTTTAGTCTAGAGCTTAGTCTTCTGATGTCCCTACCAACGTACACACTGGAGCATTGGTTCAAGGCATATATAACTGGTTTAATTCTAATGTGGACTACCAAAGCCCACATTTTATAATGCTGTCTCATATAAAGGCATCTCAGGGATCCAAGTTTGTTATAAAACAAGCTTGCTGAAATTTCAGGTATATTAGTGCTGTTCATATTCATGAGAGAAGATGAGGGCAATATTTTACAGGGTTGTCTCCACCCACAACTTCTTGGGTTTGATGCTAGCCTGCCTCATTATTTTAGTGCATTCTCCATGCAGACTACAACCCTTTGAACAATTACCCCCAACAGACTGGCTAAGTACTAAGTACTGGATTCCTACACCTGTGTAAATCTAGTGCTCTGTGGGACTAAAGAGCTTTCAGATAATTTTTTTTTTCTTGTGGAATGAGAAGATATTCTGAGAGTAAGTTTAAAGGTGGCTGAATCCACATCAGCCTTTGATCCCTATCCCTTAGGCATTGGATCTCAGATTTAAGTGTATATAAGAGTCAGAAGGAGTTTATTTAAAATGTAGATTATCTGGTCTTATCTTCAGAGACTCACATTCATTCAGTTTGGAGTGGAGCCTATGACTTTGCACAGCAGGTGATTCTGACACTGATTCAGGATCAGAAGAGACACTTACTTTCGACTTGGATGAATGAGTCTATTAGACAATGTCTTTGATTCAGAAAGAAAAATTTGTATTGTTCATGGGAAGTTTATGGACAGATTATGATCTTGAAAGAAAGCCTCAAAGTGCATTGTATTACATTAAGTCAAACAAAGTGTATATTATAGAAAAGAGAATGTGGGTCCGTACAAGGGAGGTTTTTCTAATAACTAGCTTTATTAAGTCATGGGAAAGTGGCATGTGAATAAATCTGGGTCTTGTCATTGAAATGAAAACAAAAACATCAGTTTGAGATGGTGCAGATTTTTTTCTCTGGGAAATAAGATTTTGCTAGTTGCTGTCTAAAGTCACCATACATTAGTAGTAGTAATAGTATGGCCATGTGGCTTGTGGGATCCTAGTTCCCAGACCAGGGATTGAACCTGGGCTCCTGCAGTGGAAACTCAAAGTCCTAACCACTGGACTGCCAGAGAATTCCTGACCATACATTATTTTTAAAAACAAAACAAAAAAATGAAAAAGAGGTAACTTCTTAGGTCCCTAACCACTCACAGATTCTTTGAGTGTTTTTAATGTACTCGAAGGACAGAGGACTGGCCCACATTTTCATCATGATTTTTCCCTACTTTCTTCAACCCAGGGACTTCCTGTTGGGGTAGAGCAATTTGAAACCCTTTCCAGATATTCTAGTAAAAGTTTCCTTCTTTCTGTGGATAAAACAAGAGTGAATCAGAGTTGATATGACTGGGATTGCTACTAACTTTGAACAAGACGTATAAGCCACATGAATGACAGGAGAAGTTGTTACATGAAGGGTCGGTACTGGGTGATTTCTGACCTCTCTCTCTAATTCTAAGTTCTCTGAGTTCTAAAACTCTGAGTTCACACATAATCCTTATCTACCCCTGTGAAAAACCGTGTCCTGTTTGCTGGAGCACTCACAGAATCACATCTTTATACCTCATTCCCTGAGTAAATTCAGGGGCAACACATCACACACCAATAACCCTAGCTCTTTATTCCATCTTTTAAATGATTTATAGATACCAAATACTTAATTCTACCAAATGCCTCATTACAATCAAGGAAAACAGTTATGGCAGTTTTCAAGAAAGAGGTTTTAATTTACATGTAATATGCCTTCCAAAATTCATTTCAAAATGTGCTCACTGTCTTGTTTTGAATTCTTAGTGTCATTTTTCCCCCCTCTGGCTCTTCTGTATGTAATGATGTGTCAGTCAATGGCATTCCTATAGGTACATCTCTGTCAGAATTCCAAAAGCACATTAGCAGCGGTAAAACAAAGCCCTCAGAGGTAGGCATATTTTACTGTTAGATAACATTCCCCTTTTAGGCATTGTTTGCCATGTGTCTTTGAACAACTAGGGATTGTATTATCTCATTGTAGCAGAAGGCTTAGTGTTTTCTAACATAATTATGTGATGAAAGTAAGTGGAGTTTAGAATGAAATATATTGTGCTGCTTATGTTTTTAAATGACAGGCTTAATAACAATAAAACAGGTAAATATAAGTAATAAACTAAGAGAATAATATACAACTACATCTAACTGGAGGTACTGAAGACTTCCTAGAATAAGTCTTTGTAATGGTTAAATGGGATAATCTTAAATCAGCTTAATTTATTGGCTTTGCCTGCAGCAAATTTTTCCCTATAGAATACAGTAAATCTAAATAAGACATTTGGCATTTTATTTCTTTTATTTTTCTCATTCCAGCATTCTTTCCTTCCTTTTGATTATAGCACCATGGTTTCCTTTTGGGAATTACTTCTTACTCACTGTTTGCAGTCTTGTTAATTGTCAACCAAAATGCCCACCCTCAGCTGGTTAAAGTGTGAGTCCATGACCCAATCAGATGTTCCTTCCCAAGATTTGACTCTGGAAAGGAGCGATAGAAAGATAGAAAAACTAGAGCCCATTCATCCCCAAGGGAACTTGGCAAAACCCCAGACTGGTTCTTGCTACCTGTATCCCTGGAGCTCTTTGCCGAGACAATTTTGCACTTACTCCTTTGGTCTGTGAGTCACCCCAGAGCCTTCTAATAAGTCCTTTTTTTTATTATTCAAGTCTTCCAGAGCTGGACTTTGTTGTTGCAACTAAAGATCACTGATTGATGCACAAGAACTTGCACTCCTCCTCAATCTGTGTTATCTTTCTGAATGATTATACAGAATTTAACACTTCTTATCAGTATATATATATGGAATATTTACTTCTTTCCATGGTTGTGTGTGTTTGTGTGCATGCTTGTATGAATGTGTTTTGGTATGTGACACATATGGAAATACAAAGATTCCATCAACATCTTTATGAGAACTTGATCTTTTCTAATTAAGGGAGATTGCTGGACTCAAAGCAGAACACAGGTGTATTCTAAGGAGTCTCCTTTAACGCTCTCTCCAGTTCATTAGTGAATTTGTAAGCCCTATTTTAGTCAAATGAAAAGAGAAATGTTCTTTTAAAGCTGTTACACAATGCTATACACATACTAATCTCAAAACGGGTTTGTGCTTAATTTCTGGAGAAAGAACTTAACTTTTATTAACTACCATGAATTTCCTTCAAGGGAATGTGAAAAAGATTGTACAAGCTTAGCAATGACAACATTTCTGGAATGTCAACATAGATTCTTTAAAAGGCTCAAGAGAATGTAGAAAACGATGTTACAATCTAAAGATCTGGGGCCAGGGAGGACTGAGATTTTGGACTTTGTCTTGCCGCTTTCACTGGGTGACGTTTGATGTTTATTTCACCTTTTGTGGCTGTAATTTTCTCAGCAGTGGAGGGAAGATGAAATTTCTTTATCTGCCTCAGAAGGTTTTATGAAGATCAAATAAGATGCCCTCCCATTATTCTAAGTGGAATAAGTCAGACAGAGAAAGACAAATACTGTATGACCTCACTTATATGTGGAATCTAAAAACACTGAACTGGTTTGTTCACGGGAGCTGGTGGAATTGGAACCCTGTGCTAGACTGAAAACACGAGCCTCAAAGGCTGAGAGGGGTTTGTGCGGCTGCGCAGGAGTGCTGGCGTGGGTGACTCTTCCTGCAGTGGTGTGGGCTTGAGGAGGCAGCTCGTGGGGATGAGGCGTTTAGGGTGAGGAACACAGACCGTGGAGTCAGATTTGCTGAGTTTGTACCTCAGCCCCGACATTAAAGCACTGTATGGCTTTGGGCAACTCAGGTAGCATGAATCTCATCAGCACAGAGAGAAAGCTTCACTGAAAACTCACTGCAGAGCGGTGAGGGAAGCCGGATTCCATGATGGCAGCAGCAGGGTTTGTGGTAAGAATCATGGTGTGCAGACCACCCCAGAGTGGTCTCGTCTTCCTGCAGCTTGTAGACCCTCAGGCTCAGGAGCTGTTTCAAGCACACAACCTTGAGAGAGTAAGGTGTTCTTGAGACCATCTGTACCGAATCTGTGACTGAACCCAGTGAAGACTGCTATATAAACGTTTAAGATTCTGGTTGCTCATGCAGAGACCTATTCTTTCAGCCATGGGCTGCTGGAGATAGCCTTGTAGACAAATTACTACCACGTCAGCCTGTTCTAGCTGAATGGCTATTGTAGACCCTCATAATCTGACTTCACAATGGAGACTGCCATATTCACTGGCATGTGGCTGACAGGGTCTTGGTGCTCCGGCCGGGTATCAGGCCTGAGCCTCTGAGGTGGGAGAGCCAAGTTCAGGACATTGGTCCACCAGACACTTCCCAGCCCCATGTAATATCAAATGGAGAAAGCTCTCCCAGAGATCTCCATCTCAACGCTAAGACCTAGCTCCACTCAACGACCAGCAAGCTACAGTGCTGGACACCCCATGCCAAACAACTAGAAATACAGGAACACAATGGCACCCATGAGCAGAGAGGCTGCCTAAAATCATGCTAAGTTCACAGACACCCCAAAACACACCACTGGATGTGGTCCTGCCCACCAGAAAGACAATATCTAGCCTTATCTGCCAGAAAACAGGCACCAGTCCCCTGCACCAGGAAGCCTACACAACCCACTGAACCAAACTTACTCACTGGGGGCAGACACCAAAAACAACGGGAACTATGAACCTGCAGCCTGTGAAAAGGAGACCCCAAACACAGTAAGTTAAGCAAAGTGAGAAGACATAGAAATACGCAGCAGGTGAAGGATCAAGGTAAAAACCCACCAGACCAAACAAATGAAGAGGAATTAGGCAGTCTACCTGAAAAAGAATTCAGAGTAATGATAGTAAAGATGATCTAAAATCTTGGAAATAGAATGGAGAAAATACAAGAAATGTTTAACAAGGACCTAGAAGAACTAAAGAGCAAACAACCAATGATGAACAACACAATAAATGAAATTGAAAATTCTCCAGAAGGGATCAATAGCAGAATAACTGAGGCAGAAGAACGGATAAGTGACCTGGAAGATAAAATAGTGGAAATAGCTACCACCAAGCAGAATGAAGAAAGGAGAATGAAAAGAACTGAGGACAGTCTCAGAGACCACTGGGACAACATTAAATGCACCAACATTCAAATTATAGGGGTCCCAGAAGAAGAAGAGAAAAAGAAAGGGACTGAGAAAATATTTGAAGAGATTATAGTTGAAAACTTCCCTAATATGGAAAAGGAAATAGTTAGTCAAATATTTTAGGAAGAACAGAGAGTCCCATATAGGATAAATCCAAGGAGAAACATGCCAAGACACATATTAATCAAACTAACAATAATTAAATACAAAAAAAATATTAAAAGCAGCAAGGGAAAAGCAAAAAATAACATACAAGGGAATCCCCATAAGGTTCTCAACAGCTGCTCTTTCAACAGAAACTCTGTCAAAAGGGAGTGGGAGGATGTATTCAAAGCAATGAAAGGGAAAACCTACAACCAAGATTACTCTACCCAACAAAGATCTCATTCAGATTTGATGGAGAAGTTAAAAGCTTTACAGACAAGCAAAAGTTAAGAGAATTCAGCACTACCAAACCAGCTTTACAACAAATGCTATAGGAACTTCTCTAGGCAGGAAACACAAGAGAAGGAAAAGACCTACAATAACAAACCCAAAACAATTAAGAAAATGGTAATAGGAACATACATATCAATAATTATCTTAAATGTAAATGGATTAAATGCTCCAACCAAAAGACATAAACTAGCTGAATGGATACAAAAGCAAGACCTGTATATATGCTGTCAATAAGAGACCCACGTCAGACCTAGGGACACATACAGACTGAAAGTGAGGGGATGGAAAAAGATATTCCATGCAAATGGAAGTCAGAAGAAACCTGGAGTAGAAGTTCTAATATCAGACAAAATAGACTTTAAAATAAAGACAATTACAAGAGACAAAGAAGGACACTATATAATGATCAAGAGATGAATCCAAGAAGACGATATAACAATTGTAAATATTTATGCACCCAAAATAGGAGCACCTCATTACATAAGGCAAATGCTAACAGCCATAAAAGGGGCAATTGACAGTAACAAAATAATAGTAGGGGTCTTTAACACCCCACTTTCGGGCTTCCCTGGTGGCACAGTGGTTGAGAATCCGCCTGCCGATGCAGGGGACACAGGTTCGTGCCCCGGTCTGGGAAGATCCCACATGCTGCGGAGCGGCTGGGCCCGTGAGCCATGGCCGCTGAGCCTGCGTGTCCAGAGCCTGTGCTCCACAACAGGAGAGGCCACAACAGTGAGAGGCCCGCCTAGCACACACACAAAAAAAACAAAAAAACAAAAAAAACACCCCACTTTCACCAATGGACAGATCAACCAAAATGAAAATAAATAAGGAAACAAACTTTAAATGATACATTAAACAACAGATATTTATAAGACATTCCATCCAAAAGGAACAGAATACACTTTCCTCTCAAGTGCTCATGGAACATTCTCCAGGATAGCTCTTATCTTGGGTCACAAATCAAGCCTTGGTAAGTTTAAGAAAATTGAAATCATTTCAAGTATCTTTTCTGACCACAACACTATGAGACTAGATATCAATTACAGGAAAAAAAAAACTGTAAAAAATCTAACACATGGAGGCTAAACACTGCACTACTAAATAACCAAGAGATCACTGAAGAAATCAAAGAGGAAATCAAAAAATACATAGAAACAAATGACAATGAAAACACGACGGCCCAAGACCTATGGGATGCAGCAAAAGCAGTTCTAAGAGGGAAGTTTACAGCAATACAATCCTACCTCAAGAAACAAGAAACATCTGAAATAAACAACCTAATCTTACATCGAAAGCAGTTAGAGAAAGAAGAACCAAAAACCCCCAAATTTAGCAGAAGGAAAGAAATCATAAAGATCAGATCAGAAATAAATGAAAAAGAAATGAAGGAAACAGTAGCAAAGATCAGTAAAACTAAAAGGTGGTTCGTTGAGAAGATAAGCAAAATTGATAAACCATTAGCCAGACTCATCAAGAAAAAAAACGGAGAAGTCGCAAATCAACAGAATTAGAAATGAAAAAGGAGAAGTAACAACTAACACTGCAAAAATACAAAGGATCCTGAGAGATTACTACAAGCAACTATATGCCAATAAAATTGACAACCTGGAAGACGTGGACAAATTCTTAGAAAAGCACAACCTTCCAAGACTGAACCAGGAAGAAATAGAAAATATAAACAGACCAATCACAAGCACTGAAATTGAAGCTGTGATTAAACATCTTCCAACAAACAAAAGCACAGGACCAGATGGCTTCACATGCGAATTCTATCAAACATTTAGAGAAGAGCTAACACCTATCCTTCTCAAACTGTTCCAAAATATAGCAGAGGGAGGAACACTCCCAAACTCATTCTACAAGACCACCATCACCCTGATACCACAACCAGACAAAGATGTCACAATAAAAGAAAACTACAGACCAATATCACTGATGAACATAGATGCAAATATCCACATCAAAATTCTAGCAAACAGAATCCAGCATCACATTAAAAGCATCATACACCATGATCAAGTGGGGTTTATCCCAGGAATGCAAGGTTTCTTCAATATACGCAAATCAATCAATGTGATACACCATATTAACAAGGAGAAAAACCATATGATCATCTCAATAGATGCAGAAAGAGCTTTCGACAAAATTCAACATTCATTTATGATAAAAACTCTCCAGAAAGTAGGCATAGAAGGAACTTACTTCAACGTAATACAGGCCATATATGATAAACCCACAGCCAACATCATTGTTAGTGGTGCAAAACTGAAAGCATTTCCACTAAGATCAGGAAAAACACAAGGTTGCCCACTCTCACCACTATTATTTAGCATAGTTTTGGAAGTTTTAGCCACAGCAATCAGAGATGAAAAAGGAATAAAAGGAATCCAAATTAGAAAAGAGGAAGTTGAAATATCACTGTTTGCAGATGACATGATACTATACATAGAGAATCCTAAAGATGCTACCAGAAAACTACTGGAGCTCATCAATGAATTTGGTAAAGTAGCAGGATACAAAGTTAATGCACAGAAATCTCTTGCCTTCCTATACACTAATGATGAAAAATATGAAAGAGAAATTAAGGAAACACTCCCATTTACCATTGCAAGAAAAAGAATAAAATACCTAGGAATAAACCTACCTAAGTAGACAAAAACCTGTATGCAGAAAACTGTGACACTAATTAAAGAAATTAAAGTTGATACAAACAGTTGGAGAGATATACCAATTTCTTGGATTGGAAGAATCAGCGTTTTGAAAATGACTGTACTACCCAAAGCAATCTACAGATTCAATTCAATCTCTATCCAACTACCAATGGCATTTTTCACAGAACAAGATCCAAAAATTTCACAATTTGTATGGAAACACAAAAGACCCTGAATAGCCAAAGCAACTTGGAGAAGAAAAATGGAGCTGGAGGAATCAGGCTCCCTGACTTCAGACTATACTACAAGGCTATAGTAAACAAAACAGTATCATACTGGCACAAAAACAGAAATATAGATCAATGGAACAGGATAGAAAGCCCAGAGATAAACCCATGCACATATGGTCACCTTATCTGTGATAAAGGAGGCAAGAATATACAATGGAGAAAAGACAGCCTCTTCAATAAGTGGTGCTGGGAAAACTGGACAGCTACATGTAAAAGATTGAAATTAGAGTACTCCCTAACGCCATTCACAAAAATAAACTCAAAATGGATTAAAGACCTAAATGTAAGGCCAGACACTATAAAATTCTTAGAAGAAAACATAGGCAGAACACTCTACAACATAAATCACAGCAAGATCTTTTTTGACCCACCTCTTAGAGAAATGGAAATAAAAACAAAAATAAACAAATGGGACCTAATGAAACTTAAAAGCTTTTGCACAACAAAGGAAACCATAAACAATACAAAAAGACATTCCTCAGGATGGGAGAAAATATTTGCAAACAGAGCAACTGACAAAGGTTAATCTCACAAATATACAAGCAGCTCATGCAGCTCAATATCAAAAAAAACCCAATCCAAAAGTGGGCAGAAGACCTAAATAGACATTTCTCCAAAGAAGATATACAGATTGCCAACAAACGCATGAAAGGATGCTCAACATCACTAACGATTAGAGAAATGCAAATCAAAACTATAATGAGGTATCATCTCACGCCAGTCAGAATGGCCATCATCAAAAAATCTACAAACAATAAATGCTGGAAAAGGTGTGGAGAATAGGGAACTCCCTTGCACTGTTGGTGGGAATATAATTTGATTCAGCCACTATGGGGAACAGTATGGGGGTTGCTTAGAAACTAAAAATAGACCTATCCCAGCAATCCCACTACTGGGATATACCCTGAGAAAACCATAATTCAAAAAGAATCATGTACCACAATGTTCATTGCAGCACTATTTTCAGTAGCTAGGACATGGAAGCAACTAAGTGTCCATCGACAGATGAATGAATAAAGAAGAAGTGGAACACATATACAATGGAATATTACTCAGCCATAAAAAGAAATGAAATTGAGTTATTTGTAGCGAGGTGGATGGACCTAGAGTCTGTCATACAGAGTGAAGTTTCGTCAGAAAGAGAAAAACAAGTATTGTATGCTAACACATATATATGCAATCGAAAAAAAAAGTTATGAAGAACCTAGCGGCACAACAGGAATAAAGGCATAGACGTGGAGAATGGACTTGAGGACATGGGGAGGGGGAAGTGTAAGCTGGGTCAAAGTGAGAGAGTAGCATTGACGTATATACACTACCAAATGTCAAATAGATAGCTAGTGGGAAGCAGCTGCATAGCACAGGGAGATCAGCTCAGTGCTTTGTGACCACCTAGAGAGGTGGTATAGTGAGGGTGGGAGGGAGATGTTAGAAGGAAGGGATATGGGGATATATGTATACATATAGCTGATTCACTTTGTTATATGGCAGCAACTAACACAACAATGTAAAGCAATTACACTCCAATATATTACAAAAATGAAAATGGAAATAAAAAATATAAAAGCAGTGAACTCATAAAAACAGGTAGTAAAATGGTGGTTGCCAGATGTCGAGGTGTAGGGGAAATTGGGAGATGTTGATCAAAGGGTACAAACTTTCACTTACAAGATGAATACAATTCTTAGGATCTAATATGCAGCATGGTAACTATAGTTATCAATACTCTATTATATAATTGAAAGTTGCTGTGAGAGCAGAGCTTTAATGTTTGATTCCATTCCACCACAATAAAGTGAACATTGCAATAAGGTGAGTCACAGCAATTTTTTGGTTTCTCAGTGCATATAAAAGTTAAGTTTACACCATACTGTAGTTTATTAAGTGTGCAATAGCATTGTCTAAAAAACAATGTACATACCTTAGTTAAAAAATATTTTATTGCTAAAAGTGCTTACCATCATCTGAGCCTTCAGCAAGTTGTAATCTTTCTGCTGATACAGGGTTTTGCCTTGATGTTGATGGCTACTGGCTGATCAGTATGGTGGTTGCTGAAAGTTGGGGTGGCTGGGGCCATTTATTGAAATAAGACAACAATGAAGTTTGCTGCTTTGACTGACTCTTCTTTTCCTGAACAATTTCTCTGTAGCATGCAATGCTGTTTGATAACATTTTACCCACAGTAGAAATTCTTTCAAATTGGAGACAACTCAGTTTATATAATGTTCTAAATCCTTTGTCATTTCAACAATCTTCACAGCAGCTTCACCAGGAGTAGTTTCCATCTTAAGAAACCACTTTCTTTGCTCATCTACAAGAAGCAAGTCCCCATCTGCTCAATTATTATCATGAGATGGCAGCAATTCAGTTACATTTTCAGTTTCCACTTCTAGTTCTCTTGTTATTTCCACCACATCTGCAGTGCCTTCCTCCACTGAAATCTTGAACCCCTCAAAGTCATCCATGAGGTTTGGAATCAACTTCTTCCAAATTCCTGTTAATTTTGGTATTTTCACCTCTTCCTGTGAATCATGAATGTTCTTCTTGGCACCTAGAACGGTGAGTCCTTTCCAGAAGGTTTTCAATTTACTTTGCCCAGATCCATTAGAGGAATCACTGCCTATGGCAGCTATAGCCTTACAAAGTGTATATCATGGGTAATAAAACTTGAAAGTTGAAATTACTCTTTGATCCCTGGGCTGTAGAGTGGATGTTGTGTTAGCACGTATGAAAACAACATGAATCACATACATCGCCATTAGAGCTCTTGGGTGACCAGGTACATTGTCAATAAGCAGTAATATTTTAAAAGGAATCATTTTTTTCTGAGCAGTAGGTCTCAACAGTGGGCTTAAAACAGTAAACCATGTTGTAAACAGATGTGCTGTCCCCCAGGCTTTGCTGTTCCATTTATAGAGCACAGGCAGAGTAGATTTAGCATAATTCCTAAGGGCCCTAGGATTTTCAGAATGGTAAGTGAGCATTAGCCCCTAATAAGAAAGTCAGCCTGTCCTTTGAAGTTTTGAAGACAGGCACTGACTTCTCCTCTCTAGCTATGGAAGTCCTAGATGACATCTTCCAATAGAAGGCTGTTTCATCTACACTGAAAATCTGTTGTTTGTTTAGTGTAGCCACCTTCATTAATTTTCTTAGCTAGATCTTCTGGATTACTTGCTGCTTCACCTTGGACTTTTATGTTATGGAGATGGCTTCTTTAAACTTCAGGAACCAACGTCTGCTCGCTTCAAACTTTTCTTGTGCAGCTTCCTCACCTCTCTCAGCCTTCATAGAATTGAAGAGAGTTAGGGCTTTGCTCTGAATTAGGCTTTGGCTTAAGGGAATATTGTGGCAAGAATTACCATAATGTGACACAGAGGCAGAAAGTGAGCAAATGCTGTTGGAATAATCATGCCAATAGGCTTGCTAAACACAGAGTTCTCACAAACCTTCAATTTGTAAAAAACTCCATATCTGTGAATCAAAACAAAGTGAAGCATAATAAAATGAGGTGTGCCTGTATATCATTATATCTCAATAAAGTTGGAAAAAAATGAGATGCCCTTCAGGTAGTTCAAGGGAAATATTCTTTAAATTAGAAGCCTGTAAAAATAAGAGATAAGATGACAAACAAAAAAATAGAAAATAATGAAATCACTACATGGAAGGAATTACATGATTTGCATAAGGGACCCAAGATAGATAAAACCATTGAAAAGCAGGTTTAAAACAGTGCTACAGGGAGATCACCTCTGTGTTTTGTGACCAACTAGAGGGGTGGGATAGGGAGAGTGGAAGAGAGGGTGACGCAAGAGGGAAGAGATATGGGAACGTATGTATATGTATAACTGATTCACTTTGTTGTAAAGGAAAAACCAACACACTATTGTAAAACAGTTATACTCCAATAAAGATGTTAAAAAAAACAGTGCTAATCACAACTGTACAAAATTGTGAGGCTTATTCAAAAGTCAATTTGATGAGGTAAGCAATCAATTTTCTTTTTAACAAGAGACACACTTTTGCAGGTGTATAACAAGTGGGAATTAGTATCTGTCAACCACCTACTATTGCTTAGGTTCTTTGCTAGCTATATTTTTGTTGTCTCATTTAATCCCCCAAATAATGTGAACCTAATGTTATCTTTATTTTACAGAGGAGGAAACTGAGACACGGAGAAATTAAATTACTTGCCAAAAATGGTAGTTGAGATTCAAATTCCTTGTGTATACGTTTCCAAACAGAGTCTGGCTTGACCATGTGCTTGCTTTGGCCAATGGGATATTAGCAAGCATGGCATAAGCAGAGGCTTAATAATAAGCACTTGTCCTTTGGGGGCTCGTCTTCTCGGCACTGCTTCCTCTTGGAACCCTGAGACTACCCAAACAGGCCATGTGGAGGAGAATGGAGGTGCCGAGAGGAGGGTCAGAACCAAGACCCCAGACACATGGCCTCAGTTGGTCACAGATCACCATAACAAATGGAATAGAGTGATTTCCTGGTATGTATGATGAAGACATTAGCACATATCACATATCTTCTCTCATCTCATGGTATCCATCTTCCAGGTTTTCTTAAGAATTCTTTTTTAACATATAGAAATACATAATGTACTATAACAATGATTCTCTTTCCCTGAGATCTTTGTAGAACCAAGCTCTGTTGTAAAGGAGTATGAGGGCAGCATGATTTCTTCCCTTGTGATAGTGATTGTTTTTTTCTGTATTATGCTTGAATAATTTTTCTTTATCCTTGATAATAGCCTAACTAGCATATAAAGAATAGTATACTTAGAATATAAATTGGTGTTGACTGCTTTGCATCAAGTTTACTTCAAACACAGTATATTCCTTTAGTCTGCAGCATTTATTTCCTTCATTTCTGGGAAACTTTTCTTATTCTACATTTTCAAATTTGTTTTTTCATTTCTGCTTTATTTGTTTAGTTCCTTACGACTCAATATTTTTATGGTAGATACTTTTTATCTATCTTTATTACCTATTAGCTTCTCTCTAATCTCTTAGATCTTTCTTTCTCCTTCTCTTTCTCCTTCACCTTCTTTTTGCATTTATTATTTCTAGCCTTTTCTCTGTGACAGCAATTCCATATTCAGCAGACTTTTTTCTTTCCTTTGCTCGTTCTAATTTGTTTATTTTTTCTCAATTTGGCCAAAATCAATTTCTGTTTTTACAACTCAGGATCATGGCAGGAAACAGAATTCATCCTCCATGCTTAAAATTTAGAGATATTAAGAAAAGGATTACTGTTGGGATGGGGATGAGGTTAAGAGAAAAAAGTCAAGGAATAGTAAGATCCCAGAGACTAACAACTGCTTAAAGATGCTCCCATCCCTAGGACTACTGCACAAGGGAAGAAAAGAGTGTTCCTGGAGTCCACTGACAGTGAACATGTGGAAGAGGGGATCCCTCCCATGTAAGCTAGAGTTGTGGAGGATCATGCATGGGAACAGGGGAGAGAGGGAAGAAATACCTAGGATTCTCCCTTCTCCTACCCTCTGACTTTCCTGCCCACCTGGAAGCCTGGGGGCATGGGAACAAGTCTCAGGGGTCAGCTTCCCCTGAGCCAGAGCAAGGCAGAGAGGGGCAGAGAATGGTGGTACTGACAGTGGTGGGTGGGGAGTTGACCAATGAGAATGACCAGCACATACTTGCCAATTTATGTTACTTTCTTAAAGGATCACAAAGATTTTAACTCTTCAACAAGTCTCAAATATTTACTCCTTCCCACTGGAGCATGTGTGTGTCTGCAAGTGCATGCACATACACACACACGTATGTGTGCATATGCACATGTGCACATTTGCCAAGTTTCCATCTATATCATCAAGAAGCCTTGATCTTTTCAAATTTGAGGGAAGGTATAATCTTCAAAGCAGAAAACAGATGGTATCTTAGGGAATCTCTTCAAACAGTGAGTCCATTTCATTTCCAGAGTTCATCAGCTCTATTTTATTTAAAGAAAGAGAGAAGAGCCAAAGAATTTCATAGCCATAGAACAATGTTATCCACCCTCAATTATTTTTCTCAGATTGGCAGATTTCCTTTTCATCTCATACTGTTGCTTTATTGATTTGTTTTTGAGCCATTAAAAAATGAATTTTTATTCTTATGAAATCTGTCTGTAGCCTGAAACAGTTGTGAGATATTTCCTTCTCGTTTTAAGCTATAATTTATTTTAAGTGGGGCTCTTTTACTTCATGTAAAATATTTGTTTGTTCTTGCCATGCTATTATTTTCATCTTGATCATGCTCAGGTAATACTCCAGTGATACAGTGTTGATGCCTTCTTCCTACCATGTGAGGAAGAGTTGTTTTCCTCACTTTTACAGGTAGTGGGCTGAGTATTTTACATTATATCCACTTTTCTATAGCCTGAGGGAATGTGAGGGTTAGGGGGCCAGCTCCGCAGAGGGGAACTTGTGCAATGTGCATTTTCTTTGAGTTCTTGGACTCTGTTCTCCCTCTTGAGTGTTTCTCACAGCTTGGCACCAGCTTGCTGTGTTCCAGTATAAGGAGACAGCCTTCCAGCTCTGTGTTTGGCAACCACTGTTAAAGAATGTTGGCATTGGATGGACCCAGAGATTATCATACTAAGTGAAGTCAGCCAGGCAGAGAAAGACAAATGTGTAATATCACTTATTTGTGGAATCTAAAAAAATGATACAAATGATCTTATTTACAAGACAGAAAAATACTCACAGACATAGAAAACAAACTTATGGTTACCAAAGGGGATAGAGGGAGAGGGGTGGGGGGGAGATAAATTATGAGTCTGGGATTAACGTACATACTGCTATATATAAAATAGGTAAACAACAAGGACCTACTGTATAGCACAGGGGACTATACTCAATATCTTGTAATAACCTATAGTAGAATAGAAAAGAATCTTTAAAAATATATGTCTTACTGAATCACTTTGCTGTACACTTGAAACTGACACAACATTGTAAATCAACTATGCTTTAGTAAAAGAATTAATTTAAAAATGTTAAAAGAATTTTGGCATAAAGAACAGGTCAAGCATCACGGAATTAAATAAGTCAGCTTTCCTATGTGAAGTCAGAAGATGTTACATCCAGATAGGTAGAGTAGCGTGTTTCTCTGAGAAGGTAAATCTTACTTGGCTCTCTTTAACTCTATTGTTGATAACTAGCAGCTACAAAATTTCATTCTGATGTTGGCTCTATGAATTAGAAGGAGAGGATGCCAACCAAGAAGTTGGGAAAGCCCATGAGCATCATTGTAAATAGAACCAAAAACCCAAATAAAGGAGTTGGGTGGAGATGTTTCTAAACAGTACAATGAGAAATGGGTCAGTGAAGGAAGCTAAGAAATGGCCTGTTTAATTCCATTTATGTTTCCATAAATTCCAGAAAAAAGTCCATGAAAAGTGTTAAGCTACATAGTTTCTTACCACTACAATTTGGTCATGTTTTGTTCCCAGATAGTAAAGAATCTTTAGAAAATATTAAAGGAGTTCTGTGTGAAGTGAATATACATTTGTTTCTTCATAGCATCTCTCTGGTGAACAGTCCCTGGAAGTTTTGCTGTAGCTTTATGGAAAGAGAATGGGGGGAGGGGGAGTGGGAAGTAGAAGAAGGAGATAGGATTATTAGCTATAAAAATGATGCGATCCTAGAGCTCCTGGTGGCCATGTTTGCCACTTTGAGGGGGAGAATCAGCCCAGAGCAAAACAGAGATAGAGTGAGAAAGTCAAATCCTTGATGACATCATTTGAGCACCAGGATCTAGCCGTGCCTGAAGTTTATTGCTTGAACTTCCCAGTTAGAAAGCTAGACAAGTCTTTCTTTCAACTACTTTGGGTAGGATTTCTGTTATGAAAGAGTTCCTTTATTAATGTATTATGTTCCCCGGGTTCAGCAGGGAGGCGGAAATAGCTAGGCCAGCACTTTGGAAAAGAGGACCCTGTTGTGGGGGATGAATGTAGGCAATAAAGAAAGGGAGCACTTAGCAGCTGTTTGTGTAGGAAAAAGACAGAGAACAAGCAATAAAAACAAAACAGGAGAAGAACTTAAGTCCCCAAGTGACCCCACTTGGAGGTAGGGCAATCTGATGATGACATTTTATGTGCCAGTTGATTTGTCTGGTAAGCCTACATAGGTGACTATTCTTATCTTGTTTCTTGTGTTTTCCCCCCAAAATTCCTTCCTCATCAGTAGAGGACAGTGTCAGGGGATTTCCTGGTGGAGGGAGGGACCATTAGGAAGTGAGCATAGGGGGTGTTACTGTTATGCTGTTTTTGTAATTTCTTACAAAAATTTGTAATCATTTACAAATTTTGCTGTGTTGTAATTTTGTATTACTCCTGTTTTTCCAGGAGACCAAAAGTTCTTTGGAAACGTGGATTATATCATGTCTTGCTTATCCCAGGACACCCAATGCTTGGTACAGTGCTGGACAACCCCAGCCATGGAACATAGAACATGTTTGTGGCAGAGACCCAAATCTTTATCTCAGGGTGGAAAGCAGTTGCCTTTGTCTGGTGGAAGTATCTTGCTCAGAGGAATGGGACAAAAATAGAAGACTCAGAAAAGTAAGGGACCAAGGGCCAGCTTATGGCTTAAAGGTATCAGCTTACATGACCTACTTTGACATTGCTAAAAAATTATCTTCAGAGAGAAAAAAAATACTACTGCAGCAATATAGTATACTTCTGTTTTGTATCAACATTTAATATTGTGCTGATCTTGTGAATGACAAATGGTCTATTTTACAGTCACAAGTTTTCAAGCCATCACTTTGTGACTATCAATATTTTGCCTTTTAAAATTCTCAATAATAATGTATCATGGATATTGTAGGAAAATGTAAACTTTGGAGGTCAGAAGAGAAACAACATTACTTCATTCTTTTTCTTGAATGAAAAGTTGTACAGCATATTTCGAAACATTGTGATAAAAATCCCAAACGCAATTGTAGTTTTGCTTATCTGATTGTTTGGTTTAATGCAATCTTACTGAGCCAGCTGACCAACTGTTCAAAATTAGTAGTTTAGAAAAACATGACATCATCATTTGTGACAGCCTTAGACAAAGTTCTAAAGCAGGTGAATTTGGCCTTCAGAAAATGCCACCTTCTCTTTCTAACCTGATCCCATTTGAAAGTGCTCTCTTTCTTCCACACAGACCCCATCTAAGGAAATAATCAAAATACTAAACTGGTCACGTCACCTTTGATTGAAAGTGTTCTAATGGCCTTTGCCTCCTGGTCGCATAAAATCCAACTTCCTCTGTAGGATAAACAAATTTTGTTTTTGTGATCTGGTCCTTCCCTATCTCAGGAATTTGCCAATGTATTTGATCCCTCTCTGGGTTCACTGTTGTTTCTTTTGTCCCACATTGTTGGAGGGCAAGGAGGTCTTTAAATAGCACTTCTTCCTCGCCCAAGTTTTCAGAACCAATTGAGAAATCAGACAAAAGTGTAAGGCATATGGGGACCAAAATATGACCTTTGTTACCAGTAGGATATTAGAAAAATTTCCATTGGTGGACTAGTGGGCTTCCAAATACAAGTTCCTAGAACTACCATCCCAGTAGATGGTCATACTAACTAAGGCATAGGCACTGCTGGATGAGGGCAGGCCTCCCCACACATGGCCCCATGCACCCCACAAGGTACTACCCTGCAGGCAGACTAGGTCCCAAGCAGAAGGGGAGAAGAAGGGGCTGGCCTACTTACATCCAGTGTCTCTTCTCAATTTTTCCGATCATGTTAACTCACTCTTCCTTGGAGGAGGACTGAGTGAGTCCAGGGTGGGGTCGGGGGAGGAAGGCCAGGATTGTGATGCACATGGAGGACCCTCCATACAGTGTGAAACAAACTAAGTGGAGAATACTCATCACTCTAGAAAGATGGACTGACCTTCTAGCTTCACTTTTCTTATTGCCAAAGCACAGAGTTCCTTTAATGAGGATTTGTGGATGGTGGTGTCTTTATTGCTTGTAAGTCTGAAAAATCTTTATTTTTCTCTCATTTTTGAAAGATTACCTAGTTTGGAGGTTGTTTAGAAGTTTCACAGATCTTCCTCAGTGGTGGGAAAGGCAAGGAAAAGTGCTAAGCTGGGATGGGGGCTTGGGGGCTCCAGGTGCTACCTTCCAGCCACAGCCATTTGGTCTTTACTTCTTTTACATGTTGGGTTTCTGCATTATACTATTTTAAACAAAGATCCTGTCAATAGACAAAGTTTGAGAAATGTTATTGTAGACTAATCCTTATAAAAATAATAGTAGCAAATACGTAAATAGCACTAATATGCCAGGTACAACATTAAGTGATGTGTGTGTGTACAAACATATTAATTTATTTTTCAAAACAACCTGGTTAAATGATTGTGCTATCCCCCTTTTATAGATGAGGAAATTGAGGCATTGAGAACTTAAATACCTTTACTGAAGTTACACATCTAATAAGAGGTACAGCTGGAATTTGACCCCAGTATTCGAGTATATTATATACGATTGCACCATTGTGAGTGGTAGAAAGTTGGAATGAATCCAACATCTAAATACTGAATTCGAGTGTATATTATAAACGATTGCACCATTGTAAGTGGTAGAAAGTTGGAATGAATCCAACATCTAAATACTGGAAGGGGAGAAAAAGAGCCTCTATTTCCTCGCTTTCCTGCTCGGCTATTCCTATTCCACCACACCACAGTTCAGGGTGGCTGGTTACACCTGTGCACAGGTGATGCTGACTCTGGTCAACCCCATGCTCACTGCTGCTGATTTAGTAGAGATGATTCCAGACTCAGATTTTCAACATCCCACTTGACTTTACCAGTTGGATGACTCACTAAGCTTCTTGAACTTAGGAAGTCCCAAACAGACCTTGTGATTCCACACCCCACAAACCTGTTCTTCCTACCCCATCTGTTTTCAATAAATAGCATCATCTTTTGTCAGTAGCTCAAGCCAGAAACTTATTCGTCATCTTTATTTATTTTTTTAATAGATCTTTATTGGAGTATAACTGCTTTACAATGCTGTGCTACTTTCTGTTGTACACCAAAGTGAATCAGCCATATGCATACATATGTCCCCATATCCCCTCCCTCTTGAGCCTCCCTCCCATGCTCTCTATCCCCTCCCCTGCTCTAGGTCATAACAAAGCACCGAGCTGATCTCCCTGTGCTATGCTGCTGCTTCCCACTAGCTGACTATTTTACATTCGGTAGTGTATATATGCCGATGCTACTCTCACTTTGCCCTAGCTTCCCCCCCAACCCCATGTCCTCAAGTCCATTCTCTATGTCTACATCTTTATTCCTGCCCTGAAACTAGGTTCATCAGTACCATTTTTTTTTTTTTTTTTTTTTTTAGATTCCATATATATGTGTTAGCATACAGTATTTGTTTTTCTCTTTCTGATTTACTTCACTCTGTATGACAGACTTTGGGTCCAACCACCTCTCTACTAATAACTTAATTTCATTTCTTTTCATGGCTAATATTCTATTATATATATATGTGTCACATCTTCTTTATCCATTCATCTGTCCATGGACATTTAGGTTGCTTCCAAGTCCTGGCTATTGTATATGGTGCTGCAATGAACATTGTGGTGCATGTCTTTTTTTTTTTTCCATTATTAAAATTTTTTTTCTTTTATTTTTTTATACAGCAGGTTCTTATTAGTCATCCATTTTATACACATCAGTGTATACATATCAATCCCAATCGCCCAATTTATCACCCCCACACCCCCACCCCCTACTGCTTTCCCCCCTTGGTGTTCATACGTTTGTTCTCTACATGTGTATCTCAGTTTCTGCCCTGCAAACCAGTTCATCTGTACCATTTTTCTACGTTCCACATATAAGCATTATTATACAATATTTGTTTTTCTCTTTCTGACTTACTTCACTCTGTATGACAGTCTCTAGATCCATCCACGTCTCTACAAATGACCCAATTTCGTTCCTTTTTATGGCTGAGTAATATTCCATTGTATATATATATCACATCTTCTTTATCCATTCATCTGTCGATGGGCATTTATGTTACTTCTGTGACCTGGATATTGTAAATAGTGCTGCAGTGAACATTGGGGTGTGTGTGTCATTTTGAATTATGGTTTTCTATGGGTATATGCCCAGTAGTGGGATTGCTGGGTCATATGGTAGCTCTATTTTTAGTTTTTTAAGGAAACGCCATATGGTTCTCCATAGTGGCTTTATCAATTTACATTCCCACCAACAGTGCAAGAGGGTTCCCTTTTCTCAATACCCTCTCCAGCATTGGTTGTTTGTAGATTTTCTGATGATGCCATTCTCACTGGTGTGAGGTGATACCTCATTGTAGTTTTGATTTGCATTCCTCTGATAATTAGTGATGTTGAGCAGCTTTTCATGTGCTTCTTGGCCACCTGTATGTCTTCTTTGGAGAAATGTCTATTTAGGTCTTCTACCCATTTTTGGATTGGGTTGTTTGTGTTTTTAATATTGAGCTGCATGGGGTGTTTATATATTTTGGAGATTAATCCTTTGTCCATTGATTCGTTTGCAAATATTTTCTCCCATTCTGAGGGTTGTCTTTTAGTCTTGTTTATGCTTTCCTTTGCCGTGCAAAAGCTTTGAAGTTTCATTAGGTTACATTTGTTTGTTTTTATTTCCATTACTATAGGAGGTGGATCAAAAAAGATCTTTCTGTGATTTATGTCAAAAAGTGTTCTTCCTGTGTTTTCCTCTAAGTTTTATAATGTCCGGTCTTAGTTTAGGTCTTTAATCCATTTTGAGTTTATTTTTGTGTATGGTGTTAGGGGATGTTCTAGTTTCCTTCTTTTACATGTAGCTGTCCAGTTTTCCCCAAACCAATTATTGAAGAGACTGTCTTTTCTCCATTGTGTGTTCTTGCCTCCTTTGTGATAGATTAGTTGACCTTAGGTGCATTGGTTTATCTCTGGGCTTTCTCTCTTGTTCCATTGATCTATATTTCTGATTTTGTGCCAGCACCATATTGTCTTGATTACTGTAGCTTTGTAGTATAGTCTGAAGTCAGGAAGTCTGATTCCTCCAGCTCCGTTTTTTTCCCTCAAGACTGCTTTGGCTATTCGGGGTTTTTTGTGTCTCCACACAAATTTTAAGATTTTTTGTGCTAGTTCTGTAAAAAATACCATTGGTTATTTGATAGGGATTGCATTGAATCTGTAGATTGCTTTGGGTAGTATAGTCATTTTCACAATATTGATTCTTCCAATCCAAGAACATGGTATATCTTTCCATCTGTTGGCATCATCTTTAATTCCTTTAATCAGTGTCTTATAGTTTTCTGCATACAGGTCTTTTTCCTCCGTTGGTAGGTTTATTCCTAGGTATTTTATTCTTTTTGTTGCAGTGGTAAATGGGAGTATTCCCTTAATTTGTCTTTCAGATTTTTCATCATTAGTGTATCGGAATGCCAGAGATTTCTGTGCATTCATTGTGTATCCTGCAACATTAACAATTTCATTGATTAGCTCTAGTTGTTTTCTGGTGGCATCTTTAGGATCTCTGTGTATAGTATCATGTCATCTGCAAACAGTGACAGTTTTATTTCTTCTTTTCCAATTTGTATTCCTTTTAGTTCTTTTTCTTTTCTGATTGCCATGGCTAGGACTTCCAAAACTATGTTGAATAATAGTGGTGAGAGTGGACATCCTTGTCTTGTTCCTGATCTTAGAGGAAATGCTTTCAGTTTTCCACCATTGAGAATGACGTTTGCTGTGCGTTTCTTGTATATGGCCTTTCTTATGTTGAGGTAGGTTCCCTCTGTGCCCATTTTCTGGAGAGTTTTTATCATAAATCGGTGTTGAATTTTGTCAAAAGATTTTTCTGCATCTATTGAGGTGATCATATGGTTTTTCTTCTTCAATTTGTTAACATGGTGTATCACACTGATTGATTTGAATACATTGAAGAATCCTTCCATCCCTGGGATAAATCCCACTTGATCATGCTGTATGGTCCTTTTATTGTGTTGTTGGATTCTATTTGCTAGCATTTTGTTGAGGATTTTTACATCTGTATTCATCAGTGATATTGTTATGTTATTTTCTTTTTTTGTAGTATCTTTGTCTGGTTTTGGTATCAGTGTGATGCTGGCCTCATAGAATGAGTTTGGGAGTGTTCCTTCCTCTGCAATTTTGGAAGTATTTGAGAAGGATGGGTGTTAACTCTTCTCTAACTGATAGAATTCACCTGTGAAGCCATTTGTTCCTCGACTTCTGTTTGTTGGAAGATTTTTAATCACAGTTTCAATTTCAGTGCTTGTGATTGGTCTGTTCATATTTTCTATTTCTTCCTGGTTCAGTCTTGGAAGGTTATACCTTTCTAGGAATTTGTCCATTTCTTCCAGGTTGTCCATTTTATTGGCATAGAGTTGCTTGTAGTAGTCTCTTAGGATGCTTTGTATTTCTGTGGTGTCTGTTGTAACTTCTTTTTCATTTCTAATTTTATTGATTTGAGTCCCCTCCCTCTTTTTCTTGATGAGTCTGGCTAATGGTTTATCAATTTTGTTTATCTTCTCAAAGAACCAGCTTTTAGTTTGATTGATCTTTGCTATTGTTTTCTTTGTTTCTATTTCATTTATTTCTGCTCTGATCTTTATGATTTCTTTCCTTCTGCTAACTTTGGGTATTGTTTGTTCTTCTTTCTCTAGTTCCTTTAGGTGTAAGGTTAGATTGTTTATTTGAGAGTTTTCTTGTTTCTTGAGGTAGGTAGGCTTGTAGAGCTATAAACTTCCCTCTTAGAACTGCATTTGCTGCATCCCATAGGTATTGGATTGTCGTGTTTTCATTGTCATTTGTCTCTAGGTATTTTTTGATTTCCTCTTTGATTTCTTCAGTGATATCTTGGTTATTTAGTAATACATTGTTTAGCCTCCATGTGTTTCTGTTTTTTACAGTTTTTTCCCTGTAATTGATTTCTAATCTCATAGCATTGTGGTCAGAAAAGATGCTTGATATGATTTCAATTTTCTTAAATTTACTGAGGCTTGATTTGTGACCCAAGGTGTGGTCTGTCATGGAGAATTTTTCCATGCGCACTTGAGAAGAAAGTGTAATCTGCTGTTTTTGGATGGAATGTCCTATAAATATCAACTAAATCTATCTGGTCTATTGTGCCATTTAAAGCTTGTGTTTCCTTATTAATTTTCTGTTTGGATAATCTGTCCATTGGTGTAAGTGAGGTGTTAAAGTCCCCCACTATTTTTGTGTTCTGTCGATTTTCTGTTTTATAGCTGTTAGCATTTGCCTTAGGTATTGAGGTGCTCCTATGTTGGGTGCATATATATTTATAATTGTTATATCTTCTTCTTGGATTGATCCCTTGATCATTATATAGTGTCCTTCCTTGTCTCTTGTAACATTCTTTATTTTAAAGTGTATTTTATCTGATATGACTATTGCTACTCCAGCTTTCTTGTGATTTCCATTTGCATGGAATATCTTTTTCCATCCCCTCACTTTCAGTCTGTATGTGTCCCTAGGTCTGAAGTGGGTCTCTTGTTGACAGCATATATATGGGTCTTTTTTGGTTTTTTTTTTTTTTTTTTTTTTTTTTTTTTTGCCGTACGCGGGCCTCTCACTGTGGTGACCTCTCCTGTTGCTGAGCACAGGCTCCGGACATGCAAGCTCAGCAACCATGGCTCACGGGCCCAGCCACTCTGTGGCATGTGGGATCCTCCTGGCCCGGGGCATGAACCCGCGTCCCCTGCATCGGCAGGCAGACTCTCAACCACTGTGCCACCAGGGAAGCCCTATATGGGTCTTTTTGTATCCATTCAGCAAGCCTGTGTCTTTTGGTTGGAGCATTTAATCCATTCACATTTAAGGTAATTATCGATATACATGTTCCTGTTACCATTTTCTTAATTGTTTTTGGTTTGGTTTTGTAGGTCCTTTTCTTCTCTTGTGTTTCTCACTTAGAGAAGTTCCTTTAGCATTTGTTGTAGAGCTCGTTTGGTGGTGCTGAATTCTCTTAGCTTTTGCTTGTCTGTAAAGCTTTTGATTTCTCCATCGAATCTGAATGAGACCCTTGCCAGGTAGAATAATCTTGGTTTTAGGTTCATCCCCTTCATCACTTTAAGTATATCATGCCACTCCCTTTCTGGCTTGTAGAGTTTCTGCTGCGAAATCAGCTGTTAACCTTATGGGAGTTCCCTTGTATGTTATTTGTCATTTTTCCCTTGCTGCTTTCAATAATTTTTCTTTGTCTTTAATTTTTGCCAATTTGCTTACTATGTGTCTCGGCATGTTTCTCCTTGGGTTTATCCTGTAAGGGACTCTCTGCACTTCTTGGGCTTGGATGGCTATTTCCTTTCCCATGTTAGGGAAGTTTTCAACTATAATTTCTTCAAATATTTTCTCAGGTCCTTTCTCTCTCTGTTCTCCTTCTGGGACCCCTATCATGCAAATGTTGTTGTGTTTAATGTTGTCCCAGAGGTCTCTTAGGCTGTCTTCATTTCTTTTCATGCTTTTTTCTTTATTCTGTTCCGCAGCAGTGAATTCCACCATTCTGTCTTCCAGGTAACTTCTCTGTTCTTCTGCCTCAGTTATTCTGCTATTGATTCCTTCAAGTGTATTTTTCATTTCAGTTATTGTATTGTTCATCTCTGTTTGTTTGTTCTTTAATTCTTCTAGATCTTTGGTAAACATGTCTTGTATCTTCTTGATCTTTGCCTCCATTCTTTTTCCGAAGTCCTGGATCATCTTCAGTATCATTATGCTGAATTCTCTTTCTGGAAGGTTGCCTACATCCACTTCATTTAGTTGTTTTTCTGGGGTTTTATCTTGCTCCTTCATCTGGTACATAGCCCTCTGCCTTTTCATCTTGTCTCTCTGTGAATGTGGTTTTTGTTCCACAGGCTGCAGGGTTGTAGTTCTTCTTGCTTCTGCTGTCTGCCCTCTGGTGGATGAGGCTATCTAAGAGCCTTGTGCAAGTTTCCTGATGGGAGGGACTCTGCATGTCTCTTTTGGAATTATGGTTTTCTCAGGGTATATGCCCAGTAGTGGGATTGCTGGATCATATGGTTAATTGTATTTTTAGATTTTTCAGGAAACTCCATACAGTTTTCCATAGTGGCTGTATCAATTTGTATTCCCACCAACAGTGCAGGACGGTTCCCTTTTCTCCACACCCTCTCCAGCAATTATTGTTTGTAGATTGTTTTGTTAATGGTCATTCTGACCAGAGTGAGGTGATACCTCATTGTAGTTTTGATTTGCATTTCTCTGATAATTAGTGATGTTGAGAATCTTTTCATGTGCCTCTTGGCCATCTGTATGTCTTCCTTGATGAAATGTCTACTTAGGTCTTCTGCCATTTTTTAATTGAATTCTTTGTTTTTGTAATATTGAGCTCCATTAGCTGTTTGTATATTTTGGAGATTAATCCTTGTCAGTTGTTTCATTTGCAAATATTTTCTCCCATTCTGGGGGTTGTCTTTTTGTCTTGTTTATGGTTTCCTTTGCTGTGCAAAAGCTTTAAGTTTCATTAGGTCTCATTTGTTTATTTTTGGGTTTTTTTCTGTTACTTTAGGAGGTGGGTCAAAAAAGGTGTTGCTGTGTTTTATGTCAAAGAGTGTTTTTCCCGTGTTTTCCTCTAAGAGTTTTATAGTGTCTGGTCTTACATTTAGTTTTTTAATCCATTTGGAGTTTATTTTTATGTATGGTGTTAGGTAGTGTGCTAATTTCATTCTTTTATGTGTAGCTGTCCAGTTTTCCCAGCACCAGTTATTGAAGAGGATGTCTTTTCTCCATTGTGTGTTCTTGCCTCCTTTGTCATAAATTAGGTGACCATGTGTGCGTGAGTTTATCTCTGGGCATTCTATCCTGTACCACTGATTTATATTTCTTGATTACTGTAGCTTTGTGATATAGTTTGAAGTCAGGGAGCCTGATTCCTTCAACTCCTTTTTTCTTTCTCAAGATTGCTTTGCCTTTTCAAGGTCTTTTGTGTTTCCATTCGAATTGTAAAATGTTTGTTCTAAATCTGTGAAGTATGCCATTGGTAGTTTGATAGGGATTGCATTGAATCTGTGGATTGCGTTGGGTAGTATAGTCATTTACACAGTATTGATTCTTCCAATCAAAGAACATGGTATATTTCTCCATCTGTTTTTTTCATCTTTGATTTCTTTCATCAGTGTTTTATTCTTTTCTGAGTACAAGTCTTTCGCCTCCTTAGACAGGTTTATTCCTAGATATTGTATTCTTTCTGTTGCAGTGGTAAATGGGAGTGTTTCCTTAATTTCTCTTCCTGATCTTTCGTTGTTAGTCTATAGGAATTCCAGATTTCTGTGCATTGATTTTGTATCCTGCCACCTTACCAAAATCATTGATTATTTCTAGTAGTTTTCTGGTGGCATCTTTAGGATTTTCTATGTATTGTATCATGTCATCTGGAAACAGTGACAGTTTTACTTCTTCTTTTCCAATTTGTATTCCTTTTAGTTCTTTTTCTTTTCTGATTGCCATGGCTAGGACTTCCAAAACTACGTTGAATAATAGTGGTGAGAGTGTACATCCTTGTCTTGTTCCTGATCTTAGTGGTAATGCTTTCAGTTTTTCACCACTGAGTATGATGCTTGCTGTGGGTTTGTCATGTATGGCCTTTATTATTTTGAGGTAGGTTCCCTCTATGCCCATTTTCTAGGGAGTTTTTATCATAAATGTGTGTTTAATTTTGTCAAAAGCTTTCTCTGCATCCATTGAGATGATCACGTGGTTTTTATTCCTTAATTTGTTAATGTGGTGTATCACATTGATTCATTTGCATATAGTGAACAATCCTTGCATCCCTGGGATAAATCCCACTTGATCATGGTGTATGATCCTTTTTATGTGTTGTTGGTTCTGTTTGCTAGTATTTTGTTCAGGATTTTTGCATCTATGTTCATCAGTGATATTGGTGTATAATTTTCTTTCTTTCTGATATCCTTTTCTGGTTTTGGTACCAGGGTGATGGTGGCTTCATAGAATGAATTTGGCAGTGTTTCTCCCTCTGCAGTTTTTTGGAAGAGTTTGAGAAAGATAGGTGTTAGCTCTTCTCTACATGTTTGATAGAATTTGCCTGTGAAGCCATCTTGTTCTGGACTTTTGTTTGTTGGAAGATTTTTAGTTACGGTTTCAATTTCATTACTTGTTATAGGTCTGTTTTTATTTTCTAATTCTTCCTGGTTCAGTATAGGATAATTGTCCCTTTCCAAGAATTTGTCCATTTCGTCATGGTTGTCTATTTCATTGGCATATAGTTGTTTGTAGTAGTCTCTTATAATCCTTTGTGTTTTTGTGGTTGTGACTTCTCCTTTTTCATTTCTGATTTTATTGATTTACATCCTCTCCCATTTGTTCTTTATTAGTCTGGCTAAGGATTTATCAATTTTGTTTATCTTCTTAAAGAACAAGCTTTTAGTTTTATTTCTTTGCTATTGTTTTCTTTGTTTCTATTGCATTTATTTCTGCTCTGATTTTTATGATTTCTTTCCTTCCACTTATGCTGGTTTTCTTTGTTCATCTGTCTATAGTTGTTTTAAGTGTAGTGTTAGATTGTTTATTTGAGATTTTTCTTGTTTCTTGAGGTGAGATTGAATTGCTATAAACTTCCCTCTTATAACTGCGTTTGGTGCATCCCATACGTTTTGGGTCATCATGTTTTCTTTGTCATTTGTTTCTATGTAGTTTTAAATTTCTGCTCTGATTTCTTCAGTGATCTCTTGTTTATTTAGTAGTGCACTGTTTAGCCTCCATATATATATATATATTTTTTTACAGTTTTTTCCCTATAATTGATTTCCAGTCTCATAGCGTGTGGTCAAAAAAGATGCTTGATACGATTTCAATTTTCTTAAATTTTCCAAAGCTTGATTTGTGACCCAAGGTGTGATCTATCCTGGAGAATGTTCCATGTGCACTTGAGAAGAAAGTGTATTCTGCCACACTTTTGCGTGGAATGTCCTATAAATATCAATTAAAGCCATCTGGTTTGTTGTGTCATATAAATATTGTGTCTCCTTATTAATTTTGGTTTGGATGATCTATCCGTTGGTGTAAGTGGGGAGTTAAAGTCCCCTACTATTATTGTGTTACTGTTGATTTGTCTTTCATGGTTGTTAGCATTTGCCTTATGTATTGAGGTGCTCCTATTATGGTTGCATAAACACTTATAATTGTTATATCTTCTTGGATTGATCCTTTGATCATTATATAGTGTCCTTTGTCTCTTGTAATAGTCTTGAAAGTCTGTTTTATCTGATGCAAGTTTTGTTACTCCAGCTTCCTTTTGATTTCCATTTGCATCGAATATCTTTTTCCATCCCCTCACTTTCAGTCTGTATGTGTCCCTAGGTCTGAAGTGGGTCTCTTTTTTTTTTTTTTTTTTTGCGGTATGCGGGCCTCTCACTGCTGTGGCCTCTCCCGTTGCGGAGCACAGGCTCCGGACGCGCAGGCCTAGCGGCCATGGCTCACGGGCTTAGTTGCTCCGCGGCATGTGGGATCTTCCCGGACCAGGGCACGAACCCGTGACCCCTGCATCGGCAGGCGGATTCTCAACCACTGCGCCACCAGGGAAGCCCTGAAGTGGGTCTCTTGTAGACAGCATACATAGGCGTCTTGTTTTTGTGTCCATTCAGCCAGTCTATGTCTTTTGGTTGGGGTATTTAATCCATTTACATTCAAGGTTATTATCGATATGTATGTTCCTAATACCATTTTCTTAATTGTTTTGGGTTTATTTTTGTGGGTCTTTTTCTTCTCTTGTGTTTCCAGCCTAGAGAACTTTCTTTAGCATTTGTTGTAAAGCTGGTTTGGTGGTGCTGAATTCTCTTAGCTTTTGCTTGTCTGAAAAGCTCTTTTTTTTTTTTTCCGGTACGCAGGCCTCTCACTGTTGTGGCCTCTCCCGTTGCGGAGCACAGGCCCTGGACGTGCAGGCTCAGCAGCAATGGCTCATGGGCCCAGCTGCTCCGCAGCATGTGGGATCCTCCCAGACCGGGTAATGAACCCGTGTCCCCTGCATTGGCAGGCAGACTCCCAACCACTGCGCCACCAGGGAAGCCCTGAAAAGCTTTTGATTTCTTCGTCGTCGTATCTGAATGAGATTGTTGCTGGGTAGAGTAATCTTGGTTGTAGGTTTTTCTCTTTCATCACTTTAAGTATTTCTTGCCACTCCCTTCTGGCCTGCAGAGTTTCTGCTGAAAAATCAGCTGATAACCTTATGGGGATTCCTTTGTATGTTATTTTTCATTTTTCCCTTGCTGCTTTAAAAATTTTTTCTTTGAATTTAATTTTTGTTAGTTTGATTAATATGTGTCTTGGTGTGTTTTTCCTAGGGTTTATCCTGTATCGGACTCTCTATGCTTCCTGGACTTGGATGACTATTTCCTTTCCCATGTTAGGGAAGTTTCGGACTATAATCTCTTTAAATATTTTCTCAGACTCTTTCTTTTTCTTTTCTTCCTCTGGCACCCCTATAATTCGAATGTTGGTGCATTTAGTGTTGTCCCAGAGGTCTCTGAGATTGTCTTCAATTATTTTCATTCTTTTTTCTTTATTCAGCTCCTTGGCAGTTATTTCCACCATTTTGTCTTCCAGCTCACTTATTTGTTCTTCTGCCTCAGTTATGCTGTTATTGATTCCTTCTAGTGTATTTTTAATTTCAGTTATTGTGTTTGTCACATCTGTTTGTTTGTTCTTTAGTTCTTCTAGATCTTTAGTAAACATTTCTTGTATTTTCTCAATTCTTGACTTCATTCTATCTCCAAGATTCAGGATCATCTTTACTATCATTACTCTGAATTCTTTTTCAGGTAGATTGCCTATTTCCTCTTCATTTATTTGGTCTTGTAGGTTTTTACCTTACTCTTTCATCTGTGACATATTTTTTTGTTGTCTCTCTTTTTTTTTTTTTTTTTATGAGTGGGATTGTTTTCCTTTTTTACTGGTTGTTTGGCCTGGGGCTTCCAACACTGGAGTTTGTAGGCTGTTGGGTAGAGCTGGGTCTTGGTGCTGAGATGAGGACCTACATGAGACCTCACTACGATGAATATTCCCTGGAGTCTGAGGTTCTCTGTTAGTGCAGTGGTTTGGACTTGGAGCTCCCACCGCATGAGCTTTAGCCCTATCCCCAGCTCATGAACCAAGATACCTCATGCCACGTGGGGTGACGGTTCACTTGGGGGTTCCTCCCCTCTCCTTGGGCATCAGGTTCTCCCACCAGTGGCCGGCAGGCACCATAGTTGTGGAGAGATGCTAAGTTGGCATCTTTCCACACGCCATCTTGACTCCGCCCTCTATACTTCATCTTTAATTCTACTCCTCACCTCCCATGTCCAACCCAGCAGCAAGTCTTTTTTTTTTAACATCTTTATTGGAGTATAATTGCATTCAATGCTTTGCTAGTTTCTGCTTCATAACAAAGTGTATCAGCTATACTTATACATATATCCCCATATCTCCTCCCTCTTGCATCTCCCTCCCACCCTACCTTATCCCACACCTCTACATGGTCACAAAGCACTGAGCTGATCTCCCTGTGCTATGCAGCTGCCTCCCACTAGCTATCTGTTTTACATTTGGTAATATATATAAGTCCATGCCACTTTTTCACTTCGTTCCAGCTTACCCTTCCCCCTCCCCGTGTCCTCAAGTCCATTCTCTATGTCTGCTTCTTTATTCCTGTCCTGCCCCTAGGTTCTACAGAAACTTTTTTTCTTTCTTTTTTTTTAGATTCCATATATATGTGTTAGCATACAGTATTTGTTTTTCCCTTTCTCACTTACTTCACTCTGTATGACAGACTCTAGGTCCATCCACCTCACTACAAATAACTCAATTTCGTTTCTTTTTCTGGCTGAGTAATATTCCATTGTATATATGTGCCACATCTTCTTTATCCGTTCGTCTGTTAATGGACTCTTGGGTTGCTTCCATGTCCTGGCTATTGTAAATAGTGCTGCAATGAACATTGTGGTACATGACTCTTTTTGAATTATGGTTTTCTCAGGGTATATGCCCAGTAGTGGGATTGCTGGGTCGTATGGTCGTCCTATTTTTAGTTTTTTAAGGAACCTCCATACTGTTCTCCATAATGGCTGTATCAATTTATATTCCCACCAACACAGCAAGAGAGTTCCCTTTTCTCCACACCTTTTCCAGCATTTATTGCTTGTAGATTTTTTGTTGATGGCCATTCTGACTGGTGTGAGTTGATACCTCATTGTAGTTTTGATTTGCATTTCTCTAACCGTCAGTGATGTTGAGCATCCTTTCATGCATTTGTTGGCAATCTGTATATTTTCTTTGGAGAAATGTCTTTTTAGGTCTTCTGCCCATTTTTGGATTGGGTTGTTTGTTTTTTTTTGATATTGAGCTGCGTGAGCTGCTTGTAAATTTTGGATATTAATCCTTTGTCAGTTGCTTCATTTGCAAATATTTTCTCCCATTCTGAGGGATGTCTTTTTGTCTTCTTTATGATTTCATTTGCTATGCAAAAGCTTTTAAGTTTCATTATGTCACAAATTTTTATTTTTGTTTTTATTTCCATTTCTCTAGGAGGTGGGTCAAAAAGGATCTTTCTGTGATTTATGTCATAGAGTGTTCTGCCTGTTTCTTACTCTAAGTGTTTTATATTGTCTGACCTTACATTTAGGTCTTTAATCTATTTTGAGTTTATTTTTGTGTATGGTCTTAGGGAGTGTTCCAATTTCATTCTTTTACATGTAGCTGTCCAGCTTTCTCAGTATCACTTATTGAAGAGGCTGTCTTTTCACTATTGTATATTCTTGCCTCCTTTATGAAAAATAAGCTGACCATATGTGTGTGGGTTTATCTCTGGGCTTTCTATCCTGTTCCATTGATCTATATTTCTGTTTTTGTGCCAGTACCATACTGTTTTGTTTACTATAGCCTTGTAGTATAGTCTGAGGTCCAGGAGCCTGATTCCTCCAGCTCCATTTTTCTTCTCAAAGTTGCTTTTGCTATTCAGGGTCTTTTGTGTTTCCATACAAATTGTGAAATTTTTGGATCTAGTTCTGTGAAAAATGCCATTTGTAGTTTGATAGGGATTGCACTGAATCTGTAGATTGCTTTGGGTAATAGAGTCATTTTCACAATGTTGATTCTTCCAATCCAAGAACATGGTATATCTCTGCATCTGTTTGTATCATCTTTAGTTTCTTTCATCAATGTTTTATAGTTTTCTAAAATCAATAGAATTAGAAATGAAAAAGAAGGAGTAACAACTGACACTGCAGAAATGCAAAGGATCAGGGGAGATTACTACAAGCAACTATATGCCAATAAAATGGACAACCTGAAAGAAATGGACAAATTCTTAGAAAAGCACAACCTCCCAATACTGAACCAGGAAGAAATAGAAAATATAAACAGACCAATTGCAAGCACTGAAATTGAGACTGTGATTAAAAATCTTCCCGCAGGTCTTTTTGTTACAAACTCCAAATGCAGCTGGAATCTATATAATTCCTTCCAACACCACTGCATCACACAAAGGAAATCAACACAGTAGGGACTTCCCTGGTTACTCAGTGATTAAGAATCTGCCTGCTTATGCAGGGGACATTGGTTTGAGCCCTGGTCTGGGAAGATCCCACATGCTGCAGAGCAACTAAGCCTGTGCGCCACAACTACTGAGCCTGCACCCTGGAGCTGGTGGCTACAATTACTGAAGCCTGTGTGCAACTGAAGCCCTCAATTACTGAACCTCAATTACTGAAGCCCATGCTCTGCAACAAGAGAGGCTACTGCCATAAGAAGCCCGTGCACCGTAACGAAGAGTATCCCCTGCTCGCCACAACTAGAGAAAGACCGCAGCGTGCAGCAATCAAGACCCAATGCAGCCAAAAATAAATAAATAAATAAATAAATAAATAAATAAATAAATTTATTTATTTATTTAAAAACCACATACACACACACACAGTAGCTATTATCCCTCATATCTTTTCCTTTATCTCCACAGAATGAGCTACTTCTATGCATCATTTGTTTTTCCAAAGGTTTACACTTCAATACACTCAATGACAACACTCTATCCAATCCTTTCTTTCCTGTTTTGTAACCTTATTTGGGGGGAAATAATTGCTTTACAAACATCTCAAAATTTACCCTGAAAAATCACATTTACACAAAGATTTGTTTCAAAAAGCATAAGAAACTATAAACATATGTGTACTACAACTGTCTTATCCCCAACTTATGTATGCTTGATCTAATTTCTAATTCCTATGGTTGCAAGTTTGTTATATTTAGAGTAAGCTATTCAGGCATATTTTGTGGAAATTTACCACAAAAATCTTTTGATATCTGTTTCAGTATTTAACTTTTCAAGATTTGATATCAAAATATAAACTTCAGAAAATTTAATTTCAATCATTGTACTTAAACTGTATTGAACTTGTTTTGTTTGGACATATTTTAATCTTCTTATTATTATATTGGCATGTTACAATTAATGGCCTATTTGAAATTCCATTAAATGCTCTATTATTAGAGGTTCATAACTGCAGCATAAAAGTTTTTCTCCAGGCTGAAACTTGTTATACAAGTCTCAGCCTAGAGCCGATTAAAAAAATTAGTCATTATATAGTTTGTCTTTGAATGCAGACTTGTCATTTTCAATTCTTTGACAAAGCTGTTTAGACCGTTCTATACTCTTCCATGCTAATGGTCTAAAAATTGTTTTTGAAGTGTTCATAGGAATAGTGATGAGACACATGAAGAAGAATATTTCTCATTTTAGTCTGGAGAATGGAGTAGCTCCCCATGCCCTCTTCAATGTCCAGTGTCCTTCAGTCCAAGTATCCTTCTGGCTCACGATTTCCATCATGTAGACCTTTATTCCTCTTCCAAGGTTGCCTGTCTATGCAGGATGGAGTGTGGAATCTTAATCAGATGCTCAATGATTTCTCTTGTTTTCAGCCCCACATTATCCTTCCATGTTTAGGGGTACCTGGTCTCACAAATTTCTGAGTCTCCTTGGGGTTCTGCAATGAAGATCAGATTGCTTCCTGCTTAGGCAGATGAAATAATACTGAAGAGCACAGTTACTTGAGTCCACATCTTGTGTGCCATTCGCTGTCTTTTTAATCTTAGATCAGTCACTCAAATTTGAGCCTCAGTCTCCTCATCTATAACAAAGGGATGGCAAACTGCAGTAGGGTTTTTGTGAGAACCAAGTGAGTTAATGAAGATAAAATTAAAAACGTAACAGAAGAATGGATTGGGCAGGACATGAAGGTCACTGTAAAGACTTGGCTTTCACTCTGAGTGAAATGGAGAATCACTGCAAGGTTTTGAGTGGAGGAGTGAAATGATCAGATTTATTAAAAAAAAAATAGAGGTTTTTGCCATTAGAATTTTCTGGCAGATTGAATGTCTTACAGATTAAAATGGAAGAGTTAATGTTGATTCGAAGGATTTTAACCTGAGCAGTGATGGAGTTTCCATCAAGTGAGACAGGGAAAGATATGGGTGGATTGAGTTTGGAGTAAAGGGAGATCAGGAGTTGTGTTTTGGTTTTCTACTGGACATCTAGAAAAAGTGTTGGGGGGTGAGATGTGGGCAGGAATTGTAAATTTGAGAGTCTTTGTATAGAGGCTAGGTTTAAAGCCATGAGAAGGGATTAGATCAACAATGCAGTGAGTATAAATAGAGTGCCAGGGACTGAGCCTCAGGACAGTCCACCAAGAGCTCAGGGTGAGGGAGAGAACTGGAAACTGAGAAGGGGTGCTCAGTAGAGTGTGAGGAATCCAAAGGAGTTGGCGTCCTGGAAGGCAAATGAAGAAAGTGGTTAGAGGAGAAGGGAGGATTAACCATGTTCAAAGTGGCTGATAAGATTAGAACTGAGAAATGACTGTTGGATTTAAACAGTGAAGGTCACTGGCAATGACAAGAGTAATTCTCAAGAGGATTTGGGGAAAAGTAAATGAAGTGGTTTTAAATGACAACAGAAGGAGAGGAATTGGAGACAGCAAGGTAGATAATTCTGTAAAGGAATTTTTCTGAAAAGCAAATAAAAGAAGTGGGGTGGTAGCTTGCAGGTATTGGAGGCAAGAGATGTATTATTATATGTTTTTAAGAAAAGAGAAACAGTGACTTATTTGTATGCTATGGGAATCAACCTACGTGCTCTAGAATGCTATAGTCTAATTCTAGATGCAGACTCTTTACATACAATAGCTAATAAATGAAATCTGTCGTCACAGCTGTGTTACCATGTTTGCGAGAGAAAAGCATTTGTTAGCACAAAGCATAATGGTTAAGGGCATATATAAAGTTTTCTAGTCAAAATGCCTAGCTTCAAATTCCAACATATATATACTATATAGCAATTATATAACATATATATGTAAAATTATTGCCTACTTTAAAGAGTTTTGGTGAGGATCCCTTCAGTCCACTGATATTTACTGAATGCCTGATATATTCTAGGCACCCTTCTAGGTGCTGTGGATATAAGCACTGAACAAAAAAGAGATAATAAATGCTCATGCTTTTTCGTAATGCCTGACACATAGAAAGTATTCAGTAAACATACATGCTTCTCATTATTATTTTCATTGATATTATCATCATCATTCTCATCAGCATCAATACCAAATAAGAAATATCTGGAGAGGGACCAAGGTCATGAAATACTTGGAAATATGGAATACAATATATGCTTGAAAGAACAGTGAAAATATAAAGGGAAAAGGGCACAGAAGGAATCCGTGTTTTGAAGATCAGAACTAGGAACAGAAGGTAGAAGGAGGGATATTATGGCTTGATATAAAAGTTTAGGAGATATAAATCTCCTAATATAAATTTAGGGGATATAATTCTCCTAAATTCAATAGTATGGCTAACTGTGTGGGGGGGTGATTAGCTCTCACAGGTGCTATTCAGGCAGCAGCCTCAGGAATGTTGTATTGGGTATTTCGACTCGGCAGTGATATGTTAGGCTTGGGAGTTTCTAAGATCACTTATGGATCTAAAATGTAAGAATTTTATAAAAGTTCTATAGATGTAAATAATTTGTCCTGCTTGGAATTTTGACTCGTGTATTCTTAGGTGAGCCATTTAACCTCTTTGGGTGTTAGTTTTGTGTCTCATCTGTAAAAAGATGAGACCACTGACAATGACCTCTAATAACTTTTTAGCTCTAAAAACACTGAGACTAATGAATGAAAGCCATCTGAGAAATTTTCCCACTTGTTTTCAGTGTTTGTTTTTCTTGAAACTAGGAATGTGGAGAATTCTGCTCTATGCATAGTATATAATTCTATAATTCTTACTTTTCTTTTTCCATTTGACTTTAAATATAAAAAAATACATGAATTATATTGGAAAGAAACTTTGTTTTGCAAACAAGCAGAGATGGCTCAGTAAATAAAAACTTTATTTCAGACAGAATAACGTGCAGTATAGGTAAAATCACTTATTCTTGGCACTGAAACCTAAGTTATGAAGTGAAAAAAATTGCAAACAATTATTGCTGTGAGAAACAGCTCCTGTTTGTAGATCTTAGGATGTTGACTCTGATCTGCACTGAGGGCTGGTTCTGTGGTGCCTGGGAGAAGTATTGAGAAGAAGACAACCTTTCCTAGCATTTGTAGTTCTTTCTTTTACATCTTCCTTTTTCTCCAGTGCTCCATCTTTCTTCCTCTTTCCTTATTTTCCTGTGCCCTTTTTTTTTCCTTTCTAAATCAGCAGTTATTTGAGTGTCTATTATATGCTCAGCATAACTGATGTAGGATGGAGGCAAGGGAGTACAAGGAAGTGTAACACTTAGCCCCTCATTTTCAGGCATTTGTAGATTATTTAAGGAAGGAAGGAAGAAAGGAAAATACAGTAAACTAAGCTCTTACAGCGACCTTGCATAGTATTAAGTGCTGAGAAGACAAAGATTCATGCTTTCAAATGGTTTATAGTTTGGTGTTTGACAGACATTGCTCATTTAATCCCCTCAACAACCCTTTGAGATACTTATCCTATCCTCATTTTGCATATCAGAAGTTAAGAAATTTGTCTGTGTGTTTGAATCTAAATCCATATTTCTTTTTCCTACATTGTGCTGCCTTGTAGGAACAACAGAATATAATTGGATCAGGTGCACTGTGGGGTGGAGTTGGCTGTATTTATAACAGGCATCTGAGGAAAGGAAAAGATACTACAGGTTGTTGGAAAGATGGTGAAGACTTTATGGAGAGGTGGGGACTTGAGTCATTTTCCCCATTCATTTTTTTTTTTTTGATGTGGATCATTTTTAAAGTCTTTATTGAATTTGTTACAATATTGCTTCTATTTTATGTTTTTAGATTTTTTGGCCACGAAACATGTGGGATCTTAGCTCCCCAACAAGGGATCGAACCACACCGCCTGCACCAGAAGGTGAAGTCCCAACCACTGGACCGCCAGGGAAGTCCCACCCATTCATTCTTTAATGACATATTAGGGACTTTATTGCCAAGCACAGTGCTATATCTGGCTTAGCTGTTTGTGACACACAAATTTTTAAAAAGGTTGATGACTACAGACAAAATTATAATCAAAATTTTGTGTAATGTGTTACATAGGGCACAAAAACCATATTTCATAATATCAACTATTTTTATTTTCCCAAGTTCAACTGACTTAAGTTAATTTCAGTTTTTTGAATTAAGAGAACCTCTAAGATCTTACAAAAAAGTCAATCAAGATTCCTGCTTTGGGCTTCCCTCATGGCGCAGTGGTTGAGAATCCACCTGCTGATGCAGGGGACACGGGTTTGTGCCCCGGTCCAGGAAGATCCCACATGCCGCGGAGTGGCTGGGCCCGTGAGCCATGGCCGCTGAGCCTGAGCGTCCGGAGCCTGTGCTCTGCAATGTGAGAGGCCACAGCAGTGAGAGGCCCGTGTACCACAAGAAAAAATAAAAATAAAAAGATTCCTGCTTTATATTTGGTTTTCATTTAAAATGAACATTTAACGCAATGTTCCCCAAATTTAGTTGGAGTGAATTAATCGCTTGGGGTACTTCTTAAACTTAGGGATTCCAGAAAAATCTGGAAATCCATATTTTTAACAATGGCCCCAGTTTATTTTTATCATCAGCAGGTTTGGGAATCACTAATTTAGCCTAAGCCACTTGAAATTTAACCTTTGATTTCTTGATAATCACCTCAGACTTACACAGTTCAAGTTGGTTTGACACACAGCTACAGATGTTTGTCAGATCAGTGGGCCAGATGGACTTGAAATTGGCCTTAAGTTTTGATGGGAAAAAAGCATTCCAAACCAGAGTTAGGTGAACAGAATTTGAGGTAATTAATTTTTAACGTATTAATGAAGGGAAAAAAACACCTCAAATCAGTGCCATTTCAAAATTCCTAAGATTAAGCTTTTGAGGGAAGAGAATCGGATGGTGTAGGTAAAAAGATGGTGGCAGTATCATTCATTTTAATTTTATACACAGATATTTGAAGCAAATCAAATATGATAGGAAAGACGGAATCTGGTTTTTAGGAAAAGATTATTGTTTTGTTTTCAGTTTTAACAGAGTTCAAGGTTGAATAGCAAGGGGTGACCAAGAATTTTAGTGACAAAGTTTTCAGATACTGGAGGAGGGATAGTAAAAAAAAAAAAGAATCTGTTTTACATGTAAAATGCCTGATAAATATTTCTTAATGCTGATCATGATAAGCTTTCTCAAAACCTGAACTTTTTTGTTTTTTTTTTTTTTGATTAGGCAACTCAGGATTGGCATGTGGTACAGGGAAAAAAAGGTACTTTAGCTTTTCAGTCCTTAGTGGTAAAAACTAATGTGATCTGTCCCGGATGTTAATCAATAATTTGCTTAAGTTTGGATTGGTCCAGTACTTAACTTGCTGTGTGATTTTGAGAATATTACTTAACTGTTTTGCTTTTCATTTAATCTCTGTCAAAGGAACCTAACGATACATATTCTATGAATCTTATTAGATTATTTTGAGGGTCAAATAAGATAATGGGTGTAAATACAAAGAGTTACTAAACTCCACTGATAATCAAAAATTCTATGTACTTTGTCTCAAAATGGTCTGAAAAATCAATACTTTGCACTGTTTAAAAGGAGTATTTGATCAGGGAACCTAAGTCAGCCAAAGGAAAGGCCTTGATAAATTCTTGAGATCCGTCCAGTGCCCACATTATCTCAGGTGACACAGTTATAAGTTCACATCATCACCAGAAATCATTTCAACATCAGAGAATACAAGAACAGTGGTACGGGAGCCACTTGTAAACCTCCCTGTTTCCTGCTGTGCTTGTTGAGCAGGTCGGTAGAGGCTGTCACTGTGTCCCGCTGGCCATTTCTCATTGGGCCTGTAACTCAGCAGCCAGCTTGTGTTCCTTCCTAATTTAAATACTGTTACTCACTTGGAATGCCAAGAGGGAAAATGCTGGCAATGCAAAGGTTAATAGAAGCGCTGACAAAACCCTAATTGCCTCACGCAGTATCTCTGTAATTGTAGCCAGCACTTATCTCAGTTTCTCATACTCGTTCAGCCCATTGAGATCTGCCTCAAGCTGAGGATGAAAAGGGGGCCTCTGGAGTCCTTTGAATGAGCAGGGTCTGATAGAGTTATCAGGCTTTTGCAGATAGGATGCCCTGCTGTTGGATGTGTTGTCATAATCAGTGTGTAGGCAAAACACCTGGACTTCTGCAAGAACCACCACTCCCCTTCCCACCTTGATTCTGTACTGGTGCCTAGTCCTTTTCCTGACTGGGAGGGACAGATGAAACTGAAAGAAGTAAAGGTGCCAGTCTGAACTGGTCCTCAGATGCTTGACTGAACGTTTCCCATTAGGTCATTGTTACCCTCATTTGAATATATGTTTATTTTCATACTTAGGGAGGCTTGGAAACATGCCCAACTCATCTACAGCAACTGGCTGTAGCATTTGAAGCCCAAGCATGCTGACGCTTGTTGAGTGTAATTGGCCATGCTACATAGTGATGGCTTTGGGAGGGTGGAGATGCTAATGTTGCAACTTTGGGATATCAAGTCAGCTAATTTAAGGAGGACCCAGACTCCATATTATGAAGAGGCTAATGATATTGACCACCACCATTGTTTATCTCATTGTTAGCACTGAAAGTTTACCTAAAATATGGAGCTAATTAGACCAAAGTTGTTGGGTCAATATGTGGAGGTGGAAAGATTGACCTTACGTTTTTTAATTTTAATTTTCATACTCTGTGTGTTTGGTTCTGGTTAAAGATTTCATGGAGGTACATGTATGGGAAATTACCTATTGTCTCTGTACCTACCTATCTATCTATCTATCTATCAGTTTATTTGGTTTGCCTAAGCCAGTTATAGGTATGACACTACTATGCATATGGTTGGTGATATTTGTACTCAGTATTTTTACCCTGAATCTGGGTAGGTCATGGAGCTAACATTTTTCAGATGAAGCTGTGTATATACATAGACACTTCTGAAACTTTGTATTGATTTCCAAGGCAAAGGCCTTTACCAGCTTTTATAAAGGAATGTCTGAGGCAGAGGACAGAGTTGCTTTTGGCTCCTAGTCACATATTGGAGAACTTTAAATCCTTTCACTCTGTTTCCAAGCAGAATCCAATACACTCAAGATCCACACTTCTCTCATTCAATCTGACTGTTTACACTGATGGTTGAATATGTTACCCATTTTCAGTAGCATTTTTGTTTGAAAGAGGCAGTATGGAGAGGGATGAGTTGATCTTGACACACTAGAATGAGTACTAAAAATGACAGAATTCCAGTGACTGGTGGCAAGGATACTTTCAGAGAATGGGCCCTTAATAATGAACATCACTTCTCTAATCAGCTTTGGGAAAGAGGCCCCTACTCTGGACCATGACTGTAACAACCTGAGTCATGGGAATGAGTGTATGGTTTGTGTACTGGGGGAGACGAAGCACATGCTGAAGAAATAGTTACTGAAAATTAAAACAGCTCTATAAAACATTGTGAGGGATGACATAAGGGAAGCAGCCCTCTGAATAAATGAATGATGTGCCAATGGCAGACGTGGAGATCGGCTGTAGCATTCTCACACAGCTAATAATAGCAATAATAAAAATAAAGATAAGCATTTACTGAGCTTTTATTAAGTACAGGAGCTGTCTTAAGTGGTTCATTGAGTTATAAGTCCTTGAAACCACTCAGTGAAATAGATACAATTCTTATTTCCATTTAGATGGTGAACTGGGGCAAAGGGAACCCACATAAAGTGTTGGACTAGTAAGTTGTTCAAGTTGTGTCAAATCCAGCTGATTCTCATGCCCAAACCTGAGTGTTACATATTATGCTACTTCCAACAAGGCCAGTTCAGAGTGTTCTTTAATTTTCATTCTCTTCTCAGAAAATTTTATAGGTCTTTTTAAGTCAAGGAAGGAAAAATGGCTAATGTCAGTATTGGGTAAGATAATGAGAAAAAGGTTATTTTTAATACCCCAAAAAAGAAATTTTAAAGAGAGCACTGAATTAAATAAGGCTCTACTTAGAAAGTCCTTGTTGATCTCTACATTTCCAGAGCAAAAACCATTACATGTGTTTTAATCAGGAATATTATATATTTACTTCTTTGAACTTTATGTGTAAACTTATTCTTAAGAGTCTTTAAAATTCTGAGACTGTGAGGCTCTTCTGGGAACTGGATCCTTTTCCCTTACTGAATTTCAATCTTGTACAGGGCTGGCCTTTTGAGGGAGTGGGAGAATGACTGACTCCCCAGCATGAGGAAGTGGACTGCAGTGGACAGATTGGCACTGGATGCCTGGGTTCAATTCCCCGCTCTGCTTTCCCCATCTGTGTGTGATCTGGGCAAATCAAATTGCTTAAATTCTCTAAAGCAGTGATTCTCAAACTTTAGCACACTTGTTAAAACTCAAGAGTGCTGGGCCTCTCCCCAGAGTATATCCACAGTGGGACCACAAATTGGCCCAGGTGATACTAACACAGTCCAGGACCATACTTTGAGAAATGCCACAGTAATTCTCAGTGTTCTCATCTTTAAAGTGGGGACAATAGTATCTCCCTTACTGGACTGTTGTAGGGTTTGAAGACAGAACCTTAAGCTGACTTTCTTACCTGTGCATGTGCACCCCACACTATGATCACCAGTTTGTTTAGTGCAGTTTGTTTGTTAAATCCACCATTCACATTTTCTATTTGGATTGTTAAGAGGACATTGATAATTTAAGGTCTCGTAAAACATTTCAGGTACCAGATTTGTGGGGTTAACCTGCAAAAATGATAAGCATCTGAGGAGGAGGGAGAACAGAACCAGAGATGGGTGCTTATTCAGTGTAGGGTGAAAGCTGGAACAAACCTTCCTCCCCTGCTTCAGACCATTGGGGAAGGTCTCTCCTGATGTTCAGTATGTTCTAATGACTTATTATTTTGTTCACTTAGCGCTCACTGACTGTGCATTTCTTTGTCCCTGTGTTGTGCTGGATTCCTAAAATACAAGGATAAGAAAGATAGGATTCCTGGCCTCAAGAAACTTAAAAAACCCTTTGAATCTTTGTTTCCAGGCTAAATCCTGGGTCATCCGCCATGATTTTAGTGTATTTATTATTTTATAAGATTCACTAAATCAATCAACTGTCCACATATATTGAACAGCACATTGTTCTCTGCCCTTCATTAGGTTTTGTGCATGGTACAAGGAAAGTACAGTAAGGATCTCTGAGCTCAAAGAGCTGAGAGATTATTAACCAATGTATACTTAAATATACACTGCCAGTGCTAAATTGCATATATTAACTAAAAGTTAATGAATGGTCAGAGAGGGAAGTCTAAGGAAGATTTCCTTGTGACTGAAAGTGCTTCCATCATGTGATGGGCCCCCTCCGCCCTACAATTCAGAGATGATTTAAGATTGAGTCATTAGAACTATGACTTTTAACCTCAATCCAAACTTGCAGTCTAACTGAAATCTAAAAATTGCTGAAGTGTATGGCAAAGAGCAATCTGTTTGGTTTTTCCCCTATGAGTACTATTTTATACTTCTATGTTTATTTTTTGGTTTCTGGAAATTCAAATTCATCACGGCATTTACTGACCATACACATGAGGCTCTCTAAGTTTGTTTCTTGGCTCTGAATTTTAAAAGTGACTACCCAAAGTTGGAGAAAATCTTTACTTGTAACTAGCACTGCACATCAGAGAAAATTAGTGTACGAAGCTTTTTGTAGAGTTTAATTTTGGTCATAAAATCCTCTCAGTGAATCTCTGGATATTTAATAAAATGTAGCATCCTTCACAGGTAGTTGTGATATTATTGACATAAACATTGACATTAATGTGTTCATTCAACAGATGGGTACTTAACATCTATTACGTTTCAATAGTCATAGAGATGGTTTTGTACTGATTTTTGCACATATTCTAGCTTGATCCCACTGGAATTGAAAGACTCATGTTTTAAATTTTCAGTTGGAACTTAAGAGATGAGCAAAAGACACAAAACAGGAGATCTATCATAAATAAAACTAAATCTTCTAGGGACTTCCCTGGCAGTCCAGTGGTAAAGACTCTGCACTTCTAATGCAGGGAATACAGGTTCGATCCCTGGTCGGGGAACTAAGATCCCACATGCTGCATGGAGCAGCCTAAAACAAAAAACAGAAAACTAAATCTTCTATAATAAACTGAATATAATTATATTTAATTATAGAAATATATAATATATGAATTATATTTATGTACAAATTATATATAACTAATATATTTTAGATTTTAAGAGTAAGAATAATTAAATTTATATAATTTAATATAATATATTTATATAACATTTGATTATAATTTATATATTTATATATATTTGTTTAATCATTTGAAATTTATATATCATTATATATTCTATATTACATAATTATATTTATATTGTATAAATTTATATATGATACAAATATAATTTTAATATATTATATAATAATTATATAAATTACAATTATAAATAATGTAAAATATAATGTATAAGTTATAGTTTATATAATAAATATAAATATGATCATAAATCTGTCAGGCATTTTTGTTAATTGTTGATGTTGGTTTGAAAATTTATATAAATTATATATAATTTTTGTCATATATAATTTATATTTTAAAATTGACTCATTAAATGTATATAATTTAATATGATATATTTATATAATATATAATTTATACATTTATATGTGATATATAATTATAATCATAATATTTATACTGTGGACAAAGAACGTCTCCTGCCATTTCAGTAAACAAAGGATGTTGTGGCCATAAAACCGTCAGCCACTGCAGCCACCCCCAGTGGTGCACCCTGAGGGGAATTCAGGAAGGAGAAAAACAAGATATTGGCCTGAGATAGTTAAGGTGCATCTCAAAGGAATGATTTCAGTAAGCCAGACTCTTGCATCTTCCCATATACAGAAAAGCAGTAAAATCGTTAAGATGTCAGTTTTTGTGATTAGCAGTAATCTCTTGATGTTAGACTACATTTGTTTGTTTTTTTTCCAGCAAAAACTCCTCTATATCCCAGCTCCTCCCTTACCTCTTAGGAACAGTCCCTCAGAGGTATCTGAGAGGCTTCCTTCCTGGACTATAATCCTCAGTAATGCCCTGAATAAAACATAATTCTCAATTTTTAGGTTGTGCATTTGTTTTCAGTCAACAATATATAATTATTTACATATTATATACTTTTTTTTTTTTTTTTTTTTTTTTGCAGTATGCGGGCCTCTCACTGTTGTGGCCTCTCCCGTTGCGGAGCACAGGCTCCGGACGCGCAGGCTCAGCGGCCATGGCTCACGGGCTTAGTTGCTCCGCGGTATGTGGGATCTTCCCGGACCGGGGCACGAACCCGTGTCTCCTGCATCGGCAGGCGGATTCTCAACCACTGCGCCACCAGGGAAGCCCTACATATTATATACTTTTATATTTACATTACCGGTGCCCGAATCTTGGCTCTCTGTGCATCGATGCCAAATAGAAATACGGAGACAGAGTTATGGAGGAGAAAGAAAAAGTGCCTTTATTTCTTTGCCAGGCAGAGAGGGAACACAGCAGGCTAGAACCTCAAGAACTGTACCCCATCACTGGGGAGTAGGGAGAGGTTATATAGTCATGGGTAGTGGTCAGAGGTATGTGATAAGGATCAGGGCAGTAACAGTCTTGCATTCTTCTTCTGCAAAGTTTCAAAAGGGTGGTGTTGCTGACAGGATTAGGTTGTGTGCAGGGTCTCAGGTGGTCGGGTTTCCTAATCTTGATGAGGTTCTCTGGTCCCTTTAATCTTGCCTCAGGTGGTTTCCTGGTTGCTTCTCCCTTGATTAGCAATTGTTCAAATCTGCCCTTTGGAACTCAGGGAAGGTCACGGAGGCTGGAGTCTTGCCTGCAAGAAACGGGGGTCAATAAAAACCTCCATGTCCAGGAGCCCCACAGGGCCCTGCTCAGCATCATTATTTTATGATTTATATTGTTATATATTTAGATATAATTTATCTGTGATAAATATAAATATAATCATAAATCTTATGTCAGGCTTTTTTTTTTTTTTTTTTTTTTTTTTTGGTTAGAATATTCAAGCCTGAAAGGGGAAAATAGTCGGGGGAAGAGTTGAGCGAAGCTAGATTATATTCTAGACCTGAAACTGTATGACCCCTTATGGATGGTTAAAAGATTACTAGCTAAGGAAGGAATATCATTTTTGTTAAAGGTCTTAAAAGTCCTTCTGAGTTTGTTTAATCATCACTGCTTCATTCGCACTAGCTTTTTCTTTGTTTTGTTTTGTTTGTTAGTTCCTTTAGGAAACTATATTTACATGCTAGATGAAATAGATTATGCTAGAAGTGAGTGCTAAGGTACAGTTCTTACTCTGATGTCAGCTTCTGATGTCAGATGGGTACCAGGAAGGACAGGAATAAGAAGGACATCCAAAATAGGGTGCTCTTCTGTTTAGGGGTTCTTTGAGCATAATGGGTCAGTATGATAAATGACAGTCCTGGGGAAACAGGAGATTTAAGAAAGGATGACCAATTGTAAAAAGATTCAGACTAACCCTTTGATAGTTCTGCCTGGGGCGGTTCCTGTTCTCAGTAACTTACCCAGTTGAGTAATAGGTAACACCCTTAAACTTGAGGTCACACATTGTTTTCAAAATATAATTAAGAGCTTTTTAAAGTATTTCTGAAGATTTCACTCTAAAATTTTTGGATAAATTCCACTCAATATTTGACTTATTAGAATAAAGGGAGAAAAATAAAGCCAATTTTTCTTTTTAAAAAAATTATTTATTTATTTATTTTTGGCTGCATTCCGTCTTCATTGCTGCATGCGTGGGCTTTCTCTGGTTGCAGCGAGAGGGGGCTACTCTTCGTTGCAGTGTGCTGGCTTATTGCGGTGGCTTCTCTTGTTGCGGAGCATGGGCTTTAGGCGCAGGCTTCAGTAGTTGCAGCATGTGGGCTCAGTAGTTGTGGCCCACAGGCTCTAGAGCGCAGGCTCAGTAGTTGTGGTGCACGGGCTTAGTTGCTCCGTGACACGTGGGATCTTCACGGACCAGGGATTGAATCCTCTGTACTGGCAGGTGGGTTCTTAACCACTGTGCCACCAGGGAAGTCCCACCAACAATTCTTTTTGATATGAGCTTCTTTCCTTAAAGTTAATTCTGGATGCTTTAATCCAATCAGATTTTCATCAGGGAGCCACACCCTAAACCTATTCTCCCTCTGCCTTATGTCCAACCAAAGGATTTTTGTTTGCCCTCTTAATTGATTCAGAAGTTTGAAAATGAAGTAACATTGCTTTATAACATGTTTCATGTGTACAACATTATATTTTGACTTCTGTACACATTATAGTGTGCTCACCACCAAAACTCTAGTTTCCATCTGTCATCACACAGTTGATCCCCTTTACCCACCCCCTGGTAACCACTACTGTGTTCTCTGTAGCTACCTGTTTGGTTTATTTATTTTGTTATTTTGTTTGTTTGTTTGTCTTGCCTTGGATTTGCAAATGTAAAAGTATTATCTGCAATAAGTCAGATTATACTCCATCACTTCAGTAATATGACTTCTATTTATAGTCTTCATATACATTCTCTCCTTGGGTGTGTGTGTGTGTGCACATGTGTGTGTATGTTAGGAATACGTAGGATGCTCTAAAGTGTGGGACCTAGGGGGAGGCCTGGACTCTTTAGGGAGGAGAGTGTGAAATAGTAAGGTCCTTCATAACATTAGTGCCCATTTTGAAGGCACTGGGTGATGGGCCTTTTAGGTGTGACTTTGTGGGGTTTTAGCATGTTAGGGGTAATTAATTGGCCAGAACCATCACTAATGTCTTTAAATTTCAAAAGAAGTATGGCAAGTGCTATAGACTGTGTGCCTCCCAAATTCATTTGTTGAAACCTAATCCCCAGTGTCAGGCTGTTTGGAGGTAGAGCCTTTGTGAGGTGATTAGATCATGAGGGCGGAGCCCTTGTGAATGGGATTAGTGCCCTTATAAAGAAGCCTTAAAGAACTCCCTCACCTGTTCTGCCTTGTGAGTACAAGGGCTGTCTATGAACCAGGAAGCAGGTTCTCACTAGACATTGATGTGCTGGTGCCTTGAGTCTTGGACTTCCCAGCCTCCAGAACTATGAGAAATAAATGTCTGTTGTTTATAATCCACCCGGTCTGTGGTATTTTGTTATAGCAGCCCAAATGGACTGAGATAGCAGGTCTAAGGAATCCTCTTTCCTTACCTAGTAGCCATTCCTCCTCTAATCCGTACCCCCACCCCTAACCCTGCACACTGCTCCTTGCCTTGTTGTGGCATCCTTCAAGGTTGTGACCAATGTCTATTCAAGTTTAAATCTAAGTACTAAGTAAAAATACTGAAACCCAGAAGACCTAACAAAAGGTTTGTTCTAGGCTTCAAGTCCTAGGAATTATTTTGAGTTCATTCTTTTGATGGAACCATAACCCACTTAGCTGGATTTTAAGCATCACCTATTTTTCCAACTAAGTTTCTAATGTTAATGATATTTCCAGAACACCTCAGGTCACATACAGCAAAGGATTTAAAAAACAAAAAAAAAAAAGAAAGAAAGAAGTAAGAGGAACACTTCCACATTGCAAGATGGTGGCATGGACCCCTGCTTAATCAAATTCCAAGCTAGGGACTTCCCTGGTGACGCAGTGGTTAAGAATCCACCTGCCAATGCAGGGAGGGGACACGGGTTCAAGCCCTGGTCTGGGAAGATCCCACATGCCATGGAGCAACTAAGCCTGTGTGCCACAACTACTGAGCCTGCGCTCTAGAGCCTGCGAGCCACAACTGCCGAGCCTGCGTGCCACAACTACTGAAGCCCGCGCACCGAGAGCCTGTGCTCTGCAACAAGAGAAGCCACTACAATGAGAAGCACGCACACTGCAGTGAAGAGTAGCCCCCGCTCGCCACAACTAGAGAAAGCCTGTGTGCAGCAATGAAGACCCAACACAGCCAAAGATAAATAAATAAATAAATTTATTTTTTAAAAAAATTCCCAGCTAATCATAAATACCAGGGTCATCTGAGCAAATTATTTGCTTTTGCATACCGAAACTGGTTTAAATTCCCAAGCCTCTATAACTTTAAAATCAATAAACCTTTATTATTGTTCCTATTTGTACCTCTGAATAAATCATTGTGTAATTTTACTTCTTAATTCTCAAAGGTATAATATAAAAATATTGATTTTAATAGGTTTTTGTGCTACTAAAAGGATATGTAATTTATACATACACGACCCTTTGGCACGATGCCTAAGGCATTGATATCACGGCTACAAGTAATGCTTGAAAACTTTTCTTTTTAAAAATCTTTTATTGAAGTACAACAGTCATACAGAAATGTGCACACAAATTATAAGTTTACAACTTGATGGATTTGTGCAAAGTGAACACATCTGTATATTTAGTCTCTGAATTAAGAAATAATAGAATATACCAGCCTCCTGAAAGCTTCCCTCTTCTCCTCTCCCAGTCAGTATCCCCTGAAAAAGATAACCACAATTTGTTTTCTAACACCATAAATTAATTTGGCCTGGGATTGAACTTTACATAAATTGAATCCCGCAATTGGAAAATTTCTGTGCCTGCTTTTAAATAAAAATGAGCAAGAAAACCGTCAATGTTATCTTTAAGCAATTCATTCACATTTTTGCATTTAGTAATAATTTTTTCATTGCTGTGTAATATGCTTTTGTATGAATGTCACAATGACTTTATTCATTTTCTCTTGATGACATTTGTTTCCAGGTTTTAGCTTTTATGAATAGTGGTTATGAACATTCTTAGGTATGACTTTTGATGATGCATGCATGACACATGCATGCTTTCATAACTGTGAATTGCTGCTAGGTCAGAGTGTGCCCGTGTCCAGCTTTAGCTGATACAGCCAAACTCTTTTCTAAAGTCAGTATCAGTTTATACTCCTAGTAGCATCTTGTTTACTACCTTAAACACTTTGTCAACACTTGTTTTTTGCCATCTTTGTAGGTTTAGCCATTCTGGTGTACCTGGTCAAGTCTTCTTCTCATTTTTTCTATTAGGATGTTTGTCTTTTTTTTTTTTTTTTGGCTGTGCTGTGCGGCATGAGGGATCTTAGTTCCCTGACCAGGGATTGAACCTGTGCCCCCTGCAGTGGAAGCTTAGAGTCTTAACCACTGGACCGCCAGGGAAGTCCCAGGATGTTTGTCTTTTTAAAAAAATTGATTTGTACATTTTTTTAAAAAATGTCTAGGTTTGAGTCTTTTATATATCTTACAAATATTTTCTCCAACTCTATGGCTTACCTTTTCTCTCTTTTAATGATTTTTTTGATGAACAGAAATTCTTAATTTTAATATACTGTAATATATCCACTTTTCCTTTACTAGTGGTTTTTTTGTTGTCCTGTTTAAGACATCTTTGCTTGACCCAAGGTGGTGAAGATATTCTCTAATATTTTCTTTAAGGTGTGAGATAGATTTACTTCTTAAAAATAATTTTGTTGGGGGCTTCCCTGGTGGCGCAGTGGTTGAGAGTCTGCCTGCCGATGCAGGGGACACGGGTTCATGCCCCGGTACGGGAAGATCCCACATGACACGGAGTGGCTGGGCCCGTGAGCCATGGCCGCTGAGCCTGCGCATCCGGAGCCTGTGTTCCGCAATGGGAGAGGCCACAACAGTGAGAGGCCCACGTGCCGCAAAAAAAAAAATATAATAATTTTCTTATTAAGTACAGTAAAATAATAGTTAACTGTAATTGCTATCTTTCATTTCTGTCCTTAAGCAGTTGCAATTAACTTATGTATTTGCATTGTTATGCAATGCAGTGTTTCTTGAAATGTTTCTTGAAATGCTGCCTACAGGAGAACAGGGAAGCTGATCTCAAGTAGCTTCACATCTAAGAGGGAGATAATATGTATAAGTAAATGACTATATAAAGATAGAAAGGGATAAAAGGAATGAAAGATACAGATAAGAAAACATGGTATATATATATATATATATATATATATATATATATATCCCATGGGATAAGAATATATACATATTCTTTTTTTTAGGTGGATGGCAAGGAAGGCTGTACGGAAAGATGGCATTTAAACCAAACCTGGCAGTATGGATGGAATTTGGACATGATGAGATAGAGTAAAGGTATTTCAGAGAGCAAGCACACAATGAACAAATAGCTAGAATTAAAAAGATGTGGTTTATTTGTATATATGTGAAAAGGTAGGGGTAATTTAACCAGATAGTTTGTATAAACTATGACTAAAAACATTACCGACCTTGACTATTAAAAAGCAAATACAACAGAAACCATACATGTAAATGAATGTCATGTCTTACAAAGTAGTTGTATTAATTAGCACATTAAAGTTATGTTAACAGAAACCAAATCTAACCAGTTTAAGCTCAAAGAGCAATAGGGTTAAGTGGGCATTTCATGGAATCTAAGGGTAGCGGAGCAGCTAGGCTTTGGGAATCAGTAGGAGCTAAAGGCTAGAGCACCATAGTAACCCAGGTAATTTTTTCTCTCCTGATTTATCAGTTCGGCCCCTCAGAGCCTACCGGTTTCATTTTGTCCTCTTGCTAAAGAATGGTGTCTTGGTTGGCTCGGACTGCTACAACAAATATACAGTAGACTGGGTGGCTTATAAACAACAGAAGTTTATTTCTCACAGTTCTGGAGGCTGGAATTCCAGATATGGGTGCTGGCATGGTTGAGTTCTGATGAGGACTCTCTTTCTGTTTTAGACTGCTGACTTCTCATTGTGTCCTCACTTGGCAGAAAGAGAAATGAGAAAGCTCCCTGGGGTGGTTTTTTTTTTATAAGGACACTAATCTCATTCATGGGGGCTAAACCCTTATGATCTAATTACCTCCCAAAGGCTCCACCTCCTAATATCATCACATACTGTATTGGGTTAGGATTATCAACATGTGAATTTGGGGGGGAGGGGAACAAACATTCTGTCCATAATAAATGACTTCCCTGCTTCGCAAGACAGATAATAGAAAATAGATTCTAAGAGGTCTGAAGTAGATCTCCTGCATTCAAGAAATCAGACAGAAGTACCTGGAATCTCAATTTCCCTAAAGAAGGGCTCATTGGCTCAGTTTAGGTCAAATGCCCATTCCTGGTCCAATCAGTTATGACCAGGCAGGGCATAGGAGCCATGTGGTAGGAAGCATCGCATTGGCTACTGTGATCCCTGGGGTCTTCCCATTATAACTAAAGGGATTTGAGGCTGGGGAGGGAGTTCACAGAAAAATAGAAAGTGGATTGTTTAATTAGTTCAGGAGGTGTCACCCTAGAAGACTGTGGTGATAGCTAGCAAGAGGGTAGAATACTGAGGATGATTTATTGAGCATGTATAGCAGGCCAAGTCCTTGTTTTGTTTTTTAACTTTTCTATTTTGCAATGATTATAGATTTACAGAATAGTTGTACAGATAGTACACAGAACTCCTGAATAATGTTCATCCAGCTTCTCCTAATAGTAACATCTTACATGACCATGGCACATTTACTAAAACTAAGAATGAACATTGTACACTATTATCTAAACTGTAGGCTTTACTCAGATTTCACCAGTGTTCCACTAATGTCCTTTTTCTGTTCTAGGATCCAATCCAGATACTAGACATTGCACTTAGTCATCACGTTGTCATAGTCTTTTCCAGCCGATGACAGATTCTTAGTCTTCCCTTATTCTTTGTTATCTTGACACTTTTAAAGTGTACTGGTCAGGTATTTTTAGAATGTCCTTCAATTTGGGTTTAATCTGATGTTTTCTCATGATTAGATTGGGGTTATGGGTGGGAAGAATACTACAGAGCTGATATGTCCTTCTTTTTCACTTCATGTCATGTTATCAGGGGTATATGATATCAGCATAACTTACAACTGGGGTGTAAACCTTAATCACTTGGTTAAGGCGATGTCTGCTAGGTTTCTTCACTGAAAAGTTACTATACATTTGTAAACAAATGTTAAAATAACCCTTGTAATTCATAAATATTTGGGAGGCAATACTTTGAGGGTAAGGAAATATCCACTTACTCCATAAAGTTTCCCCCATCAGTTTGAGCATTCATCTATAGATCTTGCCTGCAGTAGGTGTTGCTGTGTCTAATGGTGATGTTATATTCCCCTCATTACTTCTCTATTTATCCATTGGAATTCTTTTGTAAAGAACATTTCTTCTCCCGAATTTATTTATGGATTCAATCATTTGTGTAAATCATTTTGGGCTCATGGATATTTACTTTATTTTGGGGGGTCATAATCTAATATTAACTTTTTTGTTGTGCTGTTCCAGCTCTGGCCATTTAGAGCTCTTTCATGTTGGCTTTCACGTCCTTTTGCCATGTAGCCATCCTTTATTATTTTTTTAAAAAGCACTTTCAGATGGTCAGATTTATCTGTATTTTCCCTGCTCCCATTCTAGTATCTTCCATTTCTTCAGGGAATCTTAGTTCCTTTTATTGGAAAATGGTATTTAGAAACTCAGATCTGAACATTAGGTGTGCTGATGGCTACTAGGAAATATCTGTATGTATGTTAAATTACGTATACACATATTTCTATAGTTATTCTCATATCTATCTGCAAATATGTTAAAATAAACATGAATTCATACTGATATCTCTGACTCCAGTCCAGTAACACAAGATTAGTTTTTGCCTTCCCCCCTTACGTATTTGTAATTTCATTCTCCAACAGTGAGGAAAGCCCCACCAGGTGCTTTTTCTGTGATGTTGTATTAAATTGCTCAGCTATGCTATGAGGGTTATCTCAATCTGCAGACAAGTGATTGTCTGCAGGCACAAAGAAAGCAAATGGTGGAGCCAGTGGATTCAAAGTTATCTAAGTGTTATGCTTATGTATTGACTTATGGTTAAGCCTATATGCTTAATGTGATAAAACTATCCTTGTACAAAGTATTTTTAAAGCTAGTCTTTTTTTAATATAGCAGCTTTCTTGAGATAAAATTCAAATCCTATAAAACTCACCAATTTAAACTGTACAATTCATTGCTTTTTAGTAAATTCACAGAATTCTGCAACCATCAACACTATCTAATTTTAGAACATTTTCATCACTCTCCCTCCAAAAAAATCCATAGTCATTCGCACTAACTGTCCGTTACGCCTTAACCTCCAGGCCATGGCAAACACTAATCTACCTTATGCCTCTATAGATTTACCATTTGAGGACATTTCAAATAAATGGAATCATATAATATGTGGTCTTTTGTGACTGGCTTTTTAACTTAGCATAACGTTTTCAAGGTTCATACACATCATAGCAAGTGTCAGTACTTAATTTCTTTTTTAAAAATGTATCTTCTATTTTTAGGTTCACAGAAAAGTTGAATAGAAACTACAGAGAATTCTCATATTCCTCCTGCTGCAACACATGCACAGCCTCTGTCACTATCAACATCCTACATCAGAGTGTTACATTTGTTACAATTTATGAAACTACATTGACATCATTATCATCCAAAGTCTATAGTTTACATTTGAGTTCACTCTTGGTGCTGTATACTTTACAGGTTTTGACAAATATATAATGACATGTATCCACCATAATAGTATTATACAGATAGTTTTACTGCCCTAAAAATCCTCTGTGCTCTGCCTATTCACCTCTCGTTCCCCCATATCTTGACAACACTGATCTTTTTACTGTCTCCTTAGTTTTGTCTTTTCCAAAATGTCTTATAGTTGGAATTAGGTAACATGAAGTCTTCTCAGATTGGTTTCTTTCATTCAGTAGTGTGCATTTGAGTTTCCTCCATATGTTTTCATGGCCTGATAGCTTATTGCTTTTTTGTGCTGAATAATATTTCATGTCTGGATGTACCACTCACCTACTGAAGGACATTCTGGTTGCTTTCAAGCTTTATCAACTAAGAATAAAGCTGCCACAGAGCACCTAAATATATAAAGCAAATATTAGTGAAGCTAAGGGGAGAAATTGACAATAATGCAATAATAGTAGGGAACTTTAACCTCCCACTTACATCAATGAACACATAATCCAGACATAAAATCAATAAGGAAACAGTGACCTTAATGACATATTAGACCAGTTGGACAATAGATGTCTACAGGACATTCTATCCAAAAAGAGCAGAATATACATTCTTTTCAAGTGTACATAGAAAGTTCTCCAGGATAGATCACATTATGGGCCACAAAACAAGTCTCAACAAATTTAAGAGGGTAGAAATTATAATAAGCATTTTTTCCAACCACAAGGATATGAAACCAGAAATCAATTACCGGAAGAAAATGTGGGAAAAACACAAACATGTAGAGACTAAACAACACACTACTAAAAAACCAGTGGATCAATGAAGAAACAAAAGAGGAAATCAGAAAGAACCTTGAGACAAATGAAAATAAAAACAACTTTCCAAAATCTATGGAACACAGCAAAAGCAGTTCTATGAGAGAAGTTTATAGTGATACAGGCCCCCATCACAAAACAGAAAATATCTCAAATAAGCAACCTAACCCACCATTTAAAGGAATTAGAAAAAGAACAACCAAAGCCCAAAGTCAGCAGAAGAAAGGAAATAATAAAGATCAGAGAGGAAATAAAATAGAGAACAACAACAACAAAAACCCAACAGAGGGACTTCCCTGGCAGTCCAGAGGTTAAGACTTCGTGCTTACATGTCAGGGGACGCAGGTTTGATCCCTGGTCAGGGAACTAAGATTCCACATGCCTCATGGTGCGGCCAAAGAAAAAAAAAAAAAAAGAAAAGAAAAAAGACTAATAGAAAAGATCAGTGAAACCAAGAGCTGGTTTATTATTATTATTATTATTTTATAGTTGATTTACAATGTGTTAATTTCTGCCGTACAGCAAAGTGATTCAGTTATACATATATATACATTCTTTTTCATATTCTTTTCCATTATGGTTTATCATAGGATATTGGATATAGTTCCCTGTGCTATAGAGTAGGACCTTGTTCTGTATCCATTCTATACATTATAGCTTGCATCTGCTAATCCCAAACTCCCAATCCATCCCTCCCCCACCCCCCTTCCCCTTGGCAACCACAAGTCTATTCTCTGTGTCTGTGAGTCTGTTTCTGTTTCTCAGATAAGTTCATTTGTGTCATATTTTAGATTCCACATATAAGTGATATCATATGGTATTTGTCTGTTGCTCTCTGACTTATTCACTTAGTATGATAATCTCTAGGTCTATTCACATTGCTGCAAATGGCATTATTTCATTCTTTTCTATGGCTCAGTAGTATTCCATTGTATATATATACCACATCTTCTTTATCAATTCATTTGTTGATGGACATTTAGGTTGTTTCCATGTCTTGGCTGTTGTGAATAGTGCTGCTATGAACATAGGGTGCATGTATCTTTTTGAATTATAGTTTTGTCCAGATATATGCCCAGGAGTGGGATTGCTGGATCATATGGCAACTCTATTTTTAGTTTTTTGAGGAACCTTCATATTGTTTTCATAGTGGCTGCACCAATTTACACTTCCACCAACAATGTAGGAGGGTTCCCTTTTCTCCCCACCCTCTAAGAGCAGGTTTTTTGAAAAGATAAACAAAACTGATAAGCTGTTAGCTAAGCTCATTAAGAACAAAGTGAAAGGACCCAATAAACAAAATAAAGAGCAGAAATTATAACCAATATTACAGAGATTCAAAAAACCATAAGAGAATACTACAATTATATGCCAACAAGTTAGACAACCTAGAAGAAACAGATAAATTTCTAGAAACATACAATCTTCTATGACTGAATGAAAAAGAAATAGACAACCTGAACAGACTGATCACTAGTAGTGAAATTGAATTATTAATCAAAAACTCCCAGCAAACAAAAGTCCAGGACCCAACTGCTTCACAGGGGAATTCTAACAAACATATAAAGAAGACCTAATACTTATCCTTCTCAAACTGTTCCAAAAAGTTAATGAGGAGGGAACACACACAAATTCATTTTACAAGGCCACCATTACCTTGATACTAAAAGCAGACAAAGACCTACAAAAAAAGAGAATTACAAGCCAATATCGCTGATGAACATAGATCAAAGCAGGGTAGTAGCTCACATGGAACATCCACCAAGAAACCACATTCTGGGCTGTAAAACACATAGAAATCATGCAATGTCTGCCAGTACCATACTGCTTTGATTACTGTAGCTTTGTAGGAGAGTGTGAAGTCAGGGAGCATGATACCTCCAGCTTTGTTCTTTTTTCTCAAGATTGCTTTGGCTGTTCGGAGTCTTGTATTTCTATATAAATTTTAGAATTATTTGCAAAGAACATAACAATGACAAAGAGAGCCAGAATTCTGCCTTCATGGAGCATATACTCTAATGGAAGAGACCACTGTGTAAACAAGGAAATAAAAATAATTTTGGTGAGTGTTAAGTGCTCAGAAGAAAATCATAGAGAAGTGTAGGGGCATAGGGGATGGTGAGGCCTGGGAACTCAGTTTCAGGTAGGCTGGTCAGCAAAGTACTCTCTGGGAGAGATATTAAGCAGAGATTGAAAGAGGGAAGGAATGGCCTCAGGAAGAGTTGGGGAAAGGCAAGTCCATATAGAAATGCCCAAGTGGGTCGACTTGGCTTTCCTGAGGTACCATTAGAAAGTTGAAGCTGCTAGAGAATAGAGAAAAGAGGAAGAGCTGTGGGAGATGGGGGTCAGAGAGGTGATTAGTATCTGTAATTACTTAGGGGGGTTCACCTAAATTTTATACATTCTCACAGTAATCTATATGAGTAACTGAAATCGCTGAACAATTGCATATTTTTGTTTGAAATTAGAGACTCATTTTGAAATCAACATATCCTTTCTATTCTTCATAAACCTGTGTGCCAATCTCAACTTACTCCTTGCCTTGCGTACCTCACTTATTCTCCTGGAGTCTCAGAGGCAATTTTCTTTACCTTTATGCAGAACTTGATACTATTTGCTCCAAGTTCAAAATTCATGGTAACCCACACATGAAAAAAAGTCTATTTCTAATCCCATAGTTGCTTACACAAAACTGACTGATAGAACTGGAAAGGTCCTCTATGTAGATTGATACAAGTTGTGACTTCTTTCTTACATGATCATCGGCTGTTAAAATTAGTCTCATTACTTTAAATTTATACATAATAAAAGTGACACACTTTGCTCTCCCCAAAATAGCACCACATTGGGAATTGGAAGATAGGAGTTCCAGTTTACCTGCCACCACAGACTAACTCTGTGGTCTTGAGTATCTCTTAATCTTCTTAGGACTAATTTCTAATAATCGATTAAAAGAAAATGTCAGGAATGATTTTAAAAGGATTAATTGTCATTATCATACACAGCACCAATTATAATATTTGGCACAGGGTAGATAATCAATATTTTAATGAAAGAATGTATTCACTAATATTGCTTCTCAAGGGTGCAGTTAAATGCCTCATTAGACAATGTACTGAGTGATCATGCCATTTTCTTCCCTAGAGTGTTTGAAGGAGGAAGGAAGGACCAAAATGGTGTGGTTGACTCAGCAAACATTAATTAAGCCTTCATATGTGCCAAGCTCTATACTAGGTACTGGAATTCCAGGAAGAGGTAAAAAGAATCTTTGCTCACAGGTATTTGTGTTTGGACCCATATACAGAAACCAACTACCTATTTATTGATAAATATTCTGTAAAATGTTAGGACTATTCAGAATGATCTGAATTACTGGCCTTTGAATTCAGATAAACCAAATAACTCTATGATAAGTTGGGTTTAGTTTAAAGTATTTCTTTTTTTTTAATTTTTTTTTTTTTTAGTATTTCTCTTCTTAATTCAGTAAAGCCAGATTTGCAATGCATGACGATCAGGATGTTCATTGGAATTATCTGAGATTATTTTCTTTTAATAAATTTATTTATTTATTGGCTGCATTGGGTCTTCGTTGCTGTGCGTGGGCTTTCTCTAGTTGCGGCAAGCGGGGGCTACTCTACGTTGTGGCATGCGGTTGCGGTGACTTCTCTTATTGTGGAGCACAGGGTCTAGGTGCGTCAGCTTCAGTAGTTCTGCCACATGGGCTCAGTAGTTGTCACTCGCAGGCTCTGGAGCGCAGGCTCAGTAGTTATGTTGCATGGGCTTAGTTGCTCCGCGGCATGTGGGATCTTGCTGGACCAAGGCTTGAACCCGTGTCCCCTGCATTGGCAGGTGGATTCTTAACCACAGTGCCACCAGAGAAGTCCCTATCTGAGATTTTAAACATCACCAATTCCTGAACCTCATCCTGAGAGATTCTGATTTAATTGATCTGATATGGGCCTGAGTCTCCAGTAGGATGGTCATTGATGATCCTCAACAAGCCCCCGATGTTAAATGCAGCATATTCTACGTAGGTACTTGTGGGTTTTTGGGGGAGGGAAGGTCTCTATTTTAAATCAGATATTCAAAGGGGGCCGTGAAATCCTCTAGGAACGTTACAAGAACCACTGCCCAATAGTGAAAAAACACATGGAACATTGTATTTGGATAAGAAAGTGCCGGGTGCTTGATGTCTCTCTAAAAACCAGTCTGATAAGAGTTTGGAGGGTGGTTCTTGACACTCCAGAAGAAATTTGAGAGTGCCTCCTACTTCTTCCCACTATGTTTCTAAGAATGACTCCACGGCAGAGGAAGGTGAATATGAAAGGCTGCAATATATCCAAGCATCTTTCTTTTCTGGAAATGAGTCATTACAGTTTCTTCTTACTGCACTTTCTGTTCCTTCAGAATTTAAAACTTTTTTTCACTTCCTGTGTTTTGAACGTTTGCCATACACTTTCGTTGTTTGACCTTATAGTTACATGTATTTGTTTCTTTGCTTATTGTCTGTTTTACTCAGTAGACAAGCACCATGTAGCCTAGGACGCTATCTTATTACACTTATTTTAGTTTTCACTGATGCTGCTTAGGACAGTGCCTGACATGTATTAGATGCTCATGAAATTGTTTGCCAAATGAACTGTGAATCCTTGTTCAGTGTCATTTGCTGCTCTCCACTTCCTCACTTGGCTCTGGGGAAATTATTGCAATGTCCTGTTACTGTTCCCACTTATGGATATTTCTGGCTGAGACAATTCCAACAGAAGGGATATTTCAGAGTATGGAATAAGCAGATAAATATATATAGCAGCACAACTGGCACATAGTCATGGTTGATTCCAAGGCATATATATTTAGGTCTGGCATGCTTCCTAAATGATTGATTGCTTGGTTAACTGAATGACAGAGAATGCTTGACTTTTTTCCCGGGAGTTTATGTATAATGGCTGGTGGGAAGCACAGGGAAGCTCAGTAGGAAAACCCAAAAATCATTGACATGGGAGTCCACATACCTGACATCTAGATTTTGGTCTGCTGCTGTGAAACCTGGGAGCAATCAGTCTATCTCTGAGTGAGTGAGTTGAACCAGCTGATTTATAAGATCCTTTCCATATTTAATTTTTTTGTGATTCCAGCCATGTTTGCTTCCCAAAGCAAGGAAAGATATAATAAATACTGGGGATTGACATAGAATTCGCACCTTTTGGAAACCTTTATAATAGTAACAAAGAGCAAAGGAATTTAGCTTACTGTGATTGGGCTCATTTATAAGCGGTGTATGAGAGTCTTTTATGATTTAGTCTTTAAACTACACAGCCCTTTTGATAGACTGAGTTTCTATTTTCTTATAATTCCTAAACTATGTCCAGCCCTCTCTGGGATGTTGTGCAAATTAACTCTTTTGTCTTGATACAGTTTGATTCATCCTCCTTGAAAGAGTGGAGCTAGGTGTTCTTTTGCCCTTTCATAGGTTGCCATGCTGCTCTGAGCTTACCCGTATTCTAACACAACCCACAGCACTTTCCGCAATATACTGTTACCCACTGGAGAGACTAGGAGTGCCTAGGGGAATGCATAGTAAGTACTCAGCCCACAGTAGCTGTTCCTTCAATTTTGGTTAAATGAATGAATACTGAATGGAGCATTTTTCTACGGTTACAGTTAAATAAATTAATAAATCAATATTTCCCCTAATTTACTGAATTGGAATAAAGGTTGATTTTGTAATAACACTGTTAACAGTGGGATTATTCTTTTACTTTTGAAACCTCACTCCCCATGATCATCAAAACTTGACACTGAGGTTCAAATGGCAGCTGAACCACATGGTACGATTTTATACTTCCACGTAAAAGCACATTACAGTGTCAGGTAAACATCTCACCAAATATTAAATAGAAGAAACCTTGAATATAACTTGGTCATTTTGGTGGTAAGGAAACATAAGCCCAATAATTAAGGTAGTTTGCCCAAAGTTCCTGATAGGGAATCCACAAATCTGAGACCATAACCCAAGCTTTCTCATTTCTGTCTTGTCTCTTTTTGTTTGTTTGTTTTTGCGGTACGCGGGCCTCTCACTGTTGTGGCCTCTCCTGTTGCGGAGCACAGGCTCTGGACGTGCAGGCTCAGCGGCCATGGCTCACGGGCGCAGCTGCTCCGCGGTATGTGGGATCTTCCCGGACCGGGGCACGAACCCGTCTCCCCTGCATCGGCAGGTGGACTCTCAACCACTGCGCCACCAGGGAAGCCCCTGTCTTGTCTTTTAACCCTACTGCACTCACAGTATCTACTGCCTGTGCTTGGATTCCAAATGAAATAGGAAATTCCTGTTGCTTTTCCTTGTTCTCTACAGACTGGCCGCATGTGGAGAATTTAACACGTTCAAGAGTGTCCTCTCCTTTATGTGCCTCACAGTATTTCAGTGCAGTTCCCTTGCTGCTCTAGGCTTCCCCCCTCACCGCTTGCCCTCTTTGTGCAGTCTCTGAATGGATCTGTAATTCAGGGACTGACAGGGAGTGTGAAAAGAGTGGAAAGGCAGCTGATGGAGTGGAGGAAGGAAGGGAGCAGGGGGTCTGCAAACTGGCTGGAGGCAGCCACAAGCTGGTGGCCTAAGCCCGCAGGTGTATATTCTCATGCACATGCTCAGATGACAATCATATTGTACAGTTGCAGAGCCCTCTGCAGTCATCTCATGAGAGACGTATTATAGGGTGCGAGGTAGCCTGGGTGTAAGCGTTGGAATTAGTAGTGTAATGATTTATTGTAAGTAATCTACTGTAAAACAGTTGTGGCTTTTGACAGGCTATTTAACCTCTCTAAAGTTCAGTTTCTTTGTCTATAAAATGAAGTGGATGGGTTTCCTAGAGCTGCTGTAAAAAAGTAACAGAGACTGGGTGCATTAAACAACAGACCTTTATTTTCTTGCAGTTCTGGGAGATGGGAGTCCAAGATCAATGTGTTGGAAGGGTTGGTTTCTTCTTATGAGACCGCTCTCTTTAGCATGCAGATGGCCGTCTTTTCCCCCTGCCCAGAGATAATTTTTCTGATGTGTGTGCATATCTGTGTCCAAATTTCTTCTTCCTACAGGGACACCAGCCATATTAGATTATGAACCACTCTAAAGACCTCATTTTAACTTAATTACCACTTTAAAGACCTTATAACTAAATATTACATTGTGAGGACTTCAACATATAAAATTTGGAGGGACCCAGTTCTGCCTGTAACAGAGAGGATATCTTATAACCTTCTTAAGTTTGAAGAGCCAATGAGTTTTTATATGCAGAGTGCTTTTCAAAATATAATTTTCTATATAAATGAAGAGCCTGGCATTTGGCAATAGGAATGTTTAAATCCTTATTTTTAGAACTCACAAGCTGGATGGTTCTAGTGGCCATGTAAATGTTCACTTTCATGGATTTGTAACAGGGTGGTGATGTTTAAATATCTATATTAACACACTTCTATATATTATGACATTTATTTTTTCTTTCTCAGTATTTTATACACCTCCTTTTTTTCCCCGTCTTTCACCAGTCCAACCTGTCCCCTGATGTGGGTTGCATAAGGTTGACAGAGTAGGAGTGGGAAGTGTGTAGACACAGATGGGATCTCCCTGCATTTTGCAACCCTAGATGCAGAGAGCAAGTGAGTACACACAAGGTCTAGGCAGAAAGCACCTTGACAACCCCACAGACATCTCTGTCCCTAGTGCGGCGTGGAAACAGCCGCAGAGAGAGTTACAAGACCTTCAGGGTGAAGTGGACAAACATGAGGGATGTCGCTGCGGAAACCTTGTGGTCTGAATACCAGGAACCAGACAGAATGAAAGGTCTCAGAATTGCTATGTGGACAGCGGACATCTAGGAGTGTATCACAGCAGGAAACAGCTGGCACTATCACAGTAGGATAATTTGAGGAGGAATTGTTTACAAGAGGAGTGATTACAAAGGTGTGGGCACAGGGTAGAGTGCAGGAACCCGGGGCTCACAGCTACGGAGCTGCTATCACTGCTGGGCCCGATGGGATGAAGAGAGGGCAGGATTCTAGAAACTAGAAGAAAAAAGAGCACAGAAAGAAGGCTGATTCCATCTGGAAGCCAGAGGGAAGGGAACCTTGTTCATGTGCTCCATTCAGTTTAGGCTCCACGACAGAGTAGAGTGGAGATGGGTAGAGAATGAATCTGGAGGGGGAAAATGGAAGATTTTGGGGAGTGCAACTCCAATTTCTTGGCACTACATGTGGCTCTAGAACTTTGCCATAATCCTGGGGAAAGGGAGGAGTGTGGACACAAACTGGTTAATGTTGAATTTCCACTGCTATGGCAGGATGGAAGCTCGAAATAGAAAGAAAGCTGAATTACAGAAAAAGACATATGTTACACTTCTTGTAAAACATAAGTTTTGGGGCTTCCCTGGTGGTGCAGTTGTTGAGAGTCCGCCTGCCGATGCAGGGGACGTGGTTTCATGCCCCGGTCCGGGGGGATCCCACATGCCGCGGAGTGGCTGGGCCCGTGAGCCATGGCCGCTGAGCCTGTGCGTCCGGAGCCTGTGCTCCGCAATGTGAGAGGCCACAGCAGTGAGAGGCCCGCATACCGCAAACAAACAAACAAAAACCATAAGTTTTGGACCGAGAATTATATTCATCACATATAATCCATAAGTCCAGTGTTATCTATACCATATATATGTGTATGCACACACACACACACACAGAATACATGGGTTTTATCTCCACCAAATGACAATGGAAATAACATTTACATTGGGGTATAAAACAGACGAAAAAGTGCTGGCAAAGAGAAAGGAAGACTGAAATGAGTAAGAAATCAGTAGGAGTGCATTAAGTCAGAAATGTCAAGCAAGGAGCGAGGAAATGGAATCTGACACGGCAGGAGCCACTGGTATTATGAGCAGAAGACTTCTTGATTGACAGCAGGCCTTTCCAGGCAGCAGCAGAGCAGCTCTTCATCCTTGTGCAGGAGGAGGCCAGGAGAGGGAACAGCACTCAGCCACCCAAGAAGAAGATGAGAAGGAGGGTCTGCGTCTGTCTGAGACAGAGAGAAGCCTCATTTTCCAATTTCTCGTTCTCCCTTCCAGTGTACTTGTAGGCTGGCTGTGCCCTTGTTGCTCACAGTAATCTCCTCTTTTAACCAAATTTGAGTGGGGCTCAGTTCCACGAGTGTCTATCATAAATTTTACAGTTGATTTTTGTAGCTTATTTAAGTTTTTGAAACTTAACCCCCCTTCTTCATCATACAGAAAATGAAATCTAAAAATTGAGACAAATTTATCTGACTGATTATTCAGTCACTTCATGTTGGAAACTGTCATAATCAGGATTCTTTTACCTTCTTCTTTCACCTGGGTTGAGGCTCTCAGGGCCTTAAGCTTTGATCACTGGTGGCATTAGTAAAGAGGGAACGTCCACTGTTAGTATTCTATTTCACATTGAACTTGCATCCTTTAAGTTATAACTAGTATTATCTGGTCCTAATGTTGTCCTCATTAACCCTGGTGATCTGTTGAGATGTCACATCCTCATCTAACCTGTTGTGGTACAGTCACACCCTTTGTTTCAGGGTTCCCTCATCTCAGCCATGAGAGTGTTTCCTCCTCATCACTTCAACTTCACGTGCACTTTTATTCTTGAAAAGTATAAAAGCTCCAAATTATAGTCTATGCTATATGCAGTCTGCGATTATGAAAATAATATTATTCCAGGAAAGGAATGATCAAGAGAGAGAGGGAGAGAGAGAAAGAGAGAGATTGATTCTTTCCAACTAAGGGTATTTTTCAACAAACATGATTTTTGATTCAGAGTGACCTAGGTTCAAATTCTATCTGTGTTGGCTACTTATCGATTATACAGTGGTGGGCAGTTTCGTTAAAATTGCCCAACGTGTTTCCATAATTGCAAAGTTAGGAGAGAATATCTATCTCATGGGGTTTTGAGAGGATAAAAGGACCTGGAACACTGTAAGCCCTTGGTAAATGTTATCTCTCTTCTACCTCATTCCATTAGTGATGTGGGTTTATTGTGGGCAAAGTGAGAGGAAGGGACTGATGGTGAATTAAAATGTGGAAATTTTTTTTCTGTTACTCTCTATCCTCCTTTATGCATCCTTCTTTCTTGTCTTGGAAATCTCCACAGCCCAGTAGGTAAGGGAGACAATCTGGGGAGGGTTGCAGAGGGATCTTTAATTGTGACTCTTCTTCCAAAAGCAGACCAGGTACAATGGATAATATCTTTGATAAATTTTAGTGCTTTGTAAAATTAAACTTTATTATGTATAAAAGTTTTATACATCATAAAGGAGACATTGTGAGTCGATGAGAAAGAGAACGATCATTTTATAAATCTTATTTGGGCAATGGTTTAGCTATTTGGAGAAAAATTCAACTTGGATTCTCATTGAACAGCATAAACCAAAATATCAGGATTAAAAAGGTAACTGAACAATGTCAAACTTAATAGACTTAAAAGAAATAAAAGGTAATTATTTTCCAATTTCTAGATAAGGGAGGAATAATTCATAAAGAAAAAGAATAATAGTTTTGACTATAGAAAAATATAAAATTTCTCAAAATCAGTATTATGAACAAGTTTAAAACTAGAGAAACTAAGTTATTTAACTAGGTATATGACAAATTATTAATAACTTTAATATTTAAAGCAGTTATATAAATTGATAGGACTCCAACATGTACAAAAGACATGGGCAGATAATTTATTTAAAAGGTACAAATGATTAATATATGCTTAAAAATGGATAATGTTACTAAATGCTCAAAAATTAAAGGTAAAATGAGGTAACATTTTCATCTATTGAGTCATAAAATATGAGAACACCCAGTGTTGCTGAGGATCACTTCTTGTATAACACTGGTGAAAGCTTCCATTGGTATGCCACTTTGGAGAGTAATTTGACAATATTATGAAAAACCTTATAAATGCTTAGATTGTTTAACCAAGAAACCCAATCCCAGGGCATATATGATAACACAATATTTTGAAATTTAAAAAAGCTTTATTATAATAATAGCTTTAATTCATTAATTGCTTACCATGTGACAGGCTTTTCTTACATCGTGTAATTCACTTTTCAGCAAAGCTCCTAAGTAGCTGAGCCAGGATTTGAACTTACATCTGTCTGCTTCAAATTCTGCTTGGACTCTTCGTTACTATTTTATTCTACTCATAGATATCTTTCACGATATAATTGGCAATACATTAAATCTATTAATGTAATATTGTTAATTTTCTTATTAATTAATTCTAATTAATTTTCATAGTAAAATAAACTATGGTGGACCCACTCTATATATTGCCATGCAGCTAGAGATGGCATGGAAACTGCATTTTCTTTTTTCTAAAATTGTTTTATTGAAGTATAGTTGATGTACAATATCATGTAAGTTTCAGGTGTATAGCACAGCAATTCAGCTATACATATATACTATATATATGTATATAACATATGTGTGTATACATATATATATATATTCTTTTTCAGATTCTTTTCCCTTATAGGTGGAAAGTGCTTATTCTTAATCATTTCAAGTGAAAATAGTGTAAAACAGATTTGTATATTTCTAAGATTGTAACTATTTAAAGAAGATAGATACAAGGAAGGAATGAATACAAGTTAATAGTAGTTGCTTCGATTTGTGAGACTGTACTGGTCCATTTTGTCTCTGAACTTTTTGGGACTTTTCAAATTTTTGCAGTCAGAATCAATTTTCTTATGCTCAGGAAAAAGTAAATTTGAGTTAAAAAGTTTGTGGAAGCTTTTATGCTCTCAGGACATAATTGGGAATGTATTGTCTTCATTAGGTTAAATTCTTAGCTGTTCGCCAAAAGAAAAATGCTATAAAGATCGACAAATCCAATGAGAAGAGGCAATGGTTCTGAGGTTAGGTTATTATTAAAATGTGTAATTAGACAAAATTTGTTAGTGTCATGTAAATAAACAAGAATATCTGTATTAGTATTATAGAATGAAAACATATGACTTAGCTCTTGAAAATACAGGTAAGGGATTGAGAACCAAGTTATAAATCTAACAGTTAAGTTTCCAACGTCATCAGAAAACAGTTTGTCTTAGTAATGACTTGCCCTGTGAGTATATATGATGTCTAGGAAATTAAATATCTCAACAAATTGATTGAGAGTTTCCTTTGTAGACTTACATGGCAAAACAAGGATAAATATTTTTTAGGTGCTATCATTAAAACCTGCTTAACCTGATTTTTTTGAAAAAAAAAGTAGAATAAAGTTCTGTCCTTTTTGAGCTCCATGTATTAGCTTTGGAAAATAGCTTTACCATAACACATGTAGAACAAAAACAGTGATTTTATAATTATTTTTAACCCGTATCCCCTGCACTGGCAGGCTTATTCTTAACCACTGCACCACCAGGGAAGTCCCAACAATATATATTATATACCAAAGACTCAGAAATATCTGTGCACTAAAGTAATATATTAACTTAATCATTTAAAGCATATTATAAAGCATATTTTGTTTTATTCCTACATCTTTCTTTCCTTTTGTTTATTTGAGGGTTTTTTGTTTGTTTTCTTTTTGCTTCTTGAGTTAAGCACTTGATGCATATATTTTATTTTTTAATATTTATTTACTTTTAGACTGCGTCAGGTCTTAGTTGCAGCACATGGGATCTTTCATTGCTGCACCCCGGCTCTTCTTCACGGTGCGTGGGCTTCTCTCTAGTTGTGGTGTGAGGGCTCCAGAGCAGGTGGGCTCAGTAGTTGCAGCACATGGGCTTAGTTGCCCCGCGGCATGGGGGAATCTTAATTCCCTGGCCAGGGTTTGAACTGGTATCCCCTGCATTGCAAGACCAGTTCTTAACTGCTGGACCGCCAGGGAAGTCCTGATGCATATATTTTAAATCTTTATTGTTTTTCAATAAGTGCCTTAAAGGTTATAAATTTCCTTCTAAAAAACTCTTGAGTTGTATCCCACAAGCTATAAAATGATGTGATTCATTACCACATAGTTCTAAATATTTTGACTTTTGCATTGGGATTTCATGCTTAATCCAGAAATTGCTGAAGATATTTTAAGAAGTATTGTATGACACTGTGTGTTCCCAAAGGACCATAGCTAATTCATCTCTTAGATATAACATGGCATGGCATACAATGGTTATTCCATAAAATCTGGTTTATTAAGTGAATTGAATATTTTTTTCAAAATCACTCAGACTATGGCAGAAATGAAGCTAGAATATGTATCTCTTAACTTTCTTAGGTTTATTGAGGTATAATTTATATACAGTAAAATTCATCCTGTTATGAACTTGATGAGTGTATACAGATGTGTAACCACCACTACAATTAAGATTTAGAAGAGTTACATCCCCCCAAAATTCCTTTGCACCTTCTTCCACCTCAAGGCAACCAGTGAACTCTCTTTTTGTCACTATAATTTTGCCCTTCTAGAATATCATATGAATAGAAGCATATAGTATATAGTGTTTTGTGTCTGCTTTCTTTCACTTACTGCATTTGTGATCCCTTCATGTTGTTGTGCTTAATAGTAGATTATTCCTTTTTATTGGTGAGTAGTATTCCACTGAATGGCTATCATATAGTTTGTCATCCATTCACCAGTTGATGGACGTTTAGGTTATTAGCAATTTTATGAACTGCTAGGTTATTTTAGCAAGTTTAGGAGTTGCTTAATTATGAACAAGGCTGCTATAAACATTTGTGTATAGGTTTTGTGAGGACGTAAGCTTTCATTTCTCTTAGACACATACCTAAGAGTGATATTGCTGGCTGTTCTGATAATTGTATGTTGTTGGTGGCGGTTAGGGGAGGTAGAGGAGGACAATGTAGCTTCTTTGCTGTCCTGGTGCAAAAGAGAGTTTCCTGGCCCTTCCCAGCAGAGACAGCACACGTCTAATGGCATTAATATAGGATTCTGGGGCTGGCTGTCCTCCAGGGGTAGAGGATTTTTTCTTCTACATTCTTCTGTCAGCAATGGGCCTTCACCTCTGCTTTTCTCACAGCAGCTTCAGGATTTTGCTATTTGTGAGAGGATGGTCTGGACCAGTTGCCTGGGGTTCATGCTTTCCCCGTAGCAGCAGCTGTTGCCCTCCTGCTGGCCTGCATCCCGCAGGGGGACTCTCTCAGGGTGTCCACTGTGCCCTCATATTTGTCCTGAGCACCTGCTGGAGTTTATGGGAAAGAACCTGGAGTAAGTATTAACTCCTCTTGTGTCTGGGGCTGCCAGGATGCTTCTATCCTGTCATACTACCCACACTTAGCCCTTTACTGGTTCTTTAAAGGGTCAGTTGATTTTTTCTTACTCAGTTGCATGGCGGCCAGTGCCTTTTCTCTCATGTTCTGTTACCTGTGAGCTAGTCCACTGGTGCTTGATTTAATTCAATTTCTTTCAAATATAAAATTCAATTAAAAGCAATTCCACACAGTTTAATTTCCTGTACAATAATTACTGTGGATTTCCTATTGGGGCATCCATGGAAGAGAAGTTAGATGATAGAAGAGGAGCAAAGTCTGAATCCAAAGCAATATGCTTCTCAAACTAGTCTCCCACATGCCCATAAAACAATGGGGTTTTGCTACAAAATTTCACTAGGTTGATATGTTCCCAAATACTCAGAAAATAGTTAAGTTTGTGAGTAGAATTTTCTGAATTCTAAGTTTTTACCTCATAATTTGTTATTATGATAAAACTTTGGCAACTGCTGCTGATTGTTTGCTCAGTGGCTCATGCAGCTGGGTAAACAATGAGCATGAAAATGGCAAATTGGACAGCCAATCAAGCTCTTTCATCACATCATAAAGTAATTGGGTTCATCTTATATGGTTTTAACTTAATAAAATGTTTTCCTGAAAATTTTTGTGTGTTTTGGGAATGTGGAGACCTGTATCATTTTAGAGATTAAAAAAATTTGCATTGCCTACAGGAACTCAGAATAGTCTTGGGGAGAAATACTGCAAAGCAAAGGAGAGGATGTAGCCAAAAATTAGGGTCAGCAAAAGATCTTTGATTCCAATTGCATGTTATTTCTGTTACTATGCAAATTTTTACTGCATGTTATTTCAAGTCATTTGAAAAGCCAAGATTTCAACCAAATCTATTTGAAGACCTACAGGGAAGACATGTCGATCCTAAATTACAAACCTTGTACCTAATTGTGAGGGGGTGGGGTGTCACATTTTAATTCATGCTAACTTTTATCTTGGAGAGGGTGTGGGAAGGCTTCCAGACTGATTTGAAAACAGCTGAAACATATCCAGAAGAATTTTCAACTTTTGTAAAATTCAGTGAGTGAAATACATAATTCTGCAAGACATCGGGTCTGTACGTATTAGAGTTGAAGGCATTCTGGGACATAAGATCCCTCTCCAAATCTGGAGTTGATTTATATATTGCTTTTATGTTTAAACATATACAATATAAATATAAATTGGTTGGTACCCATTATTATTTTATAATAATATTTTCTGCTAGAAAATGTGTTTCTAGTTTATAAAATGGAGCTAAATATATCAATTTTGTGGCATTCCATGAAGAGTGCTATGATTTCCAAGCAATTCCTCACCTGTCTAATGACCTCTAATGACCTCACCTGGTTGAGTTGGCTTTAGGAAGTTTTCACATGACTTACTTTGGATGTTGGGGCATAGTCTTGAATTTGGCCCTGAGAAGTGATCCTGCTTAATTTCTTCGTCTGTGAAATGGGAGTGATAATAGTGCCTCGTTCATAGGATTATTATGAGGATTAAACTTAACTTGTAAACTGCTTGTTTCAATGCCTGACCATAGAAAGCCTTCATTTAGAGTTTAGCTGTTATTAATATCTGAAGCACAGAAGTGGTCATGGGCTTGTTTTGCAGGCCCTGTAAAAAAAGCTATGCATCATTGTAGAGATACCTCCATTTAAACTGGAGGAAACAAGAGTTATAATATTCCATGGCTTATTAACTTACAACATCTATCATGAGGACCACCTGAGATAATGCTCATTTTTTCTATGTTGCAACTTTAAAATACCTTACACACATCTTATTTTGGGGTTGCAAAATTAACATCCATTCACACCAAGAAAGAAACTGACTTTGTTATTTTATACACTCATTACTGTAAGAGAAACTGTCAAGTTTTATTTTATATATATATTTTTTACTGTTTTATTCTCCTAGGTTTCATTTTTTAAAAAATAATAGCTTTTCTAACCTTGAATAAGGTTAGTAAGAGATCTCTTTTCATAATATCTTTCACATCTGACTAGAATGTGTAGTAATGCGGGGTTTTAGGTCAGTTAAGATTGTATAGCAAACTCGGTCATTATGTAGCATCCCACACCCCAGAATTCCAAAATGGTCCTTCAGGTAGGCAAGCCTCCCTGCCCAGGGTGTGAGTCTGACTCTGCCGAGGGTTTTCTGTTATCATCTTTCTCTGTAGAACCAGAAGAGGGAGCACTGGTCTCTCTCTCTCTCTATCTCTAAACAATCACAGTAGCTTTTAAACATATGGTGGGCCTTTCATGATTAAAGTTTTTTTTTTTTAAAGATAGAGTTTGAATAAAGATGTAAAATTCAAAGTATGAATGTCCATTAATTATCTTAATAATTCTGGCAAGTTTAACCGGATTCAAAGTGGAAATGTTCTTTCAAAGACTACACATTTTCATGGAGTGAATCTGGGTGCTACTGAATAACTTTACCACAACATAATTTAGAATATATTAGTTGTTGGAAGTAGAGGGGAGGAGGAGGCTGACAATGAATGAAATCATTTAATAAATATTTATTGAGTACTTGCTATGTTTTGGATCATGAGCTAAATTATGGTGCTACTTAGATGAATCAGACTCAGTCTGAAGAGGAAGACAGAGAGGAGAAGTTTGGGAAAAATCACTTGAAGAAAATATTGTCTAATTTCTAAGTAAGAGGCTTAAAATAGAATGTTTGTTGAATGAATAAAAGAGGGACAATAGTAAGTATATTAATAATACAAAATTTAACATTTTAACATGGTACTCTAGAGTTATGGTGCTTCCACATGCATTACTGATTTAATTAGACTTAGTAGAGGTTTAAAGTTTCACAAAGTAAGTTGCAAGCTAGGTCTCTGATTGCAAACTGTAGACCTTTACGATTGCTTTATTCTTACTATATAAGGTTTTTACAATTTGTCTTTTAAAAGTAAAAAATAGGGACTTCCCTGTTGGCACAGTGGTTAAAAATCCACCTGCCAATGCAGGGGACACAGGTTTGAGCCCTGGTCCAGGAAGATCCTACAGGCCACAGAGCAACTAAGCCCATCCGCCACAACTACTGAGCCTGTGCTCTAGAGCCCACGAGCCACAACTACTGAGCCCATGCACCGCAACTACTGAAGCTTGCACGCCTAGAGTCCATGCTCCGCAACAAGAGAAGCCACCACAGTGAGAAGCTCGCACACCGCAATGAAGAATAGCCCACGCTTGCCGCAACTAGAGCAAGCCCACATACAGCAGCGAAGACCCAATGCAGCCAAAAATAAATAAATTTATAATAAATAAATAAATAAATAAAAGGAAGGAGTATCTGCTTGCAAATTCATTCTTATAAAATGAACATATTGCTTTAGTGTTGGACAGTAATCTCTTTCAGAAGTTATTTTCCCAATTAGTGGAAACTATTAAGTACTTATATTTAGAAGATTGTGAAGGTTGACCAGGGGAAATATATCTATTTCCTATAATAAAAAAGCCTAACAAGTTTCCTTGAGGTCATTAGACAGATCTTAGTAGAAGGGAGTACAGGGTCATAACATTCAGAAAATTTCATATACTGAGAAGAAATGGTCCAAGAAATTTTAGTAGTAAGTCTGATAGTTCATATGGGATAATATACCATGTATATCTGTGTTCAAAAAAATTTTTTTAATTGGTTAGATTAGGCAGTTTACCTAATATGCAGATCTAAGTTCTGGACCAGAAGAAAGTTACCTAAACAGTTAACTTTGAATTCATTAAACTTTCTGAATAAAGCAAGCTTTGGGATATTAAAGAAGTAAAGTAAATTGATATTATGATGCATTTTGGAGACAATAAATAGGCACCTGGGTCTTTCAGACTTATGCTTGCTTACCAAGGATGGATAAGAACTCAAGATGGATCAAATGCAACTAAAGCATGTGAGGTTATGAGAATTTGATGTGGGACTAGAAAAACTACAGCTGACCCAGCTTTATGTTATTTTTTTTAATGCTTTAGTGAATAATATTTTATTTATTTATTTATTATTTTTGGCTGCATTGGGTCTTTGTTGCTACACATGGCCTTTCTCTAGTTGCAGCAAGCAGGGGCTACCCTTTATTGCGGTGCACGGGCTTCTCACTGCGGTAGGTTCTCTTGTTGTGGAGCACAGACTGTAGGTGCGTGGGCTTCAATAGTTGTGGCATACGAGCTCAGTAGTTGTGCCTTGTGGGCTCTAGAGCACAGGTTCAGTAGTTGTGGCACATGGGCTTAGTTGCTCTGCGGCATGACCCAGCTTTATGTTAGATACAGGTTATTTCAATTTTACTTGAGACAGGACATGGACTTTCTTTTTCTTTTTCTTTTTTTTGGTGTAAAACAACCATTTTATTATCTCTCTCAGTTCTGTTGGCTGCCTGGGCTCAGTTGGGAGGTTCTTACTCAGGGTTTCCTTTTATTTTCTTAACATCTTCACCCATTTGTCCCACCCCCCGCCCCACCTCTGGCAACCACCAATCTGTTCTGTGTCTGTGAATTTGGTCTTTTTAGATTCTGCATAATGAGATCATACAGTATTTGTCTTTTACTGTCTGAGTTATTTCACCTAGTATAATGCCCTCAAGGGCCATCTGTCTTGTCATAAATAGCAGGAGTTCCTTCCTTTTTATGGCTAAATTTTATATCTCTGTGTGTGTATCTATCTATCTATCTATCTATCTATCTATCTATCTCACATCTTCTTTATCCATTCAACCATTGACAGACACTTATATTGTTTCCATGTCTCAGCTATTATAAATAATGCTGCAGTGAACACGGGTACACAGATATCTCTTTGAGACAGTGATTTTCATTTCCCTCCAATATATGCCCAGAAGTGGAATTGCTGGATCATATGGTAATTCTGTTTTTAATTTTTGAGGACTATCCATACTGTTTTCCATAGGGGCTGTACTCATTTACATTTCCAGACCCTACCAATTTTTAACATACTTCAAACAATTAAAGATTTTCTAAATGGGTATGGGTTATAACATACATGTGTATAATCACATAAGCTAATATTCAGTAATCCCTGGGTTTCTGGATTATGGCCTTCTCATATGCTTCTGCCCCTCTCCGAGGGATAATATAATTCTTGCTTTATTTTTCTGTCCTGTCCCGCAGCTTCAATGGGTTTTCACCAGGACCCTAACATTATGGTTTTCATGCTCTTCCTCCTGCAGATTAGGCTTTTGTTTTGTAGGGAGATGAAGGTGATGGGTAGAGCCAGGATCCTGGCAGCAGCTACTGTTTCCTCACATAGCCAGCCTCCTAAGGAAAATTTTCTCAGGATTCTCCCTGATCTTCCCTGTGAGTGCCTGGTGGGGTTCATGGAGTCAAATCGTCCAAGAGGGTATGAAGGCCCCTGTAGCTGAGATCCTTAGGGACTTGACATTCTCATGCTAGCTCACCCTTATCCTCTAGCAATTTGTTAAAAAATTAGCTGCATCTTCTTTCCAGCTAAGACGGTATCTAGTGTTGTCTGCCTCAGGTAAGCAAATACTTGGTCCTATTTCTCCCCCAAAGCACCCATGTCTCCCCAGACGTAAGGTTATTTGGTGGCCCTGCAACCTCAGTTCTTTAATGGGTTCAAGAAAAGTCATCAATTGGCAGTTTGTACAGCTTTATCCTTGCTACAAAGTTGAAGCAACACACTTCCGCTCTCTTTCCATCTCTGAGCTGAAAATCCTTATCTTGATTTTAGTCATCATCTGTGCTGTTTTCTTGTTTTTATTCCCCACTACCATGTTTCTCAGAATTTACTCTGCATAAAAATCAGCTGAGAAGCACATTAATAATACATATTTCTGTGTCCCATCTCTAGAAATTGTGATTCAGTAGTCTGAGGTAGACAAAAGGAACTTGAATATTGAAAATGTTCCTCAGGGGGTCCCCATGCTAATAAAGACTTTGAAAGGCAGTATCCTCTCAAAGATAAACTTTCTCTGATTGTGTCCAGGTTGATGCCTTATATATGTTAGCCTCTCAATAAATATGTAAAATATGCATTGAATGTAAACTAGTTAGATAGGAGCAGAGGTGGGAAGAAACTTCTCTTGAATATCCTATCTTTTTCACATGTTTATGAAACCTAGCCATAATTCAAGGTTCAATTGAAGTTCCAAATCTTACCACCATCTTCTTGGAGTATATATAGCATTGGAGGAGTTTGGAAGCAGTGAATCAATAAAGCTGCTCTTAGCTCCTAGTTTTGTCAGTAACTAGTTGTGTGATTTGGCTAAGGCACTTAAGCTTTTCTGCAATTCATTTTTGTTTTTGTTTTAATTTGATTAGCAAGATATAAGAATGAAGATGACTTGGATCATAAACATGAGCAATATAAAAATCCCTTGGAGAGGTGTTTATTTTTACCCATAATGTATGAATACTTGTATATATACACATACACACATTATACATATATACCTACCTGTATATATATATATTTATATATACATATAAACCTGTATATATACACATACCTGCGTACATGTATGCACATACAGCATATATATATATATATATATATATATATATATATATATATATATATATATATATATATATATATATATAAATTGCAGATCCCAGTCCCTCCAACCTTGGAGATGTTGAATCAGTAATCTGAGGTATTTTTTTGTAACCTTCCCTAGATGATTCTAGTGACCAGTCATGACTGGAAACCACTGGACTAGATGTGTTCTAAATTCTCAAGTCCAAACAGCTATCTCCCCCTCAGTGGGACTTCCTCTGATGGTCATATACCACCAGAGAGTTGTGACTAAAAATATAATGTATTACATTTCAGTTTTTATTTGTATTATCAAATTTAAAACTCCTGACACATTAGAATATACTTGATGATAGATACTGTGTGTTATCCTTTTCTCTTGAATAGACTTTCTAGTACAGTTTATAGAATCCTACAAGCAAATTAGTAAATTTTTGTTGATTGATTGATTGAAAGTAGCCAGAAGTCTGAAGTCAGAGAGGGAAGGGTGGGAGACACAGAGAGATGGGTAGGAAGACACAGCTGTCTTGGGCTTAGTTGTGTGAATAGAATATCTTGGTTAGAAGGGTTTTAAATAGATTGGATAGGTGACAAAGGAGAACAGGCAGAGAAGAAGATGGAGGTAGTCAGGGTAACTAAGCAGTTGATGACACCTTAGTTGGGAGTTTGCACAATGTGTAGGAGGAAATGACGCGTGAGCATGTGAGGGAAGAGCATACAAGAGGAAGGGAGAACTAATGAGGGGAGGCAGCTGCATGTCTAAGGACTAAGGATAGTTTTCAGACAGAGAGAAAGTCTAAAGTTGAGGAAGGGACAAATATGTGTAGCACAATGGCTTCAGAAAGCTTTAATTCTTGGAGATAAAAAGTCGAGTTTTACACGGAGGGCAGCTGCCCTGCAGATCGGCAGCCATCTTCGTGAAAGTGAGAGATGAACTCCTGTGATTTGGGAATCAATGGCATAGCCCAATCCTATCCTATTCTCACTGATAAAAAACCTTAATAGAGTTTATATGGGATGTTATTTGATTAATCCTGATGCATGTCAATTTGAGTTAATAGTAAAATATAACCCCAGATGTCTAAGTGGATTTACCTGTTGAGTGAATTTGTATAATTCTTTGATTATTAATTATGAAGAACACTTGCTCAGAATGAAAAGGTGAAGTTTTAAATTTTGACTTAGTTATGAGAAGTAAATTCTGTTCTCATCAGGATAGTAAATGTTTACTATCAAGGAAGAAGGTGGGATTTTGATTTACTTCATTGATTCTGTTAGTGGAATAACTTCCAGGAAAGAAGTGTATCCCATTAGATATTTTAAAATATTTGTGACCTAATCCTGAGGTCTCACTGCAAGGACAGGAGTGAGCAAAGATCAATGATTTTGACTGTTCTTGTCCAGGAACTATCATTGTGTCCATGTTTCCTTGCAAAGGAGAATCAGTGTTCAATTGTTACGCCAAAGAAGTGATCCCCCTTTTAAAAGGTATATTGTGCCATATACTTGCAGCCCAAAGATGACTGATCCTCTGAAGAGAAGGTAGTCATCAAAGAAAACACAGCCACAGACTTAGAGAGTACCTGTCTGAGAGGCAGAGCGCTGCAGTATTACAAAGCTGAGTGCAACAAAATACTCAAGGGAAGGCAAACCTTAGCAACCATCCACTGATAAAGGTGGTGACTTTATTTTTTAAAATTTTTTTCTTTTTAAAAATTAATTAATTATATTATTATTATTATTTGTCTGTGTTGAGTCTTCAGTGTTGCGCACGGGCTTTTCTCTAGTTGCATCAAGCCGGGGCTACTCTTCGTTGCGGTGCGCAGGCTTCTCATTGCAATGGCTTCTCTTGTTGCGGAGCAGGGGCTCTAGGTGTGCGGGCTTCAGTAGTTGTGGCACGTGGGCTCAGTAGTTGTGGCTCGTGGGCTCTAGAGCGCAGGCTCAGTAGTTGTGGCTCATGGGCTTAGTTGCTCCACAGCATGTGAGACCTTCCCGGACCAGGGGATCGAACCTGTGTCCCCTGCATTGGCAGGCGGATTCTGAACCACTGCGCCACCAGGGAAGCCCCAAAGGTGGTGACTTTAAATAGGTGCAGGAGCAGAGTTGTGGGACCCTTAAGACAGAAGTACATGTCCCAGCATAGAAAATATGGAGCCTGGAGAGAGACGCTGTTCGGGCCAGACCACTCCCTTATCCTATGCTGTTCAGGCCAGACCACTCCCTTAGCCTCCCGGTTCCAGGTTTATCACAAGTTCTATGTGAGATAAATAGGTTGTCAGAACCTCCTACGAATCCTTTCTAGTTTGTTGTATTTTAACATGTATCTAGGTAGCATTACCAAGTATGGAATTATTTGCTCTCAGTAAATCCTTTTGTCATCTTCACAAAGTTCTGAATAAAAGCACCTCTCCAGGTGCCATTAAATGTAGATACTGAAACTGGGAATAACATACCGAATACTCCTGGTCAAGGATGTAGTGCTGAAGTCAGTACTGTAGAATAGACCTTGCTGTGTGGTTTGGCTGCCTAACAACCATCAACCATTCTTAATTTTCCTGTGACTTTTGGGGGAATTTCTTCTTTCTATTTGTGGGCAATTTAAGTATGTCAGTCATGTGTCCTGCCCTGTCCCAACTGAAAGCCAGACTAGCTGATTGCTCTTACCTAGAACTTTTGGCTGACTGAGTCAAGAAATAGGTTATTTGAAACTCCTTCATTCCAGCATTTGGGCCCAGGAGTCGGTTGAGTCACTGAGCTGTCTTGGTTTGTGATTCTGCCTGTTCTGTCTCGGAGGCTAGTTTCCTTTCCTTTCTCCCTCCCTTCCTTCCTTCCGTTTCAAATAAAACTATAATATATTTAAGTGTACAGTGTGATTTGATACACGTGTGCATTGTGAAATGATTCCCGCAGTTGAGTTAATTAGCACGTCCATCACCTCACATAGTGACTTTTCTTTTTTTTGGTGAGAATGCATAAGATCTACTCTCTTAGAAAATTTCAAGTATACTATACAGTATTACTAACTATAGCCACCTATAGTCACCATGCTATATGATAGATCCTCAGAACTTACTCATCTTGTAACTTAAAGTTTGTATCCTTTTATCAACCTCAAAGCCTTTTCCAGTTTCCAGTTTCAACACCTGGTATCCCTTCAATAAATTATATTTTTATCAAAATTTATCTTTGATGTTTGAACTCTCTGCAACTATAGTGCAAATTCTTTTAGTCAACACAGTGAGGAAAGCCAGATAACTAGCACCAGAATTCTCAAGAGGAGAATACTTTATCTTGGGCAGTACTTCATATTATAAAAGGTTAACAGGTAAAAAAAAAAAAGGAGGTAAATATTAGAGACAGTTTTGTTACTTGTGGGTCCTCTGGGTACTCCCTGCTGGTAATGTTAGTTCGTTCAGGGTCAGCTTGTGTTTGGCCCATCCTTCTATTGTCAGCTTGTGGGATCAAGTGCTGCAAATATTATCTGGGCAGATTCAACGAGCATTAGTTTACCTTTAGTCACATAGGTCATATAGATAAAGATGGAGCCGAGGTAGGTAAAACAAGGAGGAGCAGTCAGGCCCCATAGGCACACAGGCTGCAGAGCTCATGCAACAGGAAATACAGACTCAAGATATGAGAGTGGGTATTAAAAAGGGCAGGCACCCAGGTGCACAGGTGATATAGAATGTACTCAAGAGTCTAAGGCAGAACATCCGAGCACCATCTGTTACACATCTAGGGAAAGGTACAGAGGCTGGCGTGTCATTTCCTCCATGTGAATCCACATTCCTCTACTTATTAGTGCTGTGACCAGGCAGGTTATATCAATATAACCTCTCATCTCTCTGTGCCTCTCTTTCTTCATACATAAAATAGGGACAATTGTAATACCTACCTTACAAGTGTTTACTGAGGATTAAATGAGTTAATGCAGATACAGTGCTTAGAATAGTGCTTGGTGCATATTAAGTGTTTAATAAGTATCAGCTATTAAAAGGCATTGGTAAATATGATTGGGGTGCAACTGTGATCTTCTCTTCAGGCACTTGACCCTGAGTGCAGGTAGAAGGAACAAAGAGCACATACGTGAAATCAGCAGTGAGTGGGTGAGGATCCAGGAATGCTCGCCTCCCAAATTCAAGACTGAATTTGGAGACAAATAAATGTGGCATAGTATACCCAGAAGGAAAACTTAAGCTTAAACCCACTTCAAAAAGACCTAGATATAATTCTCATTCTTTCCCTCCCCTTTTTCTATTAAAAAAATTCTGCTCCACTATAGAGGCAGGCAAATCTTTAACCTTTGTTCCCTCATCCATAAAATAGGCACTTTCTCTGTGCAAAATGAAATTACCTGTATGAAAGCATTCTGCACAGTTATAGAAAGTTTGTATTATTCAGGATCCTTTCAGTTGCAAGTGATGGAAACTCAACTCAAACTAGCTAAGAAGTTAAGTGGAGTTAACTAGCTGATGAAACTGGACAGGATATTGGTATTTCATGGACTGAAGGAAAAGCTATAGGAACCTGGTCCTTAGAGACTGGAACTAGGTATTCAAAGTGACCGGGATTTTTTTTTTTTTTTTTTTTCTCTTAGACTACTTTGTAGCACAACTCTAGAGGACACTGTTCACATGGTATTGCAGGGAAGTGGCACTCCATCAGGAAGAAGGGCAAGTGAGGGGTGAATGGTTCCCTTTGGAGATGTGACATGCTTTCTTTTCTCCTTGATTTTGCTTCTCTTTGCACCTTATTCTCTTCCGCACCAGGTAGGTTTCCTGCCGAAGGCTGGGAAATATGGCCACATGCCACTGTAGCTTGTATCCTTCCAACACTGTAACAGAAAGAAAACAAAATCTTCCTTTCAAGTTTCAGTAGAAAGTTGCCAAGGAGGACTCTGATTGGCCTGGACTGGGTCACGTGCCTATTCTTGATCCACTGAGGCCTCGAGGATGGAGTCTTCTGATCGTAGGAGCACGGGTCAGGTGCTCACACTTACAAGGTATGCACGGAGGCGGATGGGTGTGTGGAGGGAAGGTTTGTGATTGAAAGCCCAAAGAAGGGAAATATGAAAGGCAAGCTAGAGTTACCACAGTCCACCATAAACAAAAGCTTTATTATTTTATGATGTTTGAGGTTCTTCCCCACCCTTCCACCCTGCATTAATGTGAAGAGTGTGTTGAGCAGTAGTAGTAGTTATATGCCTATGTGATACATATTAAGCCTAGATTTTCCTATTGGGAAAACAGACTTCTTGCTGAATTAAGATATCTCACTACAGCTATATTATATTTCTTCACCATTACCCTTTTGGAGCACTCTGATACTGACATGAATGAGAAATTATTTTCCATATTTTCCATCGTGTGAAAATGCTTTTTAACAGTTCTGAAAAGAGCTGGTAACTACCTCTGTTACTATAAGGGCAGTAGGTGAAAGCAGGAATTCAGCGGGTTCATTCACATAGTTAAGTCTCCGGAGTGTGCTCACAAGTACCAAGAAGTCAGCGTGACTTCAGGAAGACAGCGTGTGTTTATCAGATATTCTCGCCCAGGCGCATAAACAAATAGAACTGGGACTATGGAAATGATATGTAGATATGTTTCTGGAAATTTAAACAGGAGTATTATTCAGTAAGCAAAAGACTTGGGTTGGGAATTGGTAACCCTTTGAGGGTCACTACAAAGATGAATAATAATGTATATAAAAACCAAAGGTGAACTTTGGTAGTCAATTCAAGTTTAATATAACAATAGAGAGTGCCTCCTCTTTCCCCCCAAATTTCTTTACTCATTCTTTCTAAATTTCTGTCTATTTTAAAGACCATTCTTTCCAGTCTATATACAACCTTATTTATTGATAGAGTTTTAGTTTTCATTTTCTTCACATCCAGAATTTTTGTTGCTAATATGATCCCCGCCTTATACAGAATAAGGAAGCTAATGCACAGAGAGGTTAAGTAACTTGACCAAGCTTTCAATCCTCCTTAGTGGTAGAGCCAGAATATGGACCAAGACAGGCTGGCTCTAGAGCACATGCTGTTTATTATTCCACTTTGGTGCATTTTCACTAAATTCAAGATAAATGTTTGAAATCTGGTGTATTGTCAGATTCTCTTGCAGGAGAGTTTTTGTGTCATTGGGATCATTGTATTCAGCCATTTGTTAAACATAGCAACGAGATTATAATTTTTTTGAACATAGATATGCTCTGAATACAGGGATAATCTGAGTGCTAGAACCGTCTCGTCTTACTAGCTGTGTGAATACAGGTACACTCAGATTCTTCACTTTCAACAAAGGGAACATTCTAACTGCTTGACACTCTTCAAAAATTATTGGGAGAAAATGAGACAGGAAGTGTGAATCAAGGAAGCATGAAGAAAATTGCCACCATGAAAATGAAGCAAACTGAAACCAACACCAGCTTCTCACGATCTTCTGTCATCTCATTTTCCCAGTTTTGTCCTAATTTAGATCATAAACTCTCTAGTCAGAAACCATCACCTCTTTATACAGAGTACTAAGGCTGGTGTTACTATTTAATAAAAGTACAAGAAGCAGGAGCAAAAGTTTGAAATTAAATCCACAGACCTAAGGTGAAAATTATATTGAGTTCCAACTTTAGTTCATTATGGCAAAGTTAAGGACATGGATTTATTTCCTTAATTTTCCTATAACTAGTGTAATGTAGCAATTAAGAGAATGTGGTCCAGAGTCAGGTTTCCTGGGTAACAATTCTGGCTTGGCCTCTTAACAATTATACACTGTTTTGAGCACACTGTATTTTATAGATTCCAAGAAACACAATGCTGTACATTTTCACATCTCAGAAATTGAGATGACTCATACAAAGAACAGTATTTTATGGTCACCATTGGCCTCATGGCAGCTGAGACATAGCTGGCATTGCCTGAGCACAGACACGTACTTGGTCATTGCTGTTCACGTTGTCCTCTGTTTACCGGAGTTATGGGCACTGGTGTTATTGCACATGCTGAGTTAATTTGCCATTTAAGTTGTTTTCAGAAAGATTACACAATGCACTTGGCTTTAAGACAAAAAGTTACTGTATACACGAAAACAGAGCAGGGGGCTTACATTTGATATTTGTGAAGCAAATATTCATCATTAAAGGAATGATCATCTTGCCAGGTTTTCTTCCAAAGAAAAAAAATCAAGTGCTTTATGATATACCAAAGAGGAAGGTACCCACATGTAGCTGAAACTGTTTATTTGTTGCTGAGGTGCAGCCAAAGGATTACTTGTCAAGCACCAAGTCATGCAACTGAACTGCACACAGGAGAAATTCCAAATATCTTGGAATACTGGGAAAAAATTGCAAAGCAGTTTTTGGTGGTATGACACAAGAGTGCTTTCAACAAGTATAAAAGACACATTCCAAGTGACAAGAAAACATTACATCATAGTTTATTTGGCAGCATTTTCCCTCTTTTTTATTTGTATATTAAAAAAATCGTAATGGGCTGATGGCCTCCTTGAGATGATGAAATATAGAATCTATCTCATAGGCTGTGTGAGGATTCAGTGAAATAACATAGGTAAAGGGTTATTGCTGTGTTTGACACATGATGTGTGTAATACACAGTGGCCATTTTATTAGCATCATCAAATGACAAAGGTCTTCCATTTTCACATCTGCTCTCTAATAGATTAATGGGGATTGGAAACAATTCAAGAGGGATACATTCCATTCGAAAATAAAATGTGGTTTTGTGATCTTGGGAAGACTGGGGAAAATTTAAAAGGTGATGTTGGGAATCCTGCCAGGTGCTTCGTAAGTCAAAATGATGAGTGAAGCAGAAGACTTTACAGCATGCCTGGCACCGGATGGCTTTTCTTGTCTTTGGAGGTTACTCCAGTGCTACCTTAAGAAATTGCTACCCAGCATCCTGATAGACACAGCTTCAGCTGTGTTTTCTGAGCCAAGAAAATTGGAGACATTTCTATGTACCACCTTGGTGTTTTTATTCAAAAAATGTAGTGTTAATTTCAGTGTACCATTTCACACAAAAAATATTCATAGCTTTAGAATTTGTGATTTTAGCAGCTCTTTGGAACTGCAAGCACATTATAAGACTTTATTGAAAAGTCCTCAAGTAAACAAATGTGGGCCTCAGCTCAGTGAATTTACACAATGTTCAAGTACACAGCTGAATTCAACCTCTGAATTATAATTTTCATCTCACTCAAGCTCTTGCATTCCTCAAAACATAAAAGGAAGACTTTATAAAGTCATGAGTGACACTAATTGGGCTGTGATTTTTTTTCAGGATCCATTTCCTGGTTAGAAAAATCAACATTTTGAGAGACTTTTTCCCAAAGTGTCTCTTAGATTGTGTTCAGGCATCTTTATTAAAAGTTAATGCTTTTTTTTTTAAAACAAATTAACTTCTGAAGTCGGAAATATTTATTTGAATATATTTGACTTTTATTAGTCAAGATAACTAAATATAGAAAAATGGATTAAGTATAAACACACCAACTTTCTCTCACACACATGTTTAAGTTACTTTTTGTGAAAGACAAGCAAAGATGATGTGTACTTAATCTTTACAACTTTTATTATTTTGAGAGTGCAAGATGATAACATATGATATTTGAGGTCTTAGGAGTGAAAATCTCTCTTATGGCCAGGGAATTATTGACAATTCAGTTCAAAAATAATTCTGGGCTTATTCATTTGGCCAAATTATTGTCTTGTTTTTGCATTATAATTGTGATTGCTGCACTCCAGTTTCTTTTTTTGGTCCTGAAAACTATCTAGAAATGCTTTGGCTATTGAGTACCATAATAACTGTGTCATGAGATAATTGCTCTAGCAGTCAAGTTACCAATCATGATACAGTGCCTCTGGACAAGTGGACTTTTGTGCATGTGATTGAAAGTTAATTTGGTGTGTTCATTTATTGATTTTTTTTTTTAAAGAAGATGTTGGGGGTAGGAGTTTATTAATTTATTTTTGCTGTGGGTCTTCATTTCTGTGTGAGGGCTTTCTCTAGTTGTGGCTAGCGGGGGTCACTCTTCATCACGGTGCGCGGGCCTCTCACTATCGCGGCCTCTCTTGTTGCGGAGCACAGGCTCCAGACGCGCAGGCTCAGTAGTTGTGGCTCACAGGCCTAGTTGCTCCGCGGCATGTGGGATCCTCCCAGACCAGGGCTCGAACCTCTGTCCCCTGCATTAGCAGGCAGACTCCCAACCACTGCGCCACCATGGAAGCCCCATTTATTGATATTTTTAACAAAGTTATCCTTTAAAGTGGGAGGAGAGAAAAATGTTGCTCTGAGACTTCTTTGCTGGCTTAAATTTGTTTTTCCATGTCCAAGTAAGAACAGCCTTTTTCAGTAATGTATGTACTCAAGAAGAATCTTCCACTTTTCACATTCAGCTTGTTTTCCCCAAAGGGTCAGATAGATGAAAGAGGAATGGACGTGATCGCTGAATATGGTTTAGATCTTCAAATTTATAGGGTCGACCAAGATGGAAGGACTTGCTTTTTTTTTCATTTTTTAACTTTTTCTGTATTTCGTTTAAGCAAAAAAATGGTACAGAACTCTAATCCATGATGGTGAAACTTTCTCCAGAATATTGCCTTTCACTAATAAATATTTGATATGAAGTACTTTGACTAGTGTTAGATAAATCACAGAATGGAAGGGAATTTTAAGAAAACAACAATTCAAGGGTTTTATGGTCTCTCTGTGTTTGATAGTCTACTCTATTTTTGGAAGTCCCTTTTAAGCTCTGGGAACGTAAAACAATTACCTTTCAAACCACTGAAGTGCAACCTGAATATAGTTAACACCTCATCTGGCTTCCAGTGTGTAAATCAAACTTGTTTACAGGCCATCAGGAACATTTAATTATCTTTATTTGTGAATCATCAACTTTCCAAAATTTGACTAACTGTGATAAAAGCAATGTAATAAAAATTCTTGAATGCAATTAGGAAGCAAGGTATTATTTTCATGATTTTATTATAATATGCAATATGCTTTTCCTTGATCCCCAAGTTGATTGGTTTCTTCATTAATTCCTCTTTAGAAAAGCACTCTAATAATATAAGGAAATAGTACCCACCCACCTACTGTCACTTCAAATGCACACGCATTGACAGGAAATTTAGGGGCCCCAAAATATTCCCCATCAGCCCATAGGTCTTCTGCTGGGAAGGAGACAGCAGTGGGCACAGAAGAGCACATCTGGAAGGGAGATAGAGTCTCAAAGACTCTGCACAGGAATGTCCCACCAAGATAATTTTCTACTGGAATGCTTGAACAATACATGGATTTGACCTTAGAATAAAGATATGGTTAGCCCTCTCTATTAACTGAAATAAAAAATCTTTTTCTTTCTTTTCCTCCCTCGTGCTTTCCCTTCTTCCTCTTTCTTTTCTCTGTTCATTCCTCATCTGTCTCTTTCTACTTTTGGTCTTCTTTCCTATGTTGGTCTTCTACTATCCCTCTTCACCCATCCCCTTTCCATCACTCTCCCTTTGAGAGCACAGATAATCTCTGACACATTAGTGTAGACCTAATCCCAATTCTCCATCTCTAGCCCTTATCTCTTTCCACCTCCAATCCACTATTACCTGCTGCCCACTGGACACTGGCAGCTATGGTCATTTAAATCCTGTAGATTCCACTTGTTTTATGTTGAACTCATCTTCCCCTCATTCCTCAACCCAGCTCTTCATCCTCTCTTTCCTATTTCAGTGAATATCCTCACCAACCTTTCAGTTATCTAGACCTCAATCCTTGCAGTAATCTTGGACTTCTGCTTTGCCTTTTCTTCCTATATCCAATTAGACATGAGTCCTCCCGACTCTACTTTTGTTACATCTTTAAATCTGTCTTTTCATTTCTATTTCTAACATTAAGTAGTAGACCCTTGTCATCATTCATCTAAATTGGTTTTCACTTTCTTTCTCTGGTCCTTACCAATCCATCCTTCACACCATGTCAAGATATCTATGATACCACAGGATTCCAACATACCACAATGAGCATTTCATCTCCTTATCAAAAACCTTACATTAGGACCTGGAATTGTGAGCCAATCAGAGAGATGAAAATCAAGTTCAGTACATATAATACTAGATATCAGTATGGATTAGAAGCTATTTATACTACAAGATATCAAATGTAATTCAGACAGTATGGTACTTGGCAAGAATAGACAAATAGACTTGGAATAGATGAAAAAAACTGCAAAGCAATGAAGTCTGGTATGATGAAAGAATTCTTTGAATAACTGTAGACATAACAGAGATTCCAGAAATGAACTCACACATATATAGCTCCTTGATTAATGAGAAAGGTAATACTAGAGTGCAGTGGGGAAGGATGGTCTTTTCAATAAGTGGTGCTGGGTTAATTGTATATTCATATAGAAAAAAATGAAATGTTGACCCCTCTCTCATATATGTAAAAAACAATGGGGCATGGAGCTAAATGTGGAAGCTAAAATAACCAAAGGGACACACACACAAAATCATTAGCTAAAAAGGAAAGTACTAGTTAATCAGACTGCATTAAAATTAAGAAACATAAAGAAGTGAAAATGCTTGCCACGGAGTAGAAGATGTTGGCAGTACATCTGACAAAGGAGTAGTATAGAATACATAACAAACTCCTACAAAATAATGAGACAAAAGCAAGTAGCCTAATAGAGAAATGCACAGAAGACTTTAACAGGTACTTAACAAAAGAGGATCTGTACATGGCCAATAAACATATGAAGAGGTGCTAAATCTTATTAGACACTAAGAACTGCAAACTAAAGCCTCAATGAAATACCACTACATATCCACCAGGATGGCTAACATTTTTCAAACCCATACAATACCAGTGCTGGGAGGGATGTGGAACAGGTAGAACTTTTATAATCCCTGGCAGGAATGCAGAATTTATATAATTGCTTTGAAAGACTGGTAGTTATCAACTAAAGCTGAGTGTATGCATACCCTCTGATCCAGCAATTCCACTTGTAGATAAATACCCAGCAGAAATGGGTAATGAGTGCATTTCAAGATGTGTACAAAATTATTTATAGCAGCACTATCCATAACAATCCCAAACTGGAAGACCATCTCCATGTCCATCAATAGTAGAGTAATAAATACATTTTGTTTCACTCCTTGATATGCATACATTCTACCGACACTTTTTGGAAACCGTTGGCTTCCATAGTATACATTCTTTGTAGTCACTTTGCATCTCCCTGAACTCCTATGCATGGTGAGCCCAGTGGAATTCCTTGCTCTTAGGGCATCACGAACACTATATGCAAATGGGGTGGTAAGGAACACTAGACACACATATTTTGTCAGTCTCCTCTGCTTACACACATGCTCCATTGTTCTGTTGGACTTACTGACAAAACACAAGTTCAAAGACAAAATTATTAAGAATTTAACAGTAGAGCAATAAACTAGGCCTGGCCCTTCTGAATGAGGGGCATTCCCATGAAACCAGCCCTTCATGTTAATCATACTTCAATACAAAGTTTATTAAAAGCAAAGTGAACAAATAAATATACTTTGCTGGCTTCTTCACTGATGAGCAAATAAAGTTAAAATTCCTTAGGCTAAAATAAAGTTAAAAAAAATTTTGTCTCAACTCTAGATTTCTCATCCCTCAGTCCCCTCCCCACAAACCAATTTATCCTTCTCTAATACTGATCCATTTCAAAACCTGAGATTCGTCTTACACCACTTTTTCAGCTCCTAACAGCAGGTTTGGTTGCCTTACTTTCACAAATGTATCCACCTTCACCTAGAAATTGATCACTCTAATGTAAGCCTCATGGTACCTGAGCTCCTACACTAGGCACCTAATCTAGTAAGCAGCAAAATGCTATAAGCAAAATGAAAGCCAACACCAAACAGCCTGGTGAGGAGGGGAGGGGAGATTCCAGTCACCCTTCCTCCATGACCCTCCACAGTCATTCTCCAACCAGCAGTCAGATTACCCTTTACAAAATGTTCGTCACTCCCTCTCAGTTCCTAAAGGGGCTTCCCACTCTATGGAGAATGAAATCCAGACTTCTTACTCTGAACTATGAGGTCCTCCCTGCACACCTCTCTGTCCTCATCTCTCTCTCCTCCTCACTCATTTTGCCCCAGCTTTCCTGACCCTCTTAGGATTGATTCATGGCTTTTACATTTGGTAATTTCTCCATCTAGAATGCACATCTTTGCGTGGCTATTCACTTTCTGTTAGGATTCAGATCAAAAGTATTTTCCTCGGAGAAGCCTTTGCCTCCCATTAAATATAAAGCAGCTTTCTCCCACCAGTCCGCATCGTTGTTATCATAGCATCAGACTGACATATGTGTTTGATGTTTAATGTCTGGATCTTCTCTCTAGAATGTAAGCTCTAGGCCGTCTTGTTCATGGTTGTATCCCCGGATCCAAGAACAATGCCTGGTACATATGCTTAAATGTATTACATCTCATCACTTGCTTTTGGAAGAGCGATTGAAGGCTCTCATTCCCCAGGTTGGTTTGGCTTTGTTATTTATTTTTCCCCACTGATACTCCTCAGCCAGCCAGCAGGATTTTATTTCAGTGAGGGTATGTTAAGAGGCATGTGTGGCAGGAAACCAGGGCTCAAGGTAGTTGGTGGGAAGACAGAGAGGAGATATGCTTATTCTGGAGAGAATTTTTTTCTTTTTTCTGGGAAAGAGAGAAGTATGTTTAAAGTACGTTTTGGAGACTTCTGCTGTCTTGCCATCTAGCTCTCTCTACCTTCTCAGAAAGCCATCAGTAAAGTCTGCATGGCTCAATTGTAGGTTTTGGGGGAGGGGAGGATTGTTCACCATGTGCTGATACGGGGTTTGTATACAAGGCAAGGTAGGGAGCCTCAGGAGCCTGGCCTCCTTCAGGTTACACCTGTTCTTCAACTAACATGGACTGCTAAGTTTGGTAAGAAAAATATTTTATGCTTTCTTTGGCTATTGCTTTAGTTTGTCACATTGTTGCCAAACATCCCTCTCTAGGCATCCTCATATGGAAAAGACCTCGTGGGTAAGAGCAAGGGTACTGGAGTCTGACTTCTTTCAAAGCTTGGCTCTGCCCCTTTCTAACTGTGTGAACTTTGGCAGGTTGACTAGCTTCTCTGTAAAATGGTTGTAATACCACCACTTTTCTCATCGTCTGCTGTGGTGGTCAAGTAAGATAACACATTTACACAGTGGCAGGCAACATATGCATACAACAAAAGTTAGTTTTGATTCTCCCTTCTTTGGGAGGCAAACACCTTGAGAACAGGGTAGCTGTGATGGGATTACATCTGTCATGATTTCACGTCTCATGGAGGAGCCCTATAAGTCATTGTCTGTGGCCAATTTCAACAAACACTTGTATGAAATCTAGCCTTTTAACATTCAAACTTGAAATAGTCTTGTTCTCTTTTATAACACCTGTTTAAAAGGACCAGTATCCTATTGTCATTTGTTTGAGTTTTATTCTTTTCCCGTGCCTCTCAAATGAATTAAGATGACTTTGTCTTGAGAATATTAATGATACAAAAATAGCTTTGGGAATAAAATCTTCCACCTTTCCCTTCTTTTCTCCCTAGGAAAACCACAACTCATTATCATTTACTGCTGAGTATGTGAGGTCTTTCTTTAGTGCCTTATCTCTCTAAGGCTCCATCACAGCAGGGTGAAGACATCTACTTAGTATTCCCTACAATTCCTAACTCTATACATTCAGCCCTTTGTTTCTATGGGCTCCATATCCATCCATTTAGCCAACTGCAGATTGAAAATACTAAAAAAAAATTTTCCAGAAAGTTCCCAAAAGCAAAACATGAATTTGCTCCTTGCCCAGCAGCTATTTACACAGCACTTACTTGCAATAAACTATTTATACAGCATTTATATTGTATTAGGTATAATAAGTAACTTAGAGATGATCTAAAGTATGGGGGGGGATGTACATAGGTTATTCAAATACTACAGCATTTTATACATGGGACTTGAACATTCTTGGAGTTTGGTATCCACAGGGGTCTTGGAACCAGTCCCCCACAGGTACCCAGGGAGGACTGTAGTTTGTACGTGGTGCGTGCTCAAGAAGGGGCTGAGCTGAATTTCATGGTGTTGAAGAGCTAGGAGATCCCAATACCTCAATGTATTGTCATTTAAACACCTTGCACAGACCTCAAAAAAACTTCTGATTATCTTCTGGTTCTCTGAGGAAGAAGGCCCATTAATGAAGACCCCTTGCCTAGTCAATAGGTGTCTGCCTGAGGTCCCCTAGTGGCTGGAGAAAACCTTGCTCACTGTCCTCCCACCAAAGCAACAGGAGGTTTGCCTCTGTGAGTCTCTAAAGAGTCTCATTGTGCATGGACCCCCAGTGAGCTTTCTTCCATCTCACCAGCTTCAGAGCTGGTGGGTGTTCATGGATTGCCTCTCCGGAGAGAGCTTCGGGATCTTGGACTTTTGGCTCTGCCTTATTCACCCATTCATTCTTCCATCCACTCACATGTTCCCCACTTTTTACTGAATGCCTCCTATGTGCAAGACTCTCTTCTAGATGCTGCAAGTAGAGCAGTGAATAAGACACACCAGACGTCTGCTTTTTCTGTAGAGCTTACATTGCAGTGCAGGGAATGGTGGTGGAGACAAACGATGACTAGATAAATAAGTCAACAAAAGTTCCAGTGGGCTTAGGTTTCATGAAAGCCTTAAATGGAGAAGATTTTAAGGATGTGTCAGTGGCAAACTAGCTTAGGCAAGAAAGAAATACATTAGCTCATTTGACCAAAAACACTACTGGGGAGGGCTCAAAAAATTGAAGGAGGACTTCCCCGGTGGCACAGTGGATAATAATCTGCCTGCCAATGCAGGAGACACAGGTTCAAGCCCTGGTCCAGGAAGATCCCACATGCCGCAGAGCAACTAAGACCATGTGCCACAACTACTGAGCCCACGTGCTGCAACTACTGAAGCCTGCGTGCCTAGAGCCTGTGCTCCACAACAAGAGAAACCACCGCAATGAGAATCCCGTGCACTGCAACGAAGAGTAGCCCCCGCTCGCCCCAACTAGAGGAAGTCTGTATGCAGAAATGAAGACCTAGGACAGCCAAAAATTTTAAAATTTTTTAAAAATTGAAGGAAGAGCTGCACCCACAGAGGTCTCAAGCACTGGGATTTCCCCTGCTATCAGCTAGGAACCTGCTGAAAACCTGGAAGATTGACTGAAGACCCCAGGTTCACATCTTCTCATTTTAGAAATCTCACTTGATAGAGAACTTCTTTCTCTTAGTACCTGTGCAGCAAATCCAAGAAAGGATTCTGATTAGCTTCCCTTGGGTAGCTAATCAAAGATGTGACCATCTCTGAGTTAATCAGTGTGTTGAGGGAAATGGATTTTGTAATGATCAAGTCTGGATCATAGGCTAAATCCAATGACGCTGAGATAGAATTTGTTAACAGAAGGCAGGGCTCACAAAAGGTGAAGGGCAATCAAACAATAGATTTCATAGTCTCCTAGAGTTCTCTTTGCTGGGTCAGAAGATCTAGCAGCCAGGGTACTAATGGGACAGACCACCAAATAGTATCTTGTCAACAGCCTTCTAAAATTCTTGGAATTCTCAGAACCAACTCTAAGGCATAATTCCAACTTGGGGATGGATTTGCACCTCATGTAGCTATAAGGGACCAGGACAAAGAAGATGCTGAGCTGGGCAAGAAAGACCTGGGATCCCTGTTCTTATTTCTACTCTGTGACCTTGTACAAGTTATATATCTTGGGACCTGAGTCCTCTCATTTGTGAAGGCTTTTTGCATGGATGAAGAACTGTAAGTTAAAAAAAAAAAAGATTATGCAAATGCGATGTATTAAGTTTCCTTACCCTTGGTCCCCAATCACCAGGCTTAACCTTTCTGAGGCATAACCTTCAGCATCTCTAGGATCATGGGACTGCAACTCCCAAGGATAAGTTTAGTGCTAAGTGTAGATCTAGACACAGAAAACCAGTCAGTTGGGAATCTTGGGATCCAGAGTGTAAAATAAAGGTGAATTCCCCTATATCAGCCAGGAAGGAGAAGGATTAGCAGAGTGTTGAGACTACCAAAAGTCAGGATGGGGGCAGCTCCCCTGAACCCCAGGTTGCCTGGGATCTTCTGGAAGCAGATCTTCTGTAAGCTTCTTAAACCCTTTCTCTCTCCATTTCTTGTTTGTAGGGCTTGGTTCTCTGGAGGTTTAAAGATAGCTATTGATTTTATAGGATCTTATTTTTATGATTACAGTGTTTCTGCCTATCACTGTCATTATCAAATCTTCAAGAATAAAAAAATACCTGCCATTCATTCATTCATTCATTCAATAAAACTAAATTAGAAACAGTATGTGTAGACTGGAACCAGAATGCCAGGGTTAAGTGCCAGTTTACCACTAAACACCTGTGTGACCTTAGGCAAGTTACTTATCCTTTCCTTGCCTCAGTCTTTTTCTCTGTAAAATGAGAATCATAATATCTAGCTCACAGGGTTATTTTGAGAGACAAAAGTGTTTGTTTGTTTTTTTAAACATCTTTATTGGAGTATAATTGCTTTACAATGGTGTGTTAGTTTCTGCTTTATAACAAAGTGAATCAGTTATACATTTACATATGTTCCCATGTCTCTTCCCTCTTGCATCTCCCTCCCTCCCACCCTCCCTATCCCACCCCTCTAGGTGGTCACAAAACACCGAGCTGATCTCCCTGTGCTATGCGGCTGCTTCCCACTAGCTATCGGTTTTACATTTGGTAGGAGAGACAAAAGTTTTTTAATAGTAGGTTGTAAGCCCTCAATACATGCTAACTATTAATAGGGCAACAATTACAATGTGACAGGTATTGTGCTATATTTATATCATCTGAGTTATTCCTCACAATGGCTCATGATAGCATTATTACTATCCCCATTTTACAGATGACATATCTAAGAGGTGGAGCTCTCTGACCAAGGTGTTATACATCTAGGATACAGTGGATCCAAGGTTGAAATCCTTGTTCATCTGACAAGAGCCCTTGTTTTCAATGACACCTTACCATTACCTCCTTGCTTGTGGAGTCCCTGCCTTCAGTTCTGGGCACCCAGATGCTCCCTTATAGAACTATGTGTCTGGAGCAGATTGATTCTCCTGGAGTTTCCAGATTTGATTTCAGTCTTATCACAAGCCCGGGGTTTTTCCCAGAGCTAATTCACATCGTGGTTTCACAGTACAGAGCTGAGGTACAGAGGCTGTGTTGAGGCATTTTTTTTCCTCCTTGTCATTTGAGGTCAGGATTGGGTACAGCATGTTGAAATATATATTGTTCACAGCCTTTTTCTGTTCACTGAACTTTCCAATTAGTGTCCACTTAAATGGATGCCGGGGAGAATTTCTTACAAGTCATGGTGTCATGTTGAATTGTGGTGATTATGAAGGCTACAGTGACAGGAAAGGCTTAAGATATTTTTTTTCTCTCCTCATGTTCCTTGGTTAAAAACTGGCTGTGAAAAATAACCCTTAAGTTAAGAATTCTCTGATAGAAAAGGACAATAAGCCTCTTTTTCTTTTTTTGCCATGTTGTTTTTTAAAAGTCCTTCTAATTTAAATGTTCCATTTCCTTGAGTTTTGTTTTAAAGATTATAGTTGTATATAGCGCCCTCGGGGTAATGTTTTATTGATTATCAAATGTCTCCAGTGCATTTCTGCTCTCCGTCTATTTAAGTAGAGAACAAAATAGTGTGGGTTTTCTGTCTTTCATTCCAAATGTCATTTGCTGTGAGCTATTTTCTTGTACTTGGTTGCTTTCTTTTCCTTTTGTTTATCTTCTTTTGCATACACTTTCACTTTTTACAAAATTGGTTATAATATGGGATTATGCTGTGTTCCAAGGGTGAATCTGAACATTAGGACTGATATTTTATTTTGTGACAGAAAGATTAGGGTATTTTTTTTCCTCTTTTATTCTCATTCCAAAAAAAAAAAAACAAGAAAAGAAATGCTCCAGTCAATGAATAATTTAAGTCCTTGAATTCTGAAGAACATATTTGAGTATTTTATGGTACAGGCATCTTTATTTTATGTTTCCTTCCCCAAGGCAGGAGAGTTACAAGGCATTATAATATGAACTCAATCAGTCATGTCCTTTCCCCGAGCTCTGTGGTGATGAGAGTCTCATCTCTAAGAGGATTTAATTCATAGACCGAAAGAGAATTCAAGGAAGCTGCTGTCACCCATATTTAATCTCCATTGCATTTTATGTTAGTCTAGGAGTACAGACTTGCAGTTTCCCTTGTGCTAAAACCAAAAGGTGGGTTTTCCTATGAAAATACAGCTGTCTCTGGAGTTTGCTCAAGGATGGCCAGGTTTCAATCAGAGGAGTAGAACAGGTTCTGTGTGTAGTTCCCTCCTGACTCTACTAACAGCTCAGTGGGAGGTATGAGGGGAGAGGGGTGTTTCTAACTGTGCTTTGGTTCTGTTCTCCGGCTCAATTTTATCCAGATCTATTATGGCATTTTTGGCTATCTCAATTTTAAAAAAGGAGCCTGCAAACATAAAAGTGTTCATTTTGCTTATCAGCAATTCAGAATATATTGGTAGCAGAGGACAATTTATGCTGAATTGTATCTGCTCCCAAGTTTTAGGGCCATTTCAGGGTGTGGCAAGTCACTAGTATAGCTAGTTTGCCTTTTAGAACTGAATTGGGCTTCTTTGTAAGTTGGTTGTTTGGAATTCAGGAGGATAATAATCTATACAAAGCAATATTAAGAATACTGACATAATTCCTAGGCTAGCCCTCCAACATCTGTGGAGATTACAATGCGATTGCAGCGTGATATAATTGTACTGATGAAACCAGCAATCATTTACATTTGGAAATGTGTTTGGAGTTTCAGTTACCTCCATTGTGGCCCTGGTTTTAGGAGCTAATATTTTTCCTCCATCCCCACCAACTGCACCGCTTCCTTGGCTTACCACATAGAGACATGTACGTCTTCATCTCATGCCTTGGAACTCCTACGTTTAATCTTTCTCAGTTCTTTCAGATGTTCAGTGTGCCATCTTTCTATCAAGTCAAGACCCTCATTTTTGCTAGCCTCTCTACTAAAAATCTCCCCCATTCATTCACCTCTTGACTGACTCCTATTTGTCCTTCAGTGTGGGTGTCACCTCTTTGCAAGAGTTCCTCCTTCTCATGCTTCACTTTGTCTTAAGCCTACCCATATTCAAACTGCCCAGGACTTCTGACGGTATATATAGGTAACCCAAAGAAGAGAAGATGGCCAGTTGAGCTTCCATACTTACACGGAAAGAGAACTGCTATTTCCACTGGCCCTTGCTTGTACTTGTCCCTCATGAGCACTGGCCCTCCAGATATGTCAGAAGATGCTCTTCTACTCTCCTGACAATGACGGCAAGATTCCTCCGGGGACTTCCATGTGTCTTTGAAGAAGATGCCACCACCAGCACCCGTGCTAAGTTCAGTCACAGCTGTCCCATTCTTGGCTCCCAGGGTTTCAGATCTTTGTGCTCAGCCTTTCAGTTCACCTGGATAGTTCCCTCCCAGGGAAACAGGAGGCCCCACAAACACTGGGTCCTGACTGATTCTCGTCCTACACCCCACAGATCCAGGCTACCCTTTTTTCTTCTTTCCCAGTGATTCACACCTAACACTTGAGCAGTATATTAGTTTCCCAGTGCTGCTATAACAAATGAGTGCAAAATGAGTAGCTTAAAGAAGAGAAATGTATTCTCTCACAGTTGTGAAAGATGGAAGTCTGAAGCCAAGGTGTTGGCAGCGCTATGCTCCTGGTTAAGGCTCTAGAGAAGAATGCTTCCTTGCCTCTGGTAGGTTCTGGTTGTTGCTGGCTATCCTTGGCCTTTCTTGGCTTACAGATGCTTTACTCTAGTCTCTGCCTCCATCTTCACATTGCTTTCTGCCCTGTGTGTCTGTGTCTTTGTGTCCAAATTTCCCTCTTCTTATAAAGACACTAGTCATATGGAATTTAGGGCATATCTTAATCCATTATGACCTCAACTTGATTACATCTGCAAAGACCTTATTTCCAAATAAGGTCACATTTACAGGCTCTTAGTGGACATGAATCTGGGCGGATAGTATTCAACTCAGAAAAACAGTTTTCTCTTAAATGTTCAAAATCCAAACAGTCTTATTATGCCTCTTTCCTCACAATATGGGGATAATTTCCCACACTCCTAAAGAAGGTTACTCCTAGTAGTTCTAAGGTGACTCATCCTCATAAAGAAGATTCCCTAACAGAGCTGGGAGGTAAGAAGGAAACTAGAGTGCAAAATTTAAGGAGGTGCTCATTCTCTGTGTCTTTCAAGTACAGGGTTATACTTACACGACCCTGAGAGTGGATGCCTCCTTAAATTTTGGGTATATGTCTCTTATTGCCTCACCCAAGTTTCAACCCTGTATCCAACGTAATATAAGGACTACACCCATGAAAATGGCAGGTGGGATGAGCAACATTCCTGGCCCCTTTGTCAACAGAAAGAGAAGAAAAATCTACAGTTTCATCTGTGGTACCACACCCTGAGACATAACAAATGATGGAATAGTTCCTTAGCACTGAGCTAAGGTCTCTATCTCATTTAATCCTCATACCTCTAAGAAAGTATTACCATTGTTCCCATTCCATAGATGCAAAAACAGATAATTGCAGTTCTCTTTTAATCTCATAACACTTTGACTGCCACAGTTCCTGCCACAGCAAGTGTTCAAAAAATGTTTGAATCAGAAAGCCTGGAATTTTTTTTTTTTTTTTTTTTTTTGTGGTATGCAGGCCTCTCACTGTTGTGGCTCCTCCTGTTGCGGAGCACAGGCTCCGGATGCGCAGGCTCAGTGGCCATGGCTCACGGGCCCAGCCGCTCCGCTGCATGTGGGATCTTCCCGGACTGGGGCATGAACCCGTGTCCCTTGCATCAGCAGGCAGATTCTCAACCACTGTGCCACCAGGGAAGCCCAGCCTGGAATTTTTTGAAGAAATTATTTGTTCATCTGACAACTAATCAGAGTGGTTGTTTTGTGTATGAGTTCACTCAGACTGCTATAACAACATACCATAGACTGGGTGACTTAAATAACAGAAATTTCCTTTCTCATAGTCTGGAAGCTGGGAAGTCCAAGATCAAGGTGCTGACCAGTTCAGTTTCTGGTGAGAGCTTTCTTCCTGGCTTGCATACATCTGCCTTCTCACTGTGTCCTCCTGTGGCCTTTCCTTGGTGCACGCACAGAGAGAGAACAAGGTGTCTCTTCTTATAAGGACACTAACCCTGTTGGGTCAGGTCCCCACCCTTATCTCATTTAACCTTAGTTACTTCTTTACTCCAAATACAGCAACTCTGGGGAATAAGGCTTCCACATGCGAATTCTGGGGGGGACACAAACATTGAGTACATAGTACTCTGTGTCCAGTACTGTTATGGAAGGTAGCATGCAGAGATGAATTAGACATCACCCTGTCCTTAAGAAGCTTAGGACCCAGTGTAGCAGGTCTCAACTCATCAGTGTGGAAGAGGGAAGGACTGTTAGAGTTACATGTGGAGCTTCTCCCAAACTAACAGACAACCATTCTAGGAACCTTTAGATTTCTCACCTTACAATTTGATTACCCTGAGAAGTACTTTATTTTCTGAGCCCCAAATGATCCTAGTGCCCAAATGATGAAAATGCTGTTATGCAAAACTCCCTTCTTGCTCAATAATTGAGCTGTGCCTAAGGGTCATGTAACAACTTTGAATTATGCTTTTTCCTTAATAAAAATAAATAAATAAAGAGATTTTAGGACATCCTCCCTCTGAAATCCCTCTGAGTTAATTAGACTTAATTGTGTAAAGCGATTTGATGATTAATTTTTAAAAACTAATAAGCTATTACTGTTCTAATAAATAATAATATTTAATATATGCTAATGGTGGCTCACATTTATAAACTATTCAATTTTTAACACCACCTCTATAATTTATTACAAAATCTAATGAAAAAATACTGCTTACAAGAAGCTCCACACTTGGATCATGGTAGTCTATATCCCTGATTCACTTTTTTGTTGGAAAAGAACTGGTAGGTATATTATATTGAATAAATCACAGAGAGAGAGAGAGGAAGTGGAACTTATTTCACATGTCGGAGAATCTTTTCAGGTCTAGGTGGAGTTGGGGGGAATGGTCTTCTTGAGTTACCACTTAGCTTCCTAGAATCACAAACTATTGCTTAGACTGTAAGTTTTCTACATCACAATGTGTCAGTGGCTAGCACACTGCCTGGCACAGAGGAGATGAGTAACAGATATGTGTTGAATGAATGAATAAACAGATTGAGGATCTGCTACTTAACCCTCTTCTTTCTCTGTCCTGGTATTTCTCCAGTGTTGTTGGCTATGAAATTGGTTGCTCTCCCATCAGGAGAAGTAGAAGGAAATTGTTCAATGGCTTTAGAAAGTGCCTTAAATATGATTCCTTCCATCATATGGGGATATCTAAAATGTGTGTTAATAAATACGTAATATACACTCTATAACTTAGATTGAAAATGAAATTTCTTTATGTAGAGTTAATTTTTATTACACTGTAGACTGGTTATCTGTTCATAATAAAGTTCTAGAATGCTGTCCCAGCATGTTTTCCCACAAAGATAACTTTTCCCCTAACTACTGGACAGAAATGAAACATTTTGGCAGAAAATAATATGCAAGAGAAAAGCAAGACTTTTCTCTTTTGGGGGAATGGGGAGAGCATAGGTGATAACTGGTTTAGATAGTAATATACTGCAATTTGCAAAGAATAAACAATTTTATTTCCTTCCAAAATGTGGTTTTATTACTTGGCAAATTCAACCTGTATTTAATCAGATCACTAAATGTTTCTTCTTATAAGGTGTTAGAAAGATAATAATGTCCTTAAGAAATTTTCTTCAGGCAGTAAGTATTTGCAGGCAAACATATGTAGTTGCATCATACCTTTTAATAATGAGATAGGATTTTCCTCCACCCACCCCCAAGATACTAGAAATATTTTAAATAGGGCCATAAGATGGACTTTCCCTTAGACTTAACACCTACTGATGAGAGGACGGGCCAGAAACTAGAAAGGCAAAATTGTTTTGCCAATCAGTGATGTTTCAATTTCAGCTTAAGTTGTTTGGTACAAAAAGTGCCTCAGTTACTGCTAGTGATTGATGGGGGTTGTTTCTCAAGTGCTAAACTGTAAAACTATTTTATATAGCTGAAAGATATGGTAATTTTTTCCACTGATTTGGGAAAAAGAGAAGTTAAAAAAAATAAAATCTGAACTTGCAGAGTTATTTCTGTGGAAATGAAGAAAACAACTTAGGATATTAAGTATTAAAAAATTCACGCCCTGAATCTTGAAGCAATGATAAAAATGTATTCATATTCCTAGGTGGTGTGTTTTTCTTTCTCTCTCTCTCTTTTTTTGTCTATAATGAGATGCACCGAGTTTATTTGGGTTAGGTAAAACTCTCCACTTTCAAATGTAAGCTGGAAGGAAGCTCATTTTCTATGTTAATGTTAAAAAAGCGAGCAAATGCAATTCTGTGTTTTGAGAGACCTCTCAGGGCCACTGTGACCGGTTTAAAGAAGAGGAGGATATAGGTGATGATTTGACTGGGGGTGGCCCTAGCTTTCTGGGGAGGCGATAGGGATCGTTACTCCTTTGTCAAACTGGACAGAATCACATCCTGTTCCCTGTTTCCTGACCTTCTGCATATTCCCAAGATGCAATGTAGAACTCAGGAAAGCACTTGAACTATTTCAGTATCTAGTATTGTGTACCTTAAAAGAGCTCTACCCTTAAAGAGTTTCTTTGGAGGAAGCGTTGAAGGGTTTACAGTGTTGAAATCTCCTGTGAACGTGCAAGCATTTCAAGAACACTCTCTAAGTCTTTTTCTGAGCCTAGGCTCTAGGTAGGGCCTAAACAGCAAGGAAGGTTGTCCCTCACTTCCCTTTAGTACATACCGAATGCCTATGGTGAACCCAGTGTGGTGTGATGTGCTAGGAAATGAGATTACTAAGACTTGGTCTCTCATCTTCCAGGGAAGGATGGGGCAGGAATTGATCTGTGATATGTGTAAAGCAGGAATAAGACCCTAGAGAGAGTTGGGGCTTGAGAAAGTGAAAGATGCCTGCCAAATCCTTCAAATTCATTTGTTTAACAGTATTGTGCTGGCCAAACAAACAAGTCAGTGGCATGATTTTTGACCCCTGAGATGACCCTTTGCAACCTTTGACAGAGGGGCATGGGCTGAACAGTCAAGCCACTAACTCTAATACAGTACAATGTGGTGTGTGTTACAATAAATACAAGTATAAGATTAACTGCTGTGGAAGCAGGGAAGAGACAATGGTTAATTCTTCCTGGGGATATTTCACATGATCTCAGAAAAAAATGACATATGAACTTTTTTTCTGTTTTGAAACTAGTATTTATTGTGGGCTGACTGTGTTGACACTAGGCACACACTGTCACATATGATCGAAAGGAGGTTATTCAAGAGGCAGGAAAGCCCAAGTAAAAGCTGGGGGATTTCAATGTGTGGAGAACGACATTCCTGGAGGCATGTTGCAAAAGTTTTTTGTATCTTTGGAGGCAGCACTTGGTCACTCAGCAGCTTCAGGAGGTTACGTGGGGAGAAAGTATACAGGAAGAAGACAGTGAGCAGAGGACAGGACTTTGGGGAGTGGTCACAGGGCTGAGGAAAGGAATCCATTTAAGATGACTGAGAAAGAACAATCAGCAAGGATAGAAGGGAAACCAGGAGACAGTTTGGCTAAGCTAGCTTCCATAGAAAGGCTGCAAAGAGAGAGATGACCGTAAGTCCCCCAGCTTTTCTAACCCTCTCCGTCTAAGTACTGGACATGAGAGTAAAAATGCCATCTTGTATTTTCCAGGGTTGGTATGGTGGCTCTGATCCATGAATCATCAAGAACCCAACATCCTTGCCTCACTGCCCTACTGTCTTTAGGGTGTTGCCCTCATCCTTATCGTCCAAGGTAGTGGTATGATGTTCCTGGCAGGAGGATGGGGGAAGGAAGGAAAAAGAAACAAAGGGTATGTCAGCTGACTCTTAAGGTAGGTTCCTGCAAAGTTATGGTAGATTCCTATACCAAAATTATATGTAATCATATCTTATTGATCAGATGTTAGTCACATGGCCTTACATTCCTGTAAGGAAGATTGAGAAATGTAATATTTATTCAGAGAAACCATGTATCCAGTAAAAACTTAAATTACTACTAAAGAAAAGCAGTGGTCTCTTCTACACCCAAACAATGATATTGGGGAGATGAGGATTTCACTGAAGTTCAGACATTCATAGAAAAGAGTAAGGGTATAAGGAAATTATAGCATTTTGTAAATAAAAGACAAAAAAGCACAGTTACAGTATTATCCCAAATTGTAAGAATTTGAGTTCCCTATCCACTTTACTGTAAAGCTTCCTAATATTTCCAGGAGTTTCTCTCCCTAAATATTTCTGAGGGTCCTTGGGTAGTATAAAAATATTCATGAACCATTTCTTACCATCTCTCATGCTTTTCCTACTAGGGGAGCAGAAACTGATGTTCTTGAGGATGAACACCATGATGACCACCCTTTCTGGTCCTCCATTACCACCATCAGGGGATCCAGAAATCTACCTCGATGGCTCTGTATTCCTTCCTTTCATGGATGCCAGTTGATTTATTGCAACGACAATATCTTCATAAGTGGTAAAATCTCTTTCAATTCAGAGACTCTCACTCTGCCGTGGCCCATGAAATACACTCATATTACCAAAATTAATTGTGCTAGTAGTAATTGAATTTTCAGTGGTGTATGTGGGCGGAATTAGTACTCTCACCTCACCCATAGCTTTGATAGACAGACATATTCATGCTTCCAAACTCCTTCTATCTTCTATGGCAGGGGTCCCCAACCCCCCTGGGCTGCACAGCAGGAGGTGAGTGGCAGGTGAACGAGCAAAGCTTCATCTGTATTTACAGCCACTCCCCATGGCTTGCATTATCTCCTGAGCTCTGCCTCCTGTCAGATCAGCGGAGGAATTAGATTCTCATAGGAGCGCGAACCCTACTGTGAACCTTGCATGTGGGAGATGTAGGTTGCATGCTCCTTATGAGAATCTAATGCCTGTTGATCAGAGGTGGAGCTGAGGCGGTGATGCTAGCTCTGGGGAGCGGCTTTAAATACAGATTATCATTAGCAGAGAGGTTTGCCTGACCAGAGACCATAATAAATCAATCGCTTGCAGACTCATATCAAAACCCTATCAGCGGGCTTCCCTGGTGGCGCAGTGGTTGAGAGCCTGCCTGCCGATGCAGGGGACACGGGTTCGTGCCCCGGTCTGGGAAGATCCCACATGCCGCGGAGCGGCTGGGCCCGTGAGCCATGGCCGCTGAGCTTGCGCGTCCGGAGCCTGTGCTCCGCAACGGGAGAGGCCACAACAGTGAGAGGCCTGCGTACCGCAAAAACAAAACAAAACAAAACGCTATCAGCGAGTAGCAAGTGAAAACAAGCTCAGGGCTCCCACTGATTATGCATTATGGTGCGTTGTATAATTATTTCATTATATATTACAATGTAATAATAGTAGAAATAAAGTGCACGATAAATGTGATGTGCTTGAATCATCCCTAAACCATATCTCCACTCCCCACTCCTGCCTCCATCCATGGAAAAATTGTCTTCCACGAAACCAGTTTCTGGTGCCAAAAAGGTTGGGGACTGCTGTTCTGTGGTAAGCTCCCTCCCAGGCATCCTATTACTCTTAGTTACAATTTGCCTTGGGCCAGACCCTTATCAGCTCAATGACTGATTTTAATATCTTTGAATGTCAATGGAGAGGAGTCATGGACTCATGGATTCAGCCCCCTTTTTCTCATAAACCTTACTTGTCCTTTATTCATTTGTTTTCACAAATAGTTACAAAGAAGAAGGCAAGTTGCTAGCCTGGCAGCATCCAACTATAAAATGAATGCACGTGAGTCTATTGGGAAAGGCATGATAGAACTTCATGGGTGAGCAGAGTCTAAGCCCTGGGTTCAGTCTGTGCCCTATGACAATAGAGGTAGAAAGAGAATTCCACAGGAGTTAGAGCAAGGGACTGGGAAAGAGCAGGCAGCAGGAAGTGGTGTGGCCAGGGAAGGAAAGGTCTGTGACAGGGATGATGAGATGTGATGGATACAGACAACGGACTAGAGAAGTATCCCTGTTGGGTGGTGATTATGCATCACAAAAAAAGGGATAGCATTCATGAACCTGACCACGGTCACCAGAAATGAGAGAATAAGACTGACAGGAAAATTGGGAGGATTCCTCGGTGATTTCCTTCCTTGGTTTTCCCCAAGGTCAGTAATATGTATGAACATTTTGAAACTGTTTCCACAAGTATGTTTTGTGGAATGCTTATAATTTATAATTAGTTAAATTTTAATATGAGTTCTAAGGAAATGACAGTTTCCCTGTGGTTTTAAAAAACTATGCTGTTAATCAACTGCTTTTGAATATATTTACCTGTATTCTGAAGGGATGTTAGAAATTCTCCCCACCCCCAATTATTTTCTTCTGTAAATGTACATTGTGTTTGTCTTGGGTCTTTAGAGTTTTAACCTTTCAATCGGGGTTAGTTAGCAAAGAAATTAATTACATTACATTCTGGAATAAAGGGATTGCATATGATTTCATTACTACATCCACACTTGTTAGAACGGTGGACATCAGAACCTACCGGCCTATTTTGTGGATAGAGAGGAGGGAGGAGTAGAGTATTAGCAGCAAAACAGGGTGCCCCAAAACTTGATTACTGACAACTTGTCATTGGCAAGATCACTACCACTCATGAGAGGTTCCTCATCAGGTCTGCAGAGCACAGCAACAGGGAATCCAGTATTGCCTTACATGGTATGTCTTGGTCCAGGCAGGTAGAGAAGGGGAGAGCTGGCTTCAAGAAGGGGAACTAAGGATGCAGGTATCAAAACTATAGTCTCTGAGGTGAGCTGGTAAGAGCAAGACAAGAGCCAGTCCTTAAAGGATACTAAAGGAGAGATGCAAGTGTACAAAATAAAGGGGAAAGGATCTTGATCATTACAACTGAATGATAAAGTCAGGGGTTGAAAGAACCATGAACTGAACTCATCTGTAAACTTCTCCATCAGTTTTAGAGGACTCGTCATCAAGTACAGGGAACTGGAGTGCATTGCGGATCCTAAGCCTTAGGGGATTGATTCCATTTTGCAGGACTGCAGTCACTCCATATTCACTTCTACTGGACTAAGCACCCTCAGACTGAAAACAGAGAACATACTCTCTAGTGCCTCTTCTCTCACTACATGGTTGTGCAGCTGTGATGGGAAAATAAAAAGACTAATTAGTATAATAATAAGTAATATTTGACTACAAGACTATGCTAAATGTTTCATATACTTTACCTCATTTAATTCTTAAATCCTAAAACCATTTACGTATTAGGAAACTGAAACAGAGGAACTGGGATTTCGGTTTTTCGTGAAGGCTCTTACCACTTGAGGTTTCTATACATAAAAATATCCTGTGCACCCATTGAAAAATCAGGCAACCAGTTTCTTACCCTACCTTCCTCAAAATCATGCAATTAAAAACTTATTTGACATTTTTGAGACTTCCTTTCATGTTGATTTTAGCTCATTAATAATTTTCAAGAGGAAGTTCCCTTGTATGGCTGTGATTTTGGACATCTCCAGTGGGGAATGTTTGTGGAGGAAATAATGCAGTATCGTAAATAACTATATAGCTCTCTGCTTCCAAGAGACCTTGGTTTAGATCTAGTTTTTCGTCATATCAGGTATGTGTCCTCAGGAAAGAATCATCTTCTCTTAAGTCATATTTTCTCATCTGTAAAATAGGGAATAATAAATAAAATAGGGATATTCTGAGTGTTAAATGAGATCATGTGCATAAGGAGACATGGTCCCTGATATATGCAGCTTAAAGTCTCGTAGGGGTGATAAACAGCAAACCAATAAAACCAAAACAGAAATGGAAGCCACTCATATAACATATATTAACAAATTTTAATGATTTGTGAAAAAACAATGACTTTATTTGAGATGCAAAGGTGGAAAGGGATATGATTCAAATTGTACTCATACTTTGTCTTAAATACAATATCAAGTGTTTGAAGGCTTTTAAGAAAAAGAATATCATGTGATTTTCACTTTAAATTGATCATTTTGGCTGCTCTGTGGAGGATGGATGGAGGGAGGAGGCCAAAAAAGGGCAAAAGCAGGGAGACCAGGTAAGCAATTAGAGTGAAAAGAGAGAAGTAGGTGGATTCAAGTAATATTTTGGAAGTTGAATTGATTGGATTTTATAACGGACTAGATATAGGAGTTAAGGACAAGTGATAAGATATTAACGATGATTCTCAGATTTCTGGCTTTACCAATTGAGGTTTGAAAGACTAGCGATGGAACAGATTTGGTGTGGGAGAAGGATGATCAAGAGTTCGATTTTGGTGCTGTTGAATTTTAGGAACATTTGAGATATTTAAGCAGATGTATAGAATAGGCAGCGGGCTGTCGTGTCTGAGATCTGTACTGGACATATACATTCAGGAAGCACCAGAATTTGTATATGGTTTCATAGCCATGAGAAAGGACGAGAGAAGAAATGTGTAGAGAAGCAAGTGGAAAAATGAGCCTAAAGATATCCCATATTAGAAGGTAGAGGAACTATTAAAAAAAAAAACTTGAGTGACAAAAATAGAAAGAAAGAAAATTAAGATCTATTGTCTATATTGCACAATTTTATACTTCAATAGAAAGTTTAATTTTCTACTATTTCTTACCTAGTTTTATCTTATTTGTCTAATAAAGTGAACATTTCTAGAAAGAGATTGTGATTCTTCTTTCTCTGATGCTTTATGTTGCAAAAGTCCAATAAATATTTTTGATTGAGAAAAAGAGATGATAAAATAAAGATTCTAACTTACATCAGAATACTGGAAGTCATCCTACCTTCCATATCAAATCCTTATAGTCTTTTAATAGACCATTAGGAAGATTTTAGCCCATCTCTCTGCGTAAGAGGGAAGGAAATTTTTCATAGCAAAACCATTTTCTTCCTTGTCTGCTTAAATAAGATATCTTATTTGTTAGTAGATTAAGGCCATTCAGTTGCAATAAAGACTCTAAATCAGAGGTTGACAAAATAGGCAAGTATCTGATTATGATTCTGGACCTATTCAATGGCTAATCAAAACTATAATCTTTACTTGATTACATTTAAGAGTGGTAACACTTCAGGTTTGTATCAGTTAATCATGAAACCAAAAAATCTATTAAAATACTTCATAGCCTTTGTACCAGCTGCCCACTAGTACAGTAATTACTGAAAGGCAAAAAGAAGAGTAGGGAGGAAGATTATTTCTAAGAGGATTTTAGTTTTAATACTGAGTTAAATTATGGCTACATGATTGTCAAGCCAGAGATCTACAGGAAAAATGAGAGATTTAGTAGAAGATAACTACTGAAGTTTAAAAGTAAGAAATATAGGCAGTCATGTTTATCACCTGACTGTGGTGATGCTCTCCCCTCTGGTTTTTCATCTATTTTACCTGGGGAACTGGACATTCATGCCTTTCGACTGAAAACAAACAAAAACAGAGCAAACAGACAAAAAACAAATCCCCAAACCCCATTCTTTGGATAACAAAAAACAAATCCCCAAACCCCATTCTTTGGATAACATCTATTGTATTGCTCTGGGTTGGTTCAAGTAAACTCCAAGGCATGTATGTTTTTCCTTTGATTTCTAACATTATAGTAAAAGGAGTCAGTAGATAATATTGTGTTTCTTAATATTTCTTAATATTTTAATGTAAGAATATAAAGCAAATATGTCCTATAATACTGTTTTCTGGATAATTATGGTTGACATGGAAAAATAAGAAGCAATATATGAATACTGGGAAAAAATGCAAACAATACCAAGCAATATAAAGTGAAAGTAAAAGCCTTCATCCCTCAAACCCAGCCTTTCTATTGAAGGCTTTTTTGAACAGTGCTTGTGTAGCTTTCAAAAGCATATATGTATATATTTCATTCATTCATTCATTCATTCAAAGAATACTATCAAAACATTTATTATGTGTTGATACATGCATAAATATATATGTATGTACACATATAATACAATGTATTATATGTATGACATACATATATGTGTATACATAATGTATTGCATATATAGTACATGCATATATGTATATGTAGTATATCTACAAGATATAAAGATGTGTGTGTATGTGTGTGTGCATTCCAAAAGCTACTAAAAATGATTTTCAGTTACTGAGATTATCTGCACACCAAAGATTTTTCTGTGTAGATAAGCTTATGCATTTTTCCCTCTATTTCAAATATTTTTCTTACCTTCTTTTCTTTTTCCTTTCCATCCTTCCTTCCTCATTTCCATATTTGCAAATGATTCATGATATAATAGACATCATTGTTTTCTAACTAATTTCCTAATTATGCCTCTAATTTTCATCTTAAGTGTGATTTTAAAATATTTTTTGTAATATTAATGATATCATAGTGGTTTTGGAGCCAAGATACCTGAGTTCAAGCCTCAGTTTAACAACTTATTAGCTGATGACTTTGAACAAGTTTTTCTGAGTCTTTGTGACTCGGTTTCCTTGTCTATAAAATGGAGGTAATAATAGTGCTGATCCCAGAGGATTGTTGTGAAGATTAAGTGAGCACCTAGAAAATGACTAGAACAAAGTGCTCAGTATGTCAATACATGTTAGCTCGTGGTATTTTCCTTCCAGTCTCACGTGCTAAAGATCTTTTATGTTGTTGCTTGAAACGATGTAATATGGGTTTGAATTTATTAGTTGCTGTAGTGAATCTCTGCTTCCTTTTTATCTGCTCTGCATTTTTTGCTTTTGGAAGAATTCTACCTTAAACAAAGCCAGTTGTCCTACTTATAAATTCATCTAATCATTACTTTGCCTAAACTAAAACCCCCTTGATATTTTTACTTTTATATTTTTATTGAGGTAACATTGGTTTATAACATTATATAAGTTTCATGTGTACAGCATTATATTTCTGTTTCTGTATGCACTACAGCATGCTCAACCACCAAAAATTTAGTTTCTGGCTGTCACCATACAGTTGATCCCCTTTACCCATTTCACCCCCTCCCTGCCCCTTCTCCTCTGGTAACCACCAGTCTGTTCTCTGTATCTATGGGTTTGTTTTTGTTTGGTTTGTTCATTTATTTTGTTTTTGTTTGTTTTTATATTCCACATATGAGTGAAATCATATGGAATTTGTCTTTCTCTGTCTGAAGTCTTATTTCACTTAGCATAATACTGTCAAAGTCCATTCATGTTGCAAATGGCAAGATTTCATCTTTTTTATGACTGACTAGTATTCCTCTGTGTGTGTGTGTGTGTGTGTGTGTGTTTGTGTGTGTGCGTGTGTGTTTTGGCATCAGCTTTACATTCCAGCACCATTTTATGTCTTATACTTATTTTGCTTTGTTCTTTCTTACACACTTAATTTATATTATTTTAGTAAAATATGCATGTTCTTATAAAGCAGATTTAATCAGTTTTGAACAGGATGAGGTTATCAATTAATTACAGATTAATAAAAATAAATTAAACAATTTAATTGAAAAATTAGGGATAAAGTAAATTAAGACAAGCGATTAGGTTATAAATGACTTTGCAATTGGCAAGAGGGTTTTTATCATTATTAAAAAACAACAAACATCCCATGGAAGATAAAATCCTGTGGGGAGAGAACTTTGTTAAACTGGAAAATACGTCTTCATTTTGTTCATTTGTGGTTCAAACCTGTTCGAATGTGAATGTGGAGAGGAAGGAAAGGCAATGCCAAAGGAATAAATGAATAAATAGGTGTATAGTATTAATATAAGAAAGAGATAAAGATATTCAAGATAGTTTTAGCTGCCCACTGGGTGGTCCTCGATACATTCTGAAATCACTTGCATATCCCCAAGGGACTAGCTGACATCAGCATTAGGCATCCTAGGTAACACTTTCCAGGTCGATAGGAAAGGTGTTGAAAAGTTTTGTCAGAACCACATAATAGCTGAATCCCTCCCCTGTCTGTGATTGTGTCTCATCACACTGGACTTTAGGTTTCTGAATTCTCATGGAGGTGACTCTCGCGGTCATCTGAAGAACCCCATTATTCACTTTTTAATTACTTACCCAAATACCACCTCCCGGAATAGGGGCTCCATCTGAAGACTGAAGCCTGGGCACATCCATGGATACTATGTTAGCCTCGTAGCCTGTGTAGGACAGATGAGGCTGGTTATGAGGATTTAGAACAGACCTCAGGATAGTCTATCTGCCTGAGTCAGCAGATAGGTCAGTCCTTCAGGCCCCAAGGGAAGGCTCAGCCAGGCAGGTGGTAAATGGCCAGGGAGATTTCTGCAGGGCTGTATTTCTTTGGGACTGGAAGGCAGATGACCTTTAGATTCCTGAGAAAGTTCCTCATAAGTAGTATATTATGAATTTACTGCACCAAATTCCCCTTTTCCTCCTAAGCACTCAGCTAGAAACTCCTCCTTTACTGAACTCATAAAATTTTCACTAATGGATGGAACTAATTGTCCCCTAGTTTCCAACCCAGGTTCTGATGCCTCTACTTTTTCCTATTACAGGTAGGATTGGGGCCAAATCATTATAGATGGTGCCAAGGTGTCCAGTCACATACTTGAGGGGTCAGGGAGTGTCTCTTTTCCCTTTGAAACATACAAATCAATTTATATCTTAAAACCACACTTAAAAAGAGGTTTGTTTTGAAGTGCTACAGAAAGCCACAGGTGTTTCCTTTAAGCACTGTTTCCTCTCAGTTTTATAAACTCTCTGGTATGAAGCTCTGGTATAATTAAGAAATAATACTGGTTTTATGGTCATGGAGTCCCTAGCATAAAAAACCATTTCCTTGGATTTGTTCATTTGTTAGGGTTTTTTTTTCCCCTCCTAATTTTAAAGTAGGAAAGAAGGGAAAATCAAGAATATCAGCATTTAAGCACACCATTGCTCAAATTTTGAATTTGGCATGAGGTCGAGCAGTGTCTTCAGGTAAAGGGGATGAAGGGGGAAGGGCAATATAAACATAATCTGAATTGCTTGGGGGAACTTTTAAAAATGTAATATCCATTTTTTCTATCCCTTATCATTTGAGAAGGAGAAATGAGGAAAAGAATAGTAGTGGTGAGCAAGTACTTCTTGTCTTCTGGTTAGAAAGCATTTGACACTTTGAGATAAGATATTTGCTGATTTGTAAATGTTGTTTGTGTTGGGCTCATTTGTGTTCAGATGCATTCATGCTTGAATATCACTGGATGCGGGGGTGGGAGGGGGGAGCAATCCCTGCAGGCTGTGCTTCCCAGGCTCTTGTGTCAGCTGATTCCCACTTGGGTTTGGCCAATGAGAGGCACTGACGGGAGGTCAGAGGAAGGGTGAAGGGGAAAGGCCAAGGTATTTCTCCCCATCTCTCTGACTCAGGCAACATGGCTTTCTCAGTGACTGAGTCTCTTCCACCCCTCTCGTTCTCAATGGATACATCTCCCATGGTTTTAAGTTCCTCCAGGTAATGCTGGCTGTAGGGCTTCAGTAACCTTCCTCCTCTAGGCCCCTTGCTGCTAATCATCAGGTTGCCTCACCATCACCTCCCTGTTTGTCTTTCAGCTCTTTCGTCACCTGGGAACCAATTCCCTGTATTGCTTCCACTGTTTTCAATACTTAACGTCATTTAAAAATTTTCCTGTTTTAAGCTCAATGATATGCCATTATCGCACTTAACTTTTGCATAAAATAAACTGAAAAGTGTAACTAGACCTTCTGTACTAGTTAATATCCATTCAGTCACAAGATGGAGACAACCAACCAAAACTTGCTTAAGGCAAAATCGTACATTTAATGGTTCTCATAACTAAAAGACCAAGGATTGTAGACTGATTTGGAGGTCTCATGGTGTTACCAGACTTCATCTCGCTGGGTTGATTTCTTGTTTGTTTTGTTCCCTCTGGATTGACATCATTCTCAGTCTTAGTCTCACTTGATCATAATACAAACTCCAAAAAGAGAAAAAAAATTACTTTCCCAACAGCTAGCAGCCTCCTGGAGGTGGCCAGTCTCAGTGCTGGGTCAGGTCCTCTGGCTCTGCCCACTTCATTGATGAAGAAACCTCTACCAGTCCCAGATTTGATCCACTTTCTGTCCAGTGCATAGAGCCAGGCTCCATCCTGTCCTGGTCCAGTTTTTCTGCTTACTGACTTCATCAGAATGATGCTTCTCTTTGAAGATGTTGACAGAGCTTGTCATGTGATTTGTAAAGTTCAAACAAAGCCTTAGGAAATGAAAAGAACTGTAATTCCTAATGGTCACTAATGGTTTGTAATGGATACATAACCCATCAGGCAATGAAGTAAGTGAATAACCATTTTGTTTTGAAATGTAAATAGAGGCTTTGGTAATTATCCATCCCTAGTAGGAATCAAAGGTGTATTTAAACCTCAGTGTAATATGAATTTACCAAAAGAAAGTCCACAAATCTGGAAGCAGAAAAACCAGGCAATAAGACTGGTGACATTTTAGTGGGGCTTTAAATAGCACTCTTTGCTTCCTCTCTTGAGTTTTGAATAAATTTATGTAAATAGGCAAAAGAGTCAGAAAGACAGAGAATGAAATATTATTTTTATTATTGGAAAGGCTGAAATGGTCTTTCCAAAACAGACATACTCACTGAGGACTATTGCTTTATACTTTTGAGTCCCCAAATAGGGAATGAGATGGACTTTCAGAACTGCTTCTAGAAAATAGGTCTTGGTCTGACCCCTTCATGGTTGCCCCCTGAAACAAGAACAGAGAAGAATGCTAGTTACCCCAGAGACAGGAGAAAGGTGAGCATACCCAACTGCTTTTCAGTTCCACTAATGAGATATCTATCAGTCTGCCATTCAGGAATGAGTAGAAATTATCAGGTGGGTAGATGCTTATATTTTCTGGGTTCAGGCTGAAATGCTGAGGTACAAATGAAAGGATCCCTCTCCAAATACCTGTGAAATATGTGTAACATTTTTTGATCTACGAAAGTTTTACCATTGGATAAAGGCTTTATAAATGTAATACATTAAAATGTGAAACATGCAGCAAACGATTCCCAAAAAATCAGCATAATGACTATCACTTAAGTGGGAATTCAATACCAAATCCGTAGTGGACTTAGCACAAAAATGATTGTGGATAATAGACCAAGCCATTAATATTATTGTATGGTGATTGTAAGAAGCACAAACAACCTTTTTTTGTAACTTTATTCTAGAAGCATTGTATATCAATCAAAAGAAATTATTTTCACATTAAATGTTATGGTTCTCCCACAAGGAATTTTTTTTTAACATCTTTATTGGAGTATAACTGTTTTACAATGGTGTGTTAGTTTCTGCTTTACAACAAAGTGAATCAACTATACATATACATATGTTCCCATATCTCTTCGCTCTTGCATCTCCCTCTCTCCCATCCTCCCTATCCCACCTCTCTAGGTGGTCACAAAGCACAGAGCTGATCTCCCTTCCCACAGGGAATTTAATGTGATTTTACATGACTAATGAAAGTGAAACCTGTATTTATGAAATAGAGGGGCAAGGCTATTGGTTGGGTAAGTACAACACAAACCAGAGAGGAAGAATCCTTAGGATCCTGCTTTCTTCCACTGGAATAATGAACAGAGATTAAGTCATTACCCCTTCAACTAAGACATTTTAATTTCTTCTCAGATTTCTGAAATGTGTTTTAATCCCTAGGAATGATTGCCATAAAATTAAATATGTTGGGTGGAGAAGTAAGGTGTATTTTGCAGTGAGCATGCCACATTTTCAACATGGCTCAGATCTCATTGCTTACAAAAAGCCTTGTCTACATTTAAGAATAGCTCAGGTTTGTGTTAGTCTTTCTGTTGTTGGCAGTCTTTTTAGAATAACTTTTTATTTTGAAATAACCTCAAACTTAGAGAAATTTTTAAAACAATATAGAGAACTGCTGTATAACGTTTACCCATATGCTTTGATTGTTAACTTTGTTTTATAAATTTATTTTATTTATTTACTTATTTATTTTTGGCTGCGCTCAGTCTTTGTTGCTGTGCGTGGGTCTTTTTCTCATTGTGGCGAGCAGGGGCTTCTTACTGTGGTGGCTTCTCTTGTTGCGGAGCACGGGCTCTAGGCGTGCGGGCTTCAGCATTTGTGTCATGTGGGCTCAGTAGTTGTGGCTTGCGGGCTCTAGAGCGCAGGCCTAGTAGTTGTGGCATGCGGGCTTAGTTGCTCCGCAGATGTGGGATCTTCCTGGACCAAGGCTCGAACCTGTGTCACCTGCATTGGCAGGTGGATTCTTAACCACTGCACCACCAGGGAAACCCTGATTTTTAGTATTTTGTTGAATTTGTTTTATCATTCCCCCCCCTTCCCCATCTCTTCATATTTCTTTACATATACCTATATTTCTATGTAAATTTTTCTGTGCCATTTGAAATTTGCACAATATGATGCCTCTTTATCCTAAATATTTTAGTGCACATTCCTTAAGAACAAGAACATTCTCTTACATACCCATAGTGCAATTATCAAAATTGGAAAATTAACTTTGATACAATATTATTATCTAATCTATGGATCTTATTCAAATTTTGCTAATTGTCCAACTACTGTCTTTTACATTGTTAGGCTTTTTGTTCTGACTCTCCCAGACTTTAGACAAAGTGTAAGTACAGAAAGCAAGAGGCACCACTTAGTGAGACATCGATAGCCTTTCCTATGTTTGAATTGCTTGTTCTCTTGTGTAAATATAAACTTTGACCTGCAAAGGAAGTCTCCTAAGACTTACTTTCATAGATGCTTTCCTAGCACCTCTTCTAAGTCACAGCTAATGTTAAATAGCAGACCAAGACCTCCAGTTTCCTTAAAGACTTTCCACCAATTTCTGACCTCCCCCACGCATGGTCCTGCAAGTACTTCCTAGCAATCACTCCATCCTTGTGTGAGGATTCTGCCATTATTCTTTTCTAATCATCTTTGGTTCCCCGGTGGTATCAGCCCTTCAACCTGCAACATCTTACTGCCGATGTTGGTCCTTAGATTTTGTTGCTTCCTATTAATGATTTTGAGAGATTTCACTGGGATGTGTGATCTCACAGAATTTGGATAAAACCTGATGTTGTGATGTCCTCTAATTCTCTGTCCAATATACAGTAAGTTTCCACAGTCTTTTGTCTTCCCAGTCAATCCTCCATCTCCTCCAAGACATTGCCATCCCATTAGAGCTCTAAGCCAGTCCTTTGGGCCCAAGACTCCTAATTCACTCTAAGCTTTCACCATCTCTATTTATCTTACCAGGATGAGTCTGGTCTCTTTCATCTTCTCAGGCTTGTGATGCTGATCATGGGGGAATGGCCTGTGTGTCTGCACATTGTAGAAAATACATAAAAACTCATGTGTACACACACACACACATATGCCATGTGAATAGACTTAACTGAGACTCACACTGCTAGCATCAGAACCTATCATAGTTCATGTGAGGCAGGAGTTGGAGTCAAGATCAGACAGCTGGTCTAATCTTCTTGCAGATAGCCACCCCCAATCTCAGGATACATATATAAAATTAAGCTATCATTTGACAGCAAGCTAGAGTGAGTCGGCTGTTAGCAGGACAGGCAGAAGATTAGCTTGTGAGTCACAGAGCTTGGAAAACTAGGTCCTCAATGCTTCTCTGTTGAATAAATGATAGATAGGATAAAAAGCACTTAATTTAAATATGCTAGGGCTAGCTCCAAGAAATTAGTTAGAGCATCTCAAACAAAATGCCTGCCTGAAACTTTAGTAAGATTCTTCTGAATAACCCTTGTTAGGTTAGCAAAAGTCCAAGAGATAAACAGAGAGTAAAGCTTTCAATGCTCATGAGAACACAAGTTACAGTATTTTTATTAAAGTCATATAATTATAACTATTAAAAAAACTAGATACATATTGACCACTAAGTACCTATATTCACGTGCTTAGAAAGGGATTTTTAATTGAGTACTACAACTTGGCCTAGATAAACACCCTCATTTCCATATAGTTATTTTAAATTGCTACTTAAATTCCGCTCAGTCTGGTTTTCTTCCTAGAAGTCAGAGGTCCTACCTGTCGTTCTTTTTCTCCCCCAACAAGGGTAACTAGTTACACTTATTTTTATTTCTTAATTTTTGTATTATGTAAGTTTCAAGTGTATAGCATCATAATTTGACATCTGTATGCACTATGAAATGATCACCATCACAAATGTAGTTTCCATCCATCACCATACAATTGACTCTTTCACCCATTTCATCCACACCCAACCCCTATCCCCTCTGGTAACCACTAGTCTGTTCCCTCTATCTATGAGTTTGTTATTGTTTTATTTTGTTTGTTTCTTTGTTTTGTTTTTTTTAGATTCCACCTATGAGTGAAATAATATAATATATTTGTCTTTCTGCATTTGACTTATTTCACTTAGCATACTACCTTTAAAGTCCATCCACATTGTCACAAATGGCAGGATTTCATTCTCTTTTATGGCTGAGTAATATTCCGTTGTGTGTACCACATCTTCCTTATCCTTTCATCCATCAGTGGACACTTAGGTTGTTTCCATATCTTGGCTATTATCAATAAAACTGAAATGAACATAGGGGTGTATATATCCTTACGAATTAGTGTTTTGTGTTTTTCATATTTCTTTTTCAATACCCAGAAGTGGAATAGCTGAGTCATATGGTTTCCCTGTCATTCTTATAAAGGCAGCAATGCTACAGAGCTTTCTACATGAATGACTGTGCTATCTGTTTGGCCTTATCTATATTACTGTGTCTGACCTATTTGGTGCTTCTCATGCTTCTGACTACTGGATTTCTTAGAAATTTTCTCTCTTTAACTCTCCACTTGACTTTACAGAAGGAACCACAGATCTCCTGATGTGGACTCTCTGGTTCTCTTTGGTTGATTGATTTGATTTTTTTTTAATTAGTAAGATTTATTTATTTATCTGGTTGTACCGGATCTTAGTTGCAGCAGTGGGCTCCTTAGTTGTGGCATGCGAATTCTTGGTTGCATGATGCATGTGGGGTCTAGTTCCCTGACCAGGGATCGAACCCGGGAGCCCTGCATTGGGAGCACATAGTCTTAACCACTGCACCACCAGGGAAGTCTCCAAGATTTATTTTTTAGAGTGATTCTAGGTTCACAAAAAATTGAGGGGAAAGTAGAGAGAGTTCCAACACCCCCCTACCATCCCCACCACCAATATTCCAGATTAGTGTGGTGCATTTATTACAATCCATGAAACAGCATGTATACAACATTATCAAACAAAGCCCATAGTTTACATTAGGGTTCATTCTTGCTGTTGTTCATTCTATGGATGTTGACAAGTGTGTAATACATATACCTACTATTTGAGTATCCTACAGAGTAGTTTCACTTCCCTAAAAATTCCCTGTTCCCCACCTATTCATCCTTCCCTACCCCTACCCCCTGGCAATTACTCAACTTTTTACTCTTTCCATAGTTTTGCCTTTTCTAGAATGTCTTATAATTGAAATCATACAGTATGTAGTACTTTCAGATTGTGTTCTTTCACTCAGTAGTATACATTTAAGGTTCTGCCATGTCTTTTCATGCCTTGATAGCTCATTTCTTTTTAGTGCTGAATAACAGTCCATTGTCTGAGTGTACCACAGTTTCTTTATCCATTCACCTACTGAGGGACACTTTGGTTGCTTCCAAGTTCTGGCAATTATGAGTAAAGCTGCTATAAACGTTCCTGTTCAGGTTTTTGTGGATATAATTTTTCAACCCAATTTGGGTAGATACCAAGGAGCACAATTGCTGGATTGTGTGTTAAGAATAGGTTTGGTTTGGTAAGAAACTGCCAAACTTTCTTCCAAAGTGGCTGTATCATTTTGCATTCCCACCAATGATGAATGAGAGTTCCTGTTACTTCATATCCTCACTAGCATTTGGTGTTGTCTGCGGCTTGGATTTTAGCTATTGTTATTTTAATGTGCAATTCCTTAATGAAGTATGATGTTGAACATTTTTTCATATGTTTATTTGTCATCTGTACTTCATCTTGGTTGAGGTGACTGTTCAGAACTTTTGCCCATTATTAAACTGGGTTGTTCATTTTCTTATAGTTGAGTTTATTGTATATTTTGAATAACATTTCTTTATCAAATATGTCTTTTGCAAATTTTTTTCCCCAGTCTGTGTTGTGTCTTCTCATTCTCTTAACAGTGTCTTTCACAAAATGGAAGTTTTTAATTTTAATGACGTCCAACTTGACAATTTTTTCTTTCATGGATTAAGACTTTTGTGTACTATCTAAAAAGTCTTTGCCAAACCTAAGGTCATCTAGATTTTCTTCTATGTTATCTTCGGGGAGTTTTATAGTTTTGTGATTTACATTTAAGGCTGTGTTCCATTTTGAGTTAATTTTTGTGAAGGGTGAATGGTGTAACGTTTATATCTGTTTTTTTCTTTTTTGGTATGTGGATGCCGAGTTATTCCACCAGTATTTATTGAAAAGACTGTCCTTTCTCCATTGAATTGCTTTTGATCCTTTGTCAAAGATCAGTTGACTATATGTGCGTGGTCTGTTTTGGGGCTGTTTATGCTGTTCCATTGATCTGTTTATTTATTCTTTTACCAGTACCCCACTGTCTTTGATTACCGTAGCTTTACAGTAAATTTTGAAGTTGGGTAGTATAGTGCCTCAGCTTTGTTCTTTTCCTTCAATATTGTGTTGACTATTCTGGGTCTTTTGTCTCTCAATGTAAACTTTAGAATCAGGGAGCGCCCTAGTGGCCTAGTGGTTAGGATCCCAGGCTTTCACTGCCAGGGCCCAGGTTCAATCCCTGGTCTGGAAACTGAGATCCCACAAGCCACACAGTGAGGCCAAAAAAAAAAAAAAAAAAAAAACACTTTAGAATCAGTTTGTCAATCAATCCTAAAATAACTGTTTGGGATTTTTATTGAGGTTACATTGAACGCTTATATCAGTTTGGGAAGAACTGATATCCTAACAATATTGAAACTTCCTTTCCATGAACATAGAATATATCTCTATTTTTAAAGTTCTTCTTTGATTTATTTTATTAGAATTTGGTAGTTTTCCTCATCTAGATCTTATATATATATTTTGTTAAATTTATACCTAAATATTTTTTTTCTCTCTCTTTAATGTAAATGATATTGTGATTTTAATTTCAAATTTCAATTGTTCATTGCTGGTATATAGGAGAGCAATTAATTTGCATATTAACTTGGTATCCTGAAACCTTGCTAGAATTGCTTATTAGTTTCTGGAGAGTTTGTGGTTGTTGTTGTTCTTTGAAATTTTCTACATAGATAATCATGTCATCTGCAAACAAAGACAATTTTATTTCCTTCTTCCAAATCTATGTACCTTTTATTTCCCTTTCTTGTCTTACTGCTTCATCTTGGATTTCCAATACAATGTTGAATAGGAGTGGTGTGGGGACAGCCTTGCCTTGGTTCTGACCTTAGTAGGAAAGCATCTAATTTCTTATCATGTACAATGAGATGTTAGCTGTTAGTTTTTTGTAGATATTCTTTATCAGGTCAGGGAAGTTCCCCTCTTTTTATAGTTTGCTGAGAGTTTTTTTCATGAATAGATGTTAGATTTTGTCAAATGGTTTCTCTGCATCTATTGACAAGATCATGTGATTTTTCTGCTTTAACTTGTAGATGCGATGAATTATATTATTTGATTTTTGAATGTTAAACCAGGCTTGCATACCTGGAATAAATTTCATTTGATCATAGTGTAAAATTCTTTTTATATATGTTGGATTCAATTTGCTAATACTTTGTTGAGGATTTTTGCATGTATGTTCATGAGAGAGATTGATCTATAATTTCCTTTCTTGTAATATCTTTGTAAGGTTTTGGTATTAGGACAGTGTTGGCTTTATAGAATGATTTAAGAAGTATGTCCTCTCCTTCTATCTTCTGGAGGAGATGGCAGAGAATTTGTATAATTTTTCCTTGAATGTTTGGTAGAATTCATCAGTGAACCCATCTGGGCTTTGTTTCTTTTCTTCTCATAGTTTAGAATATTCTTGAAGAGAGAGATGAAGGCCATCAATTTAGGGGTTCAGTCCTCTTCCAATTAATATCAATATTGACCTTTGTTACGTTTAGTGGCAATCTACTGATATGTCACATGCTGCTCTAAAATCTATCTTAAAAAAGAAAAAATCCCTACATGTTTTGCAATTAAGTTCCCCCTCTCCTCTCATCTAAATGGACTTAGAATTTCTGTTTCAGGCTTCTGATCAAAATGTTTACTTTTGGTTCATTCTGGACCTGAGTCTTTGAAGACGGAAGTTATTTATTTATTCTTCCAGTTTTATTAAGATATAATTGACATATAGCACTGTATAAGTTTAAGATGTACAGCATAATGATTTGACTTACATACATCATGAAATGATTATCAAAATAATTTTAGTGAACATCCATCATCTCACATAGATACAAAATTAAAGAACTAGAAACAAATCATTTTCTTGTGATGAGAACTCTTAGGATTTATTCTCTTACTAACTTTCATATATAACATATAACAATGTTAATGATATTTATCGATTGTACATTACATCCCTAAGTACTTATTTATCTTATAACTGAGAATTTATATCTTTTGACTGCCTTCGTCCTATTCCCTCTTACCAAGAGACAGACAGGCTCAGCAATATTTTTTAAACCACTTACTAATGAAGCCATTATGGCTGTAAGGTCAGACTCCTTTGGGTGAGCTGTCCTTTGTACCAGGATAAATCCAGCCTGTGACTGCATATGAGTGCTTACTACACTGTAATTTAGGACTAATAGGGTAGTTTCCTATTTACTGTATTCTTACGACATATAAGGCGTGTTATATACAACATCTCATTTACCCTTACAGCAACCCTATATTCTTCATTGTTCAAATGAGGAAAATAAGGCTGTGGTTACAAAGCTTGCCTCACATCACACAATGACAAAGTCAGAATTTAGACTCAAGTCTGTCTGACTCCAGCCCATGTTTCTAATGACTATGGTATATAACCTCATTTAATAAGTAAGTATCAAGTACCTCAAATGCCAGATACTACTATGGTATGATACAAAGTTTTGCTAACTTTGTATCTATTCTTTTATGTATCTATTCTTTGGATCTATTCTTTTATGATACTATAATTTAATTAGAGATATGGAGAGTTACAAATGAAGTACTGTAAAACACAAGGAAGGAAAAAAGGATAAGTCTGCATTGGTTAAAGAAGACATCATGGAGATCATGATGCTTGGTCACATGTTTATATGGAGGACAGAGACATGGATATGGAAGGCCATTGCAGGATGGCACAGAATGAGCAAAGATGAAAGTAAATGAGCAAAATGTGCATTCAGCTGTATGTAGCTTCATGAGAGAAAGGTCTGTATTTTATTTCTGAATACAAAGTACCTGATGTAATGCGTAATAATCAGGTATCCAATGAATGTTTGTGGGTTGAGACATTGAGGAATTGTGCCTAAAGGAGAAGGGGTTTGGGTTGAAGGGTGAAAAGAGAGAAGGTTGTAAAGGTAATTGGACTTAGACTCTAAACAGCTCTGAAGGTCCTTCCTAGCCCTAAAAAATATGCTTCTCTGAATTGTCAGCTTATAGCATAAGAATTGACTGGTTATGAAATACAGAACCATTGACTATTTTGGAGGAGGGCACAATGAAACAGGCATTGGAAAAAATAGACTGAGATGGGAGAGAGGAAGACGACATGGAAACTAATTAGTAAGACAATTGCAAAAATCTAGTTATGAGGCAAAAAAGAGTATCTCCCAGCTTAATAACAAGAAAAAGCCAGACAGACTACAAGATCTTAACTTTTGCTAATGCCATCAGAGTGGTGAGTTCACAGGGTAGCTAATTAGTCTGAAATCTAAGAAAATACAGGTGTCTCCAAGAAGCTGGAAAGTGAGCATTGGCTTACCTGTGTCAAAGTGTGGGCAGAATTAGGGCTGCCATACAGGTGAGTAAGAAGCATTCAGCTAAAATTTTAAGGAATTGCTAAATAGACCCCTCTGAGCTGCAGACACAGTGGGGGCTGGCCCTCACTTGTAGGCTCTTCTCCATGTCTCTCCATGGGGTGCTCTAGAGAAAGATTGGAAGAAAGATGAGAGATCTGGGAAAGACTCCCAGGAAAGGGTTGAATCCTGGATGAGACCTTTGTCTCCCATGGTACAAAAGCCTGAGGCCACTAGGGGAAAGGCAGAAAACCTTGCTGTCTTGGACGGGAGAAGACCCACTGCTGCTTGGAGGAATGTAAAAGAAAAGCCTGTCCCTGGGGGGAGGACAGAAAAGTGCTGGGCCAAGGACATTTGAGACCTCCTTCTACTGGAGGAGGGCAGGAAACACTGTTCTGCAGAAGGATCTTCTGAGAAACAGGACAGAGTTTAGCTGCTATAGGTAAGAGATAGTATCACTAAGCCCCACCACCAAGACCCAGTGACACAGGACTTACCTGAGACTGAGGCTGGACCAGGACAACAGTGAGCCTCCTGGGCCTCTGTCCCCAGGTAAAAAGCAACCTCTGTGCACCACAGGGAGAGGGCAACAATGTGGAGAGAGACACTCTCTGAGGTGCAGGCAGGGATGGCTGAAGGCTGAGCATAGAGTGGGAAGAGAAGCCTTCTCCAGCAACCCATCATTTTGTGTGCTGAGTGGAGGATAAACTGTAAGGAGGTGAGAATCTTGGCAGAGAGATCAGGTAAGCAGCTCTCTCAATAATCCAGCTGAGAAAGGATGGCAGCTTGGCTAGTGTGGCAGCAGTTGAGTGAGTGTGAAGTGATGTGGTTCTGATAATGTTTCCAAGCTAGAGCCTGCAGGGAGGGCTTGCTGATATATCAGATATGAGATGTGAGAAAATAATAGGAATCAAGGATGACTGAGGCTTTTGGACTGAGCTCCTAAAAGGTAGTAGTATCATTTACTAAGTTTGGGAGGACTAAGGTTTGGGGGTAAATGAAGAGTTCCCATTATTTACTCTAGACAGCTATTTGCAATCATTTAGAAGCTTCATAATTATCTCCACATTGCCCTTCATATCCTGTGTAGATGGGAGGCCAGCCCTGCATATGAGGGGTGCAGAAGAACTGCAGGCAGCTTCCTTCTCAGGAAGGTGATTCTTCCATGGAGAATGGAAATTTTCCCTGGTCCTTTTATATCAGCTGCCCTTGCTTTCTTGATTTGCAAGATGAGGAGCTTTTCTCTTTATCGATAGTCTTGATTGCCCCTTTGGTAGGGTAGAAAATGTACCCTGAGACTTTAGAGATGATATTTACCATTGCGCTTCAAACCTTGTTAACTAGATCTGTAAATTTCATGGTTCCTTCGTCTTTTTATGCCATCCTCCCTTCTCCTCCATCTTACAGAGTCAGCAGTGCCTGCTGATTCATATGCTAACATGTCTTTTCAAGTAGGAATTACAAACTTTATTAGAGGAAAGTGGAGAATTTGAGGATCCTGTGAAGCAGTTGCATTATTTGGTCCCTCAGAACCCTTTAAGATGCACACAGTTGTGTTCCAAAATATAACAGGTTTGCCAATATTATTTCTCATTGGTTTAAAATGGAAGGGACAAACTGCCCTTTCTCAAGCTAAATTTTCATGGTGTTCTGACTAAGCATAGCTATTAAAGTAGTGCTTAATTGCTGGGGGTTGGGAGAGTGGTAGAAAGACTTTCTTCAAAATGGGGAATGTTTAGGAGCGGGGAGCATGGAAACTTATATACAGCAGCCTTCTAACCACTGGGATTGGAATCTTGAAGGCTGAGAATCTCCAAGTGAGGGCTTGCTGACAGTATTCATCAAAAACCTGAAATGCGTGTTAAATATTCAGCTTTTGGGGCCCCATCCTAGATCTCCTGCTTCAGAGTTCTGGTACTAGGGGAGGATTTGGTATTTTTTAAAAGTCCAGTTGATGACCCCAAGATCAGGTCTCTGCAGTGTGTCCTGCAGCTTCTGGTTTTCTATTTATGTCTCCCCCAAATAGTCATATTTGCCAGGCATTAAATGTTAACTGCATATCAAGCACCTTGCAAATATTATATGCAAAATTTCACCCTGAGAAGAGTGTATATTCACATTCTTCAGATAGGAATCTGACTTAGAGAGGTTGAGTAGCTTGCTCAAGTTGACACAACTGATGAGTAATAAAGTCCCCATAGTACATGTAAAATACCAACTTCCAAAAACTAGAATACATTTAGACCATAAAATAGTACTGAATGAGTTTAATCTTTCTTTGATAATGCCAGTGGTACTTGTAGTACCTTAAGGTTATTATTTTAAACCTCAGTTATCATTAAATGGTATTGAACAAAGGAATTCTATTCATTTTAGTGTTCTTGTTCTTTGGATAATTAATAACAGACAATACATAGAGTTGGATATGACAAAATTGAGTGTTATGTTCTTCTGTAGATTCAGAGAACATTCAACTCTTCCATCAGATTTAGAGAATTCCCTGGCAGTCGAGTGATTAGGATTCTGCACTTTCACTGCCAAGGGCACAGGTTCAATCCCTGGTCAGGGAACTAAAATTCCACAAGCCCCACAGTGTGGCAAAAAAATAAATAAGTAAATAAAATAAACAATAAAATTAAATAAATAAAAAATTAAGAAATCTTCCATCAAATCTAGTCATTCTAGAGGTAAGGACACCTTATTTTTCACAGGCTTTATGCTACCAGATGTTAGTGGTTTCCAAATCTGGCTTTAAAGCAGAATCACTCAAATGGATCATAGGTTTTAAAAGGCTGAAAAATTATTAAAGTACAGATTCCTGGGTTTTACTGCTAAGGATTTTGATTTGGTGGGTCTTAGGTGGAGCCAGAGAATCACTGTTTTGAAATCTTCCAAGTGATTCTTGTGGAAGCCATGTGTGAAGTACCTGGTTCATGAAGAAATTTGAAGATGATACTAGGAGTATATAGTCACTCAAAATGCCTTCCATTTGTAAGTTCTAGAACTCTAAAAATTTGGGGGGGGGGAACAGCTACTCATTTGGATTCTTCCCTTTAAAAACGGCTTTTACAAGGATCTCGACTTTGTGAATATGTGAAACTAGGGCATAAGGTATTGGTGGCTTCTGGTGCTCTCTGTCTGGCGGGAGTGAGAATGCATAAAAGAGCTTGTGAGAGATGAAGGAAGCAGAAGACAGCAGGCACGTGGAACGGTTCCGAAAATCAAATGAGGACCACCCAAAACCAAACTGGTCCATTTAGTATATGTAACTAAGGTTGGTGTTGTCTCCACATCACTCTTTGCTGTTTCCAAGTTAATCTGCATATTTCCAGGATCCTTTGAGGGTAACTCCTTTCTTAATGTTCTTGGAAGGAAGGGGGAACATTGCTTCCTGCTATTACCTTAAACCATTTCCAGTGACTTGGAATTATGAGACTTGGCATCCTGTTTTGTGGTATCAATAACTCCTACTCATTACTTTTCAACTTTAAGGAGAACATGATTTAGGGACTGTGAGAAAATAGAAAAAAAAAAAAAAAAGAGAGAAATTATGTTCACTAGTGAATGTCTCCCTGGTGTGATCTGAAATGAGGAAGCACTCCAGACCACTGATGCGGATATGTTTTTAGAGGGAGAAGGGTCTTAAACTCCATAATATTCCAAACCAATAGCATTTTTTTATGTGTTGTATGGTACCCTGAATATTTTTTATCATGAATCCGATAGGTATATTCTTTCTGAATTCTTAATCAACGGCTCTGTTATTCTTATGTTATATCCCAGAAATAAAAATGTTTATATATGTATTAGTCAACAAACAAACCATTTTCCCCAATCTGATGGAAGTACTTTATCCTGATGAAAATTAATTTGATCACTTTTTTACCAAAGGATAGAGGGAAGTACTGGCGATCTGCAGCTTGGGGACTGCTGCTAGTTTCCAGGTTACCAATATGACATAGAGACAGGTGCTGTCTGCTTATCAGATATCGCGTGAGGGCGAGCCAGCAGAATCCAGGTCCACCAATGGCCCCAAAGCATCTGGATTCAGAAGGAATGACTTGGGAAGAAAGAAACATTAGGGACAACAGCAGGAATATTCTGAAAGGTATAGTTGTTTCAGGGCTGGTTTTTAAATATTTTGATAAAGAATGCTGCTCTTCCTTTTTTCCTCAGTATTTAGATTCTCAAGTAACAAGGGACATGGGAATAAAGAATAAAGTCTACACATCCCAGACTCCATTATGATCATGTGACTAAGTTCTGGCCAGTGGGGTTTATGCAGAGTTACTTGTGAAGCTTCTGAGAAGAGTCCTTCAAAGAAAAGAGTTTGTCTCCTTTTTTTTTTTTCCATCTTCTGGCTGACTGGAGTGGTTGGGACTAAAGCAGCCATTTTGGAATATGATTAGAAGATGTATATAGAAAATAGCAGAACAACAAGATAAAGGAATCTTTGGCCTTGGTAATTGTGTATTCATATATCAGTTTGGCTGGTCCTGCATACCTGGAATTGTATGTGGAACAGACTACACTCTTATTTAGTTGAGGGAAATTTAGCATCATGGTAAAGAATAAAGGCTCAGAGACCAGATTGGGTTTGATTGAGTTTTGGGTCTATTTCTTACTAGCTATGTGACTTTGAGCAAATTAAAGTAATGAATTGTGCCTCTATATCCTCATTTATAAAATGGGCTACTGATAACACTTAACCCACAAGATTGCTATAAGGATTCAATGAAATAGTGTATATAAAATGCTTAGAACAGTGTCCGGCACATGGATTGCACTATATACATAATAACTATTATTATTATTTGAGCCACAATTATTTTCACAGTTTTGAGATCACAGAATAAGCTAATACTAGTGAATGCAAATGGTTGGTACATATAAATAGTGCCTGGCAAAAAGTGGGTGCTTAATTAATATTTTGAATGAATGAGTGAACTATTTCTATTTACCTTTAAGTTCACAAACTATAATAACCTGAAAAGTGGCCTTAAGAACACTGCAGCTTTCATTCACCCTTGAATTATGAGCAAAGCAATTAGAGATTAAAGAGGATTATTAACCTTGTGTTCTGGTGACACCTAGGTATAATAGTGTCCTTTTGGTATAGAGCCCCAGGACTCAGTAGTCATTCACCACTCACTAGTTCAGCAGCTTCTCAGAGGGTCACTGCTTTCAGTTCTCAATCCTGTGCATGTGTCACAGCGTCAGGCTATTAACCCATTGCCGGCTCCTCTGCTACTGGCATGTATGGTAGTCTATCCATGTGCCGCCAGCCATTGGCATACACTCAGAAAAGACCAATCTATTTAATATTACCCAAACAAAGACCATGGTTAGGAAGAAAGCCCACCTCCAAGAAAATGCCATAGCGTACTGAATTAAAAGAAGTACTTACTGGATTATTCAATAATTGAGGAAAAGGGTGCTTAGCCATCCTATATCTTTCCAAGCACCAGTAATTTGGGGTCAGCCAAACTTTAAGAATGAGTTCTATTTTGTTAGCTCTGCCTATGTTTATACTCCATATGTATGACATACTTTTTCAAGTAGTGTTGAAAGAGACATATGATTTCCATTCTATTATTTCCCTAAGTGAAGAACATGCCAAACTTCAGGGAAAGCATGTGATATCTGCAATATTTATAGATTCCTATGAAAAGCTTTGCTACTATATAGAGCATACAGTTAGTTTCAAGTTGCTCTTTTCTAACCAGTCCATATATTTTCTTTAAAGTTAACATAAATTTAGACATTATGCTACCTATAATTTGAATGCATCATAAAGAAGATGGAAGACTTTATAATAAAGGTATAAAATTGATAAAGAAATATATCTGAAGCAACAGTAGTATCTTCTTATACACACAGTTTAAAAAATTTCATTACTCATTGGCCCAATTTTGCATTTAAATATGAATTCATTTAATTTTTGCAATCAGGTAAATTAGTGAGAATGAATCTAAACAATATGCTTTAATTGCGTTTATAAATTATTCTCTCTGTACTACATGAGCATTCTTTCTTTTTTAGATATTGAAATGTAGTGTCTAAATATAAAGAGCAGTAACATCTGGTTCTAATTGCTGGTTTGAATAATACAGACAGACCTTCAACATTTCATGATTTTGAAAGGATGTGTTTAGTAGGAGGTACCAAGTCAAAGGTTGTAAAAATTTTATACCACTAAAAATAGTTGAAATATCACATGCATTTAAAATGGAAATTACCACTTTTTGAGCAAACAGTTCATCTCTGTGTAAGCTATATACACAGTAGAAATGGTTCATCAAAAGAAACTTTTTGCTTTTTTTTATATCCCATATACCATCATTCTTATAACCACAATACTTTGATTTTTCACAGATTCCATGTCTTATTCACATCCTGAAGTAAACGTTCAATAGTCACTGAACCCACATGTTGTGCAAGGTTTTATATTTAGGGTTGTCTTTTAGACCTGTTCTACCATAATAAGCTGCAGTGGAAGAGTTCAGTTGTCCTCATGGGTGACAGGCAGATGGGTTATTGTACTGCTAGAAGTGTGTGTGTATGTGTGTGTGTGTGTGTGTGTGTGTGTGTGTATCTTAGGTGTTATGTGTGACAGAATAATGTGTCTCACCAAAAAGTCCTGAGGAGTGTGTGTGTGTGTTAAAGCCTTTCTTCCTTCCCCTGACCATAAAGATCCTTCCCCCAATACTTGTCTGACTCACAATTCTTTTCTGAGTTCTGCTTTTGTGGCTTTATTGGTTTTAACACGCTTGAGAAAAAAATATAAAAGCAAACAGACTTTTATCCGGTGAAACTCAGTAAATAACTGTTGTCTTAATGTTTAAATCAATGGAAAAATCGTGTGTCTTAGAACATTATACAATTATTCCATTTAGAATAAAATCTAATATATATCTGGATTCAAGGTCTCCTTACAAAGATAAGCATTGCTCCCTTTCTTGAAAGCCAGTATACTCCCTGAGAAGGTCAGTGCTCTGAGTTCTCAGAAGAGGTCTCTCCATAGTTTGTTGGGCACCTGAGACCATCTGGGCCATGAATATTCTGGGAAGTTGAAAGTTAGCACTTCTGAAATAGTATTTTACAATTCATCTCGGCAGATTCCTGTTTTTAAATTATCAGTTGACCTGAAATTTTGAACTGATAGTTATGGACCATTTGAAATGGACCATTCTCTCTCTGCATGGCAGAACAGCAATAGTGGGTGCTTAGTGCTTAGTGGGTGGAGAATGCATGTTTAAGCACACAGGCTGTGGAACCAGACTTCATGGGCTCACACCCATGTTTTGCTGTTTATTAGATGTGTTGCCTTAAGCAATTGAATGAGCTTCTTTGGACTTCAGTTTTCTCATCTGTAAAATGAGGATAATAATAGTACCCACTTCATAGGTTGTAGTGATACCTAAATTAGTTAAATTACATTAACTGCTTATTATTACTGAGATTGTTTGGGACTCTTTTTTCATGACTTTATTGAGAAGATAGGATCAAAATCATCTCTCCACAGGCATAGTCTAAGAAGAAAGCTTGGTCAGGAAGGCAGGTGTGAAGGCGGAGAATTCAGGGAAGATTTTCGAGCCAACTCCAAGCCAGCACCGGCAATGACTCCCAGTGGGCCTTTTTTAGAAATAGGCCAAAGGCAACTAGTCACAGCTCAGACGTTTAACCCTCTGGACCCCAAAAGAGTGTGGATCTGCTCCAATGTCTAGAGGGAAAAAGAGCTTTCACCCACCAAGACCTCTTAGAAGCCATGTCTGCTAATAAGAGGTGAGCACAGGTTTTGTTTTCCCTTAAGGTTTCAGTGGACTCTGGACCCTGGGTTAGAGGAATTCTTGGATTCTTCCCACCATATTAATCTTTCTTCTTAACTCAGTTTCTTCCTGAACCAGAGACAGTGATCCTGACTGGAAGAACTTCACAGTAGTCAGTGTTTATATAGCACTCAAATTAGTACCTTATGCACTGTGAAAATGCCCCCAAAATATGACTGTTAAAAATACTGCCCCTGATAATCTCAGCTATAGTTAGCTTAAATAAAATTGGTTGAGCATATAACTAAAATGAACTGTTATCACACTTTGTTAATTTTGATCAATGGCAACTTTAAGGAGTTAACATAGCTATTAAAGTTTTGCTCGATTATTCTTATTAACATCATCCTTCTGGAAAAGTTCACTTAATTTAGAGGGAAGCCTTTGTCTTGGTAATGATTTGCAGTTCATGCCACTGCCTTGCTCAGGCCCTAATTATTTCTTAACTAAATTTGGAATAAACAGCTTCTGCCTTTGGGGCTCTTCATCCAAACTTCCAATCAGATCCTTTATCACTGCCAAAGTTGTTGTTTTAAAAATAAAACTCAAATCTGTTCCTATGACTCATTCACTTAAAACTCTTCAATAATTCTCCCATAATCTCAGAAGAGAGCCCAAACCTTTATCGTCTGCATTTGGTCCTTTATGATCTGATCCCGCTTTCTCTCCAGTCTCATCTTCTACTACACCTTGGCAAAAAACTCAGTTCAGCTAACACCCAGCTTTTTGCTATGTCCTAAGCTCTTTCTCATTTCTAGCTGGTTGACATGCTATCTTTCTATGTGGAATGCCTCCCCTACGTTGTCTGTTGGGTGATCCTCTCCTCATCCATCTTGCCTTCTTCGTGAGGCTTACATAAGCATCTGTGATCTAGGCTAGATGATTCTTATTTTGGGTTCCCATAACAACATTTCCATATCTCAATTATAGCTCTTATCATCTTGTGCTAAAATGGCCATTGCATGGCCAATGTAATGATTAATAACCATTAAAATTACATACATAAGATTATTTACTTACAAGGAAAGATGTTAATAACACATTGTTGACTGAAAAAAAGGTTAAAATGTATGTACCCTATGACTCCAATTTTTGTTAAAAAAAAAAAATATATATATATATGGATAAAAATCTCATGTGTATTCCCAGCCTAGATCTGTACTTAGCTTATAGGCAATATTTAAATGACATTGAATGAACCTAGCACAGAGGTTTGCCATTAAAGATAGTTAGGTAATGTGCTCACTGACACTGTGTCTTGGCCCATGAAGGGGAAATGACTACATGAGTAGGACTAGCTGTTGCTTAACCAAGGTGAAAGTTTAGATAAGCCAAAGGGCTATCTGCCCATCCTGTTCAGTCTGACATTTCTTTATGCCTGTTTCCGTAAGTATGTTCTGTTGTATCCTAGTCCTAAAATATACTTCAAAAAAGTATATAAACTTGGTCATAAACTTGACAAATGCCACAAGCTCTGTCTCCCTCTTAAGGCTCCACATGCACAAAAACATCTTAAAGTATCTGAAAAGTCATGCAATGCAGAAGTGCATTTAACTTTGCTTAACTGATAATTTCCTAGACTTACATGACCACAGGACTCTTGTATTTCATAACTTTCTTCAACATTTTGTGGAAAGACTGTCCTATGGAACACGTTAGGAAACACTATTCAGTACCAAAGACATTTAAGTGTAGAAGCCATGGGCTCAACATTTACGATCATTCTAATTTCTCCAACTCTGACACTGCACCCCTTTCTTCCATATTTTTTTCAATGCTTCTAAATATAGCTACATAGAACTGCAGAGAGGAAAGTTATCATCTTGTCTACCTTTGTATTAGAAATGAGAAGATGGAGTTCCAGACACCTTCACTGGCTTGCTTAATGCTAATAAGCCTGGTACAAGAAGGAGCCTGGTTGCTTGGCTACCAGTCTCACCATGTTCCAGTGTATCCAGTCCCTCCCTCTCCATGCCCAGTGAACTGCCTCAGCACTCAATGCACTTCAGCTGTATGTCAACTTATGTATGTCCTGAACGTTTACAACATTAACTTGGGTATGAGTAATCTTTGCTTTGCTTGCATGTTTGTTTCTTGAACTCTACAGTGATTTTTAAATTCCCCGATCAGGTACTAGTTTCTCAAAGGAAATAATTTTCAGTTCTTTATCTGAAGCATTTTTTTTTTTGGCTATGCCACGCAGCATGTGGGAATCTTACTTAGTTCCCCCACCAGGCATCGAACCCGCACCCCCTGCATTGGAAGCAGGGAGTCTTAACCATTGGACCACCAGGGAAGTCCCTATCTGAAGCATTCTGATGGAAACAACTAAAAGTCTCCTAAGAAGTGACCGCTAACAATTTACATGAGAAAATCATTAGCAAATAGAAAAAAATAAAATACAAATAATGAATACACTTAGGAAACTATTTAATTCAATTAATAAGCAAAGGAAGGTAAAATATAACCAAACCAGATAGTATCTTTTCATAAAATTTGTCAAAAGAATTTTTTATCGTTATCCAAGATTGTCAAGACTGAGGTGAAATAGGCACTTTCGTATTTATCCTAGGAATTATGCAGCTTGGAAAATATTTTTGTATGGAAATTTGGAACCTGTCTGAAACATTAAAACCCTGCCTGACGTGTTTTTGACCCATTCTGGGGATGCCTAAAACTTATGTTTGATTATTTACCCAATGTAATGTGCACAAATAGTATCACACAGATATTCAACAGGGTATTTTTAATGGAGTAAATTGGAAAATAGCTAAAAGGCAAAAAGAAGCATACTTTGACCTCAGGTCAAACGAACTACAAATACAATGTGTATTCCCAGCTTAGATCTATACTTAGCTTATAGGCAATATTTAAATAACATTGAATGAATACATTGAAACAAATCTGGAAGTACATACGGCAGAATGGTAACTGATTGATTGGTGGTATGACAGATCATGTTTTTCTTTGTTTGTTTTTTTATATTTCTTTTATACAATAAACAGATTTTTTTTTTTTTTAAGTAATAAAAACAGGGACTTCCTTGGTGGTACAGTGGTTAAGAATCCGCCTGCCAATGCAGGGGACACAGGTTCAAGCCCTGGTCTGGGATGATCCCACATGCCATGGAGCAACGAAGCCCGTGCAACACAACTACTGAGCCTGCACTCTAGAGCCCGCGAGCCACAACTACTGAGCCCACGTGCCATAACCACTGAAGCCTGCATACCTAGAGCCCGTGCTCCACAACAAGAGAAGCCACCGCAATGAGAAGCCCGTGCACCACAACGAAGAGTAGCTCCCACTTGCCACAACTAGAGAAAGCCCGTGCACAGCAACGAAGACCCAACGCAGCCAAAAATAAATAAATTAACAAATTAATAAATAATAAATAAATAACAAGAACACAGTTGCTCAGTTAAAATCATTTCCTAGCAAAGCAATAATCACCATTTAACCCACTTGCTCTGAGGTGCCTCTAATGTTTAAATGAAGATGCTCACATCTCATTACTTGTTTCCTCAGGGCTGCTGTGGAATTCTACCCATACCAGGCCCCCACTGACAGCCAGGCTTGTATTATTGACTGTCATTTTTAAGTAGCTCAGACTCTATGCTCAGAATTTCCTGAATGCCTAAAGAATAACAGCTCACCTGCAAACCCCATCGTGCTCAGCTTGGCAGGGCTCCCTTGTCACATATCATATTTTCCAGGAACATTTCTGTAGAGAAAAATGGCCCCCAATGAGCAACTGAAGCTTGTGTGTAGGCACTTAGAATTGACACATTGTGGAATGACTGGGAATTTATTTGGATAAATAGCCTGTAATATAGTCAGGGACTTCCCATAATTCTGAAGTCAATGAGGCCCTTGGTGGTTTTATTTCCCTCAATTCTGAGACAATGGGATTCACATAGATTATGGATTTATTCATTAAATGCTGAGTGTAAGAACTTGTCACCATCTTCTTTTGGGACAACTGAGCATGGTTCCTCTTGGTAAGTAATATGAACACAAAATAAACATTGCCAGCTATCTGTGTTCCAGTCTTCCCTGTGAGCAGCTGCAAGTTCAGCTGCTGCTGTATTCAAGTTAAGATTCTGCTCAGAAAGTAGTAAGATGCTTGGGCTACAGTATTTCACTGTGGGATGCTGTAATGTCAGGAACCCATACCAACACATTCCAGAACTCCTATACTGTGTGCTCCAGAAAAAGAGGCACAAAATTCCTTCCAGTGTGTGAACTCTGGACCTAGAGAATTTTGCTTTCGATCATTGATAACTGCTTTTATCTTGAGTAAGTCCCTTAACCTCTCTGAGCCTTGTTTTTCCATCTGTAAAAAAGGGAAACTATCAGTAGCCATCTCATAGGGTTGTTGTGAGGAATAAATTCAGTCATGTTTGAAATGTGCTTAAACGTGATTAGGAAAAAGAAACTTTTAAAAAAAGTGACCAGCATATCTTAAGTGCTCAAAATGTGAATTCCTTTTATTATCACAACCATCATCATTATCACGATGATCACCCCAGAGAAGGGGATCTAGTTTTACTGTCTCAGTTGTGTTTCAGTTGACATTTCCAGCCTCAGTTAAATGCTATAGGAAAAAAGAAAGAAACTTAGAGAGAGGCAAAGCAAGGTAGAAGGAGGAAGTGAGGGGAGAGCTATGGGGAGGAAAGGACGGAAACAAAAAGAGAAATATCAACGCCATTGAAGTTGTCTCAGGTCATTGGGTAGCTGACACCTACCTTAAATAAGTCAAAGGGCAGAATTTGGAGGGAGGGTGTTAACCAGCTAAACATTAGCCAGATGGCTACAGCAAGTTATTTTAAAGTAAGTGGGACGCATTCTTACAGCGATGCATATCTCTTCAGCTGTGCAAGATGATTGTTAATTACATAGCCACGATTCTCAATAGCTCCACGTTGTAAGCTCCTCTTCTTCACTGGTGGTGGGTGATGGTGATGATGATGATGGTGGTGATAGCACTAGTAGCTGTCAGTTACTGAGCCTCTATGTTGAGCCACACACCGCATTTTACAGGTGAAGACATTATCAGATGGGAAAACCAGAAATTAGACGGCCTCTGGAGATACCACACAATGGATATATACGTGTGCCTGTATGTTTCCAGTCCTTGGATCTTTCTGCCATACCATTCTGTCTCTCTTTTCTTCCCTGCAGGTTAAAAAAAATAGTTGGTTTTATGGTCCTCAGAATTTGGTAGATTGTTCTGCTGTCAAGTGCATGAGAGCAGGAGAATGGGGCAATGAGGATCAGCTTACTTTGATCTTAGAGCGCATACAGGTTTCTTACCAGAAACTTTTCACTTATGCAGGACACAAATACTGGATTTTCCTGCTACTTCAGTTTCCCAAATATTAGGAGTTCAGTGGGGATCCTTTCAATGAGAAGCTTCTTACTGCCTCTACCAGGTCAATTCTCTAGAGATTTATTTAACCCAAACTAATTTGTCTAAAACAAATACTATTAAAAGTCAGTGTGCCTAAGAGCATTTTTGGTTATAATAATTTTTACTGAATAATATTAATCACTTTCAGCATATTTCTCATATGATATGAGGTATGGAACCCCTTTTACATATTCTTCCCTTTTTAAAGTACTTTTCTGTTTTTCTTATCAAGGATCCCAAGCTTTATCCCAACTTATACACATTTCTGGGATTTAGATGTCTGCACATGTCTTGCAAATAGGTTGAGAAGTACAAGTCATATTATTTGCTTAAATCTTGAAGATGTTTCCTGGGAGAAAATTTATCCTGAAAAAAAAAGAAAGTAGCATGATTCAGGGACAAAGGAACTAGACACTGGGGGAAAGGACTGGCTGTTTTTCCACTTTGAAACCCAAATTATAAATCATTGCTTATTTAGTTAGTGCTAGATACAATTGTCTCTAAAGGTCAATCAGTCAAACAAGTATTTATTGCATGATTACGTGCTCAGTATGTAATTAGTGCTATAATTGGGTATGTGTAAAACGTGATAGCTAGCTACTCCATTTGTTCTTGGTTTTTGTATACCCAGAATCCAGAATAGTGCCTGATTTATGTACATGATCAATAACTAATTGATGGATAAGCTAGTGAGTGAACAAATGAATGAATCATACCCTCGTTGTGGAGACTACACAAATGAAAAACACCAGCAGTCTTTAGAGAAGAGAGAATGTAATTTAGTACTGAATTATGCATAGTGTGGTGGACTAAGCTAGTACTTGGGTTCCATTCCTACTCTGTCTTTGACTTATTCAGTGGCCATGGATGTTACTAAAATATGTGACGCCTAACAGATTTCTAAGATATTTTCAAGTTGTAATATATTTTGATTTCATAAAAATGAGTTCTGAAATATCCAAGATTTCTCATGTAGGAGGAGACAGTGAAGATTGGAACGATAGGGGAAGTCTTCCATGAAGAGATAATATTTGATTTGGGTAGGATTTTGGTTGGGTGGAAGAACAAGAAACTAGTAGGTTTCCTTCTGTGTAGCAGGTGCTTATACAAATATCACGATGTCAAGAGGTAGCTTAAGCACCATTTTTGTAGACAAGAGAAAAAAACAGTATCTCCAGCTGAGTTAGAGAAATAAGGATTGGAGCCGGGACAGTCACACACTAAATCCTTTGCTCTTTCCTGTGCACCCCATTAAGGAGACCAGGTGAGGGTTTGTTATATAAGCAGATCCTAGAAATTTGGTTTTGTATTTGTATTGCTTTTGCAAATTAACTCTTAGCTAGGGAAGGTTTCTCACCAAAATGAAGTTTTGTCAAAATTTCCATCTGTGGCAGACAATGTTAGTTGCTTCTTCAATATCTGTTCTATCTTTCTGTTTTTCCAGAGGAAATAAATATGCCAAGTTAATAATATATGATTCCCTAGGCTCACTTGTAGCTAGGTGTGGCCACCTGGCACATTTTCCCCAGTGTGCTGTAAGTGGATGTATACTAGTTGGAATGTCTGGGAAATCAATTATTTTCCACAGGGATGAATTCACCTCGAATATTCTTTTTGTGGTTTGTACTTCATACCTCTTACTACTTGAAATTCAGATATTACCTAGAGATAGAGCACACATACTGTACGCATGGTGACAAAAGCCACATGCTGAGAATTACAGTACAGAACGATAGAGATTTAGGTTGTTAGCAGCGTTGTGAAACCTCTTTCCCAGCCTTGAACTACCAACTGCAATGCTTCATGTTACGTGAGAAAACTAAGTAAGGATTCAGTAGCTTGCCGCTAACTGTTATACCAGAGTGGAAGATAGTATATTCAGTCAATACAAATTTCTGATTATCTCCTCCAAATCTAACTCTGGAGATACGAAAGGAGTTGAAGAATTTTAGACTTTAACAAAAGAAAAGGGGTTGGGTACCTGTATTAGGGCTGCCATAAAGAATTTCCACCAACTTGGTGGCTTAAAACAATAGAAATTCATTCTCTCAGGGTTCTGGAAACTGGTATTGGAAGGACCATGCTCCCACTGAAGGCTCTAGGAAAGAATTCTTTCTTACCTCTTTCTAGCTTGATAGCACCCAACTATCCTTGGCATGTTTTTGGCTTGTAGCTGCGTCACTCTAATCTCTGCCTGGGTCTTCACATGGCCTTCTTCCCTGTGTCTCCTCATGACCCTGTGTTGCTCTGTTGTTTCCTCTTTTATAAGGACACCAGTCATTGGATTGGTGTCCTTATAAAAGGACAAAGGATTGGTGTCCACCTGGTGGACACCAGTCACCCATCCTATTCAATATGATTTCATGTTAACTTACTAATTAAATTAAGGCCCTCTGCAAAGAATCTGTTTCCCAATAAGTTCATATTCTAATGTCCTGGGTGTACATTATCTTTTAGAGGACATAATTCAGCCTATTACAGTCCTGATGTAGAATAAATGCTTAATTTAGAATGGGAGAAAGGCAGACACCACAGATAGGAGGTAGGTTGGGGGTGGGAGAGCTTTCTAGTTATGGCCCCTTATTTTCTCCATACTATCCCAAGTACAATGTCGTTAGCCCTACCACTCTGGAAGGGCATGAAAAGGGCAGTGCCTGCAGCACTCAGAGGTGTTGTGGAGCAGCAGAGCAATCCTGGAACCTAGGTTAAATGGGGAGCCCATCACAGCAAATGGAGGTGGGATGGATGGGCCTTGGGGCTGCCTCTTCTCCCCCCACCCCCATCAATTCTTTGAGCAAGTGAATATGACACAGGTAGAAACTCTTAAAAATGAGCGGTTCCAGAGCAGAGGTATTGGGAGTTGCCTTAAGGGTCAAGGTCATCTGAACCCCCATCAATTCTTTGAGCAAGTGAATATGACACAGGTAGAAACTCTTAAAAATGAGCGGTTCCAGAGCAGAGGTATTGGGAGTTGCCTTAAGGGTCAAGGTCATCTGAAGTAGTGGGCAAATGAAGACTCACCTAAGACTGTAACATAAGAGGCTCTCTCTGGGACTTCCCTGGTGGTCCAGTTGTTAAGACTCCCCACTTCCAAAGCAGGGGACACATGTTTGATCCCTGGTCAGGGAACTAAGATTCTACATGCTGCAAGCCATGGCCAAAAAAAAAAAGAGGCTCTCTGACAGGCACAACACCACACCTGATGCCGTAAATTCACCTAGAAGAGCATTAACTGGGGCCTATACTTTGCCCTTCTTCATCGTGTAAAGCAAAACTAGCTTGTAATCCCTTTGTCTATAAACTCTTGAGGACAATGATGAAGAGGGTACAAACTATGAGAAGAAGAAAACAAGATATTAATCTATGCATGAGAGGACAGAACTAGTAAGCCAGAGCAAACAAGACTATTCTCAGGGAGAAAAAACTGATGATTATTGTAAAGAGAAAGAGTATCAAGAATTTGTGAAGAGGAATCATTAGGAGAAAATGGGTATAAAACCTATAATTATTAAAATAAAGAAGTCAGTGCATGGATTGAATCCTAGATCAAATACAGCTGAAAGATGATGTAGCAAATTGGAATACCAAGTTCGGTGTCTCTCCTGGAAGATACAGGGAAGAAATAAAGATTTGGAAAAAATGAGAGGGAGGAGATAGAGAGGAGTAAAATGTGTCACTATGTTTCTTAAAAAGCCCCAGAATGAAGAAAAAGTAGTTAAAAGGAAAGAATGCCTGAACTTTTCCTTAAATCATCAAGAGATGTAAGAGCTTATTGAAGGGGCTCATTGAGACACCAAGAAAAAACAAATCTAGACACATCATAGTGAGATATGTGGAGGAAGTACTCTTGGCATGTGTTTTGATTGGCTAAATTTATCTCTTTCCTCCCTCTTGTCAGTAGCAAATTATATGTATTATAGAATTTGGCAGAGCAAAATATTCACCCTACCAACCTCTCTTGCAGCTAGGAGTGGCCATATAAGGGAGTTCTATATCGTACTCTAAATGGCTGCTCTGGCATCAACCATCCTGTACAGCCTAGGAAGAGAGTCAATAATACTGTAATATGTTTGCATGGAGACAGATGGTAAGTAGACTTATTGTGGTGATCATTTCTGCTGTATAAAAATATTGAATCTACAGTTTACACCTGAAACTAATATAATATTGGATGTCAATTATAATTTTTAAAAACTTCGGCTCTAAAAGAAAAAAATGATAAATTGGGGCTTCCCTGGTGGCGCAGTGGTTGAGAATCCGCCTGCCGATGCGGGGGACGCGGGTTCGTGCCCCGGTCCAGGAAGATCCCACATGCCGCGGAGCGTCTGGGCCCATGAGCCATGGCCACTGAGCCTGCGCCTCCGGAGCCTGTGCTCTGCAACAGGAGAGGCCACAACAGTGAGAGGTCCGCGTACCGCAAAAAAAAAAAAAAAAAAAAAAAGATAAATTGGACTTCATCAAAATGTAAAAAGTCTGTTCTTCCAAAGACACAATTAAGAATTTGAAAAGTCAAACCACTGATTGGAAAAGAAAATACTCTCCATGCATCTATCTCAGTACTCTCCATGCATCTATCTCAGAAAGATTTGTAACCAGATTATAAAGAACTCTTAAAACTCAGTAAAAAGACAAGCAACTCAGTTAAAAACATGGTCAAAAGATCTGAACAAAAACTTTCCAAAAGACATACAAATAGGCAATACGCATGTGAAAACGTGTCACATGATTGGTCCTTAGGAAAGTGCAAGTTAAAACCATAGTGAAGTAGCTAGTTATTTTTAACTAAAGTTAAAAATATTTGAAATCTCAAGTGCTGGCAAGAACGTCCAGCAGCTGGACCATGGATGCATCACTGGTTAGAACATAAAATGGTAAGAGCACTTTGTAAAACTGGCAGATTCTTTTTTTTTTAAATTTTATTTATCTTATTTATTATTTATTTTTGGCTGCATTGGGTCTTTGTTGCTGCACGCGGGCTTTCTCTAGTTGTTGCGAGCGAGGGCTACTCTTCATTGTGATGTGTGGTCTTCTCATTGCGGTGGCTTGTCTTGTTGCGGAGCATGGGCTCTAGAGCACAGGCTCAGTAGTTGAGGTGTGGCACGTGGGCTTAGTTGCTCCGTGGCATGCGGCATCTTCCCGGACCAGGGCTTGAACCTGTATCCCCTGCATTGGCAGGTGGATTCTTAACCACTGTGCCACCAGGGAAGCCCAAAACTGGCAGATTCTTAAAAGGTAAAATATACCTTTTACCATGTAATCCAGAAAGTCTACTTTGAGGTATTTACCCAAGGAAAACGAAAACCAAAACTCATACACAAATGCTCATAGCAGCTTTATTTGTTAAAGACCGCAGAGGGGAAGAAACCTGAATGCTTGTCAGTGGGTGAGTTGATTATCGCTACGGTATATTCATTCAGTGGTACACTACTCAGTGATAAAAAACAAACTACTGATACACACAGCAACACGGATGTCTCTCTAAAATATCCTGTGCAGAAGAAGCCAAACGCTATGGAGTATACAGAGTGTGATTCCATTTATATGAAACTCTAGAAGAGACAAACCTAATTTGCAGTGTCAGAGAGCACATCATTGGTTGTCTGGGGCTTACTCTGAGCCAACCCCTGATGGTACAGTGGGGCACCAGAGATGAGCTTGACCAAAGCTGTTAGGTTTCCATTAATTTGGGGGCAGGTTCTCCCTTCACCCACATCTCTGCTATAAAATGGGGAATGTTCTAATTCAGTGGGTCCCAACTCTTTGTCCATGAACTACTGTGCTATGAAATGAGAAAAAAAAAAATCAGACAGGTGGGAAGTTTTTCAAGGTGTTAAATTATTCAATTGTAAGTGACTATTCATTATTGTGAAGTTACCTCCTTGTAATTTGGTGTTAAAATACCTATTTATTTATGCAATGGTGACAGTCAGTGATGAAGTTGAATTTTTAATTGTCCTTGTTTGGTAAAACAGATATTTAACAAGTTAGGATATTTAAAAAAAAGGAGAAAGATGAAGGGAATGTAGGAGAATGTCATGTTCTATCTTGATTTAGGGAAAAATATTTATTTTAAAAATCCATAAAAGCACAGGCATAAAAATAACAAGAACAACAGCAACAGAGAAACAAAAACTAGAATTTTTAACCACAATCAAAATAAAAGTTTTATGCTCAGTTAGACATATTATAGGAAATTTTAGCATATGGAATTTACAACAGTGGGAACTTTAATATTTAAAACATTTAAAAAAATACAAGCTATTCAACAAAATAAGTGACATCTGTGAAGATGAATATAGTATTTGAAAGGACAGTTCACATAAGCGTATAATAAACATGTGAACTGATTCTCAAACCCACTACTAATTACAGAAATGAAAATTAAAACAACAATAAAATACTACTTTATAATCACCAAATTAGCCCAAATTAGAAGGCAGGTAGAGGTGAGGATAGGTGGTAGAGACATCTTTCTACATGGACAGCTAGTGGGAAGGTGAAATGTTCCAATATGGGAGAGAAGCTGATAGCACCTAGTGTTACTGGACCCTATGGCCCAGCTTATGAAAATCACAAGGCATGGTGGAGGAGTTTCATAACATCACTGCTGTATTAACAGGAAATGATAGGCAACCTGAGAAAATGGGCAAGTAAAATGAGACTTATGCATATGTGGGAAAACAGTCTGCAACCATGAGCTAGATTTACACTGAACTACATGGAATGATCTCATGATTTCGTGAGACGAAAATGGCAAGAAATGTGATATGTAACAATAGTATTTATGCAAATTAAAAGCACATGTTATTAGAGAAATGCAAATCAAAACTACAATGAGTTATTGCCTCACACTGGTCAGAATGGCCATCATCAAAAAATCTACAAACAGGGCTTCCCTGGTGGCGCAGTGGTTGAGAATCCGCCTGCTGATGCAGGGGACACGGGTTCGTGCCCCGGTCTGGGAAGATCCCACGTGCCGCGGAGTGGCTGGGCCCGTGAGCCGTGGCCGCTGAGCTTGCGCGTCCGGAGCCTGTGCTCCGCAACGGGAGAGGCCACAACAGTGAGGCCCGCATACCACAAAAAAAAAAAAAAAAAAAATCTACAAACAACAAATGCTGGAGAGCGTGTGGAGAAAAGGGAACCCTCTTGCACTGTTGGTGGGAATATAAATTGATACAGCCACTATGGAGAACAGTATGGATGTTCCTTAAAAAACTGAAAATAGAACTTCCATATGACCCAGCAATCCCACTAAAACCATAATTCAAAAGGGCACATGGGGGCTTCCCTGGTGGCGCAGTGGTTGGGGGTCCGCCTGCCGATGTGGGGGACATGGGTTTGTGCCCCGGTCCGGGAGGATCCCACATGCCACGGAGCGATGGGGCCCATGAGCCATGGCCACTGGGCCTGTGCATCCGGAGCCTGTGCTCTGCAATGGGAGAGGCCACAGCAGTGAGAGGCCCACGTACCACAAAAAAAAAAAAAAAAAAAAAAAAAGACACATGTATCCCAATGTTCATTGCAACACTATTTACAATAGCCAGGACATGGAAACAACCTAAATGCCCAATGATAGACGAATGGATAAAGAAGATGTGGTACATATATACAACGGAATATTACTCAGCCATAAAAAAGAATGAAATTGGGTCATTTGTAGAGATGTGGATGGACCTAGAGTCTGTCATACAGAGTGAAGTAAGCCAGAAAGAGAAAAACAAATATCGTATATTAACTCATACATGTGGAATCTAGAAAAATGGTACAGATGAACATATTTGCAGGGCAGGAATAGAGATGTTGATGTAGAGAATGGACATGTGGACACAGAGGGAGAAGAGGAGGGTGGGATGAATTGGAGATTAGGTTTGGCATAAACACACTACCATGTGTAAAATATATAGCTAGAGGAACCTGGTGTATAGCACAGGGAGACCAGCTCGGTTCTCTGTGATGACCTAGATGGGTGGGGGTTGGGGGTGGGGGTGGGAGGGAGGTCCAAGAGGGAGGGGATATAGGTATACATACAGCTGACGCACTTCATTGTACAGCAGAAACTAACACAACATTGTAAAGCAATTTTACTCCAATTAAAAAAAAAAAAACACGTGAAAAACACTCTTCAATTTCCAAGTATACAGTGTATCTAAATAACCACTTGGATGGAAGGTTAGAAGGATGGAAAAGGGGAAGGAGTGATAAAAGGGAAAATATAATAAAATAAGAATGATATGAAATAGAACAAAAAATCTTTAACATGATGATAAAAGTATGATGAATTGAAAAATACGATTAATCTTATATATATTTTAAAAATTAATCAAAGAAACCACAATAAATCAGTACCTTAGGGTTCATGTGGGAAAGAGAGAGAGTGAACTATGACCAAGAGCAACCCTAATCAATCCAGTGCTGTTGTAGATCACTACACAGTGCATGTATTTTTGTATATTGCTTACCATTAGAGTATGCAGTGATTTTTTCTAACACCTTCTTCAGCTAATAAACTCCCGCAAGGTAGATTCTCTGGTTCAACTTTCTCCATGATGCTTGACCCATAATGTTGCAAATATTAGGCACTCAGTAATATTTCACTCTTTTGATTAATAGAACCAAAAAGTTGGAATTCTGCAGAATATGGCTTCCTTGGATCCATCCTTAAGCAATTGCCCCAGATGTGTTGAAACTGCTGTATCTGCTATCATCTTTATAAAATAAATATTCTCGCCCCCTTATATGTTGTTGCCAGTTTATTTTGCATTTTGCTGGCGAGAGGATATTTCCTGTGCTAGGTGTTTTGTAGCACTTCTGCAGCTTTGTTGTGTAGTGATACATGTAGGCTCTAATAAATTTTCTCATAATAAGAGTTTCAATTATTTTTTGGAACATGAGAAAAAAAATTGTTTGTGGACTATTTCTCTCACAGACCTCTTATCCCTCACCCCCCACCACACTCTGACTTTCATTTTTCTACTGTGTCCTGAATGTTTTACTTCTATGCTTCCTCTCTGTGTTCCAGCAGTGGCCATTCGAGTAGTTGGTGCCATGTAATGAAGCGGAAAAGTTAGGCAGCCGGGCTTGCACAGAGTCAAATTCTACCTGAGCCAGTTATTAACCTATGTGACCTTGGGCAAGTCATTTAGCTTCTCTAGCTCAGCGTTATCATTTATAATGTAAAGAAAATGACACTTTGTTGATATAATTTTTGTGGGAATTAAATAATAATGTTAATGTGGAAAGTTTACATTCTGTGGCTCAACTTTTTTTTAAAGATTTTTTTTTTTTGATGTGGACCATTTTAAAAGTCTTTATTGAATTTACGGCAGCTCAACTTTTTGATGTATCCATTTTAACACTATGAAAAAGTTGATAGTCTCACATATTTAGTGTCCTCTCCCAAAGAAATCATTAGTTTTTAAAAATTTTTAAAAATAAGCAGAGAGACTTACCCTAATCCCCAGCTTATCCAATTATAAAGTCATATCATGCCTTGAGACTTGCCCTATTATTGATACCTCAATCTGTAATTTTTACTCAGATTTCTGACGTAAGTTTGAAAGTAAGGTGAGGCTTTTGGAGGGGATGATGATATAGTTGGGCACTTTAGTGGGTAGTAAAACAAAGTTGAAACCAGAATTTATCTCTAGGATGTACTACAATGTCTCCTGAGCTAAATAAAATAGTGAGAGCTTTCGGTACAATTTCTGTTCAAAATGGCAGAGAGAGAATGAGAAACTCACTCATAAAAATGCTGAAACTAAAGGGAGATAGTGACAAAGCATACCAAAGATTTTGATAAACTTTTGGAAGACAGAAGGTATGTAGAACCATATTGACAGATGAATCACAGAGGAGAGAACCACTATTGACAGTAGGAACATGAGAAAATTCTCAGTTGAGGAGGAAGTTGTTCTTCATGGTGGAGGCTCCTGGATTTAGCTTGTGCAGAGTTCATATGAGAAAAGGAAATGAAGTTGAGGCTATTGTTTAAAGAGCTATTTAACAGAATGTACCTAGGGACCTCATCTCCTCCTTGAAATGGTCCTTGCCCAGCGCTGCTTGTGTTGTCAGGGTCTGCAACTGGCCAGAAGCTAGAGATATGCTCTATGCAGGATACTGAGCTTTCCTTCTCTCAGGGAATGACTTACCGAAGCCCCATTGTAAAATGAACTCGAAATGTGTGTTGGTTTCTGCTATTTAGAAGTAAAGCAAGTGTGATTAAAACTAACATCACGACCGCCAACATTACTTTGCCTTTGCCTTTAATTCAGTCCTTAAAGAGACATGAAGGGGCTTCCCTGGTGGTCCAGTGGTTAAGACTTTGCCTTCCAATGCTGGGGTTGTGGGTTTGATCCCTGGTCAGGGAGCTAAGATCCCACATGCCTGACGGCCACAAAAACCAAAAAACACCCCATAAAACAGAAGCAATATTGTAGCAATAAACACTTTAAAAATGGTCCACATCAAAAAAAATCTTTAAAAAACAGAGAGACATGAAAAACAAGAAAGAAAAATTGCTCCCTCAACAAGAAATATTCACCCCTTTCTCCTTCCTAACCACTAGCAACAACTGACCTTCTTACTCTCTCCATAGTTTTGTCTTTTCCAGAATGTCATATACTTGGAATCACACAGTATGTAGACTTTTTAGAATGGCTTCTTTCACTTTGTAATATGCACTTAAGATTCCTCCATGTGTTGTCATGGCTTGACAGCTCATTTTTTCTTAGAGATAAATAATATTCCATTGTCTGAATGTACCAAAGTTTATTTATCCACTTATTGGAGGACATCTTGGTTGCTTTCAGGTTTTGGCGACTACGAATAAACCACCTATAATTACTCTTGTGCAGGTTTTTGTGTAGACATAAGTTTTCCATTCAATTGGATAAATACCAAAGAACACAACTGCTGAATTATATGGTAAGAGTATGCTTGATTTTGTAAGAAACTGCCAAACTGTCTTCCAAAGGGAGCAATGAATGAGAGTTCCTATTCCTCTAATCCTCACCAGCTTTCTGTGTTGCAAGTGTTTCTGATTTTGACCATCGTAATAGATGCATAGTGGTATCTCATTGTTTTAATTTGCAATTCCCATAGTTCCATTTACCATCATAGCAAAAAGAATAAAATACCTAGGAATAAACCTACCTAAGGAGGCAAAAGACCTGTACTACAAAAACTATAAGACACTGATGAAAGAAATTGAAGATTACACAAACAGATGGAAAGATATACTGTGTTCTTGGACTGGAAGAATCAATACTGTTAAAATGACTATACTACCCAAAGCAATCTACAGATTCAATGCAATCCCTATCAAATTATCAATGGCATTTTTCACAGAACTAGAACAAAAAATTTTAAATTTGTATGGAAACACAAAAGATCCTGAATAGCCAAAGCAATCTTGAGAGAGAAAAACAGAGCTGGAGGAATCAAGCTCCCTGACTTCAGACTATACTACAAAGCTACAGTAATCAAGACAGTATAGTACTGGCACAAAAACAAATATATAGATCAATGGAACATGATAGAAAGCTCAGAAATAAAACCACACACCTGTGGTCAACTAATCGACAACAAAGGAGGCAAGAATATACAATGGAGAAAAGATAGTCTCTTCAATAAGTGGTGCTGGGAAAACTGGACAGCTACATGTAAAAGAAACTAGAACATTCTCTAACACTATATACAAAAGTAAACTCAAATGGATTAAAGACCTGAATGTAAGACAGAATACTATAAAACTCTTAGGGGAAAACATAGGCAGAACACTCTTTGACATAAATCGCAGGAATGTCATTTTGGATCCACCTGCTAGAGTAATGAAAATAAAAACAAAGATAAGCAAATGGGACCTAATTAAACTCAAAAGCTTTTGCACAGCAAAGAAAACTGTAAACAAAGTGCAAAGACAACCTACAGAATGGGAGAAAATATTTGCAAACAATGTGACAAATAAGGGATTAATTTCTAAAATACACAAACAACTCATACAACTCACTCTCAAAAAACAAATAACCCAATCAAAAAATGGAAGAAGACCTAAATAGACATTTCTCCAAAGAAGACATACAGATGGCCAATAGGCACATGAAAAATGCTCAACATTGCTAATTACTAGAGAAATGCAAATCAAAACTACAATGAGGGATCACCTCACACCAGTCAGAATGCCCATCATTAAAAAATCTATAGGGACTTCCCTGGTAGTCCAGTGGGTAAAGCTCCATGCTCCCAATGCAGTGGGCCCAGGTTCGATCCCTGGTCAGGGAACTAGATCCCACATGCATGCTGCAACTAAGAAGTCTGCATGCCGCAACTAAGAAATCTGCATGCCACAACTAAGAAGTCTGCATGCCTCAACTAAATATCTTGCATGCTGCAGCTAAGACCTGGTGCAGCCAAAATAAATAAATAAATATTTTGAAAAATAAAAAAATAAAAATTCTATAAATAACAAATGCTGGAGAGAGTGTGGAGAAAAGGGAACCCTCCTACACTTTTGGTGAGAATGTAAATTGGTGCAGCCACAATGGACAACAGTATGGAGGTTCCTCAAAAAAACTAAAAATAGAATTGTCATATGATCCAGCATTCCACTCCTGGGCATATATCTGGACAAAACTATAATTTGAAAAGATACATTCACTCATATGTTCATAGCAGCACTGTTTACAATAGCCAAGACCTGGAAACAACCTAAATGTCCCTCAACAGATGAATGGATAAAGAATATGTAGTATATATAAGCAATGGAATATTACTCAGCCATAAAAAAGAATGAAATAATGCCATTTGCGGTTACATGGATGGACCTAGAGATTATCATACTAAGTGAAGTAAGTCAGAAAGAGAAAGACAAATACCATATGATATCACTTATATGTGGAATCTAAAATGTGACATAAATGAACATATCTATGAAACAGAAACAGACTCACAGACACAGAGAACAGACTTGTGGTGCCCAGTGGGAGGGGGTGGGGAAGGGTTGGATTGAGAGTTTGGGATTAGCAGATGCAAACTATTATATATAGAATGGATACGCAACAAGGTCCTACTGTATAGCACAGGGAACTATATTCAGTATCCTGTGATAAACCATAATGGAAAAGAATATGAAAAAAATACATATATATATATATAACTGAATCACTTTGCTGTACAACAGAAACTGACATGACAGTGTAAATCAACTATACTTCAATAAAAAAATTTCACCCCCTCCAATTTACAATGCCCTGATGACATGTGCTGATGAACAACTGTTCATATGCTTTCTTGCCATCTGTATATCTTCTTTAATGAGGTGACTATTCAGGTCTTTTGGCCACTTTTTAATAAAAATAATTTATTTTTTTATTTCCCACAGTTACTTAAATTTACATTTTTATGAAAATATATTTAAATTTTATAAACTGAGTACAATTGCATTTCACTTTTAAATTACTGTCAACAGAACAGTGTTTGTGAAAAGTCTCGATTAAATAATCAATGATTTTACTAAACTAAAGGCAAGTAAAATAAATTTTATGAAAAAAATATGTAATAGTTTATAAGTTATGTGAACCCATATTTTATTATTAATCCCAATATCACTGGTACATGAATAGAACAACCAGATGTGTACAAAAACTAAGCAGTTGTCTTTGATATTTTGCAAATATTCATTCACTTAAAAATGATAACTTTAGGGAGTTCCCTGGTGGTCCAGTGGTTAAGACTGTGTGCTTCCAATGCAGGGGATACAGTTTCGATCCCTGGTCGGGGAACCCTCATACTGCACGGTGTGGCCAAAAAAAAAAAAAAGATAACTTTACACACAGTTGTCATTGTAAAGGTAAATTGTCAAAGCAGGACAATAAAATGTTTGTTGAACAGTTTGATAGCTTTAGTTATAACGTTTGTATATTTCTACGTATGGTATGGAGGCTTCCATTTCTACTCTGTCCTGGGTTCCTTGAGTGTTATGGGCGGGACTAAACCCTATTCTTTCCCACTAGCTGACAATTTGTTGTGCACCAGATTCTCCCACCCCAGGGGCTTTGAAAAGAAAATTCCATAAGACTGCTCCCTGCACCCCCCCATTACACTGTTTTCCCCCCATTACACTGTTTTCCCCCCATTACACTCTTCTGCTGAGGCTGTGGGCACAGAGCCTAACATCTGCTTGAATAGATAGAAAAAGAACAGGAAGGATATACAACTACAAAGTTGTTTTTAAAAAGGGTTACTATTTACAAACACTACCTCACCGCACCTGGATAAAGGTGTGAACAATATTCCCCTGGAGCACAGAGGAGATGAAGTGGCGAACACTCCATGCACAGGCAGTTTAAGGACAGCCTCCCTGTTGTGACTTGAAGTTTTTAAGTGAACTTCTAGATTATGGGTTGTGGGTCCTGAATCCTGTGATGGCCTTGCACCAAAGAGGACAAAAGATCAATCCGTTATGATTCAATAATAAAATAACAAAGTGAAATATATCTATATGTATATAGACATGTTTCAATTATAAATATTCATAGTTTTGAAGGTGTCTCCTTAAGCATATTTTACCTCTCCGGTTGTAAAATCAAAAGAGTTTGGAAATCACTGCAGTGAGGAAGTATATCAGTATGTGGCCTACAGACCGTCACCTGGTGCCGAATGGAGGTCCTAGGGCATGCCGCAGCAGTGTGTGAAGGTGTGTCTTGGGAGTTTTTCTGTAACAAGCTGCCTGAGTTCTCGTGCACACTAATGTTGGAAAACCGTTGTGCATAAGGGCTAAGGAAGATTGTCCTGCTGCACTGTGGAGAAAGGAAAAGAGGGCCAAGAAAGTGAAGTTAAGAACAGGTACTGTGGTTTTATTTTAAAAAAATTTTTTCACATTAAAAAATAATTGAAGTATAGTTGATTACAAGCTGTGTTAGTTTCAGGTGTACAGCAATGTGATTTAGTTATACACACACACACACACACACACACACACACATACATATATATGTATTTATCTGTTTTTTTTCTGATTCTTTTCCCTTATAGACTATTACCAGATATTGAATATAGTCCCTGTGCTATACATTAGGTCCTTTTTGGTTATCTATTTTATACATAGTAGTGTGTATATGTTAATCCCAAACTCCCAATTTACCCCTACTCCTACTGCAGTTTATTAATTCAAAACTTAGATGGTGAAAGCCAGCTCTAAGTGGAGTGGCAGTGAGAACAGGGAAGAAAGTATGGACCCAAAGAACATCTTGAAGGTAAATTATATAAACTTTATTGTCTAGATATAGGGGTTTAGGAAGAGAATAAATCTTAGATTTCACATTTTCTAAATTAATTAATTAATTTTATTTTTGGCTGCGTTGGGTCTTTGTTGCTGTGCATGGGCGTTCTCTAGTTGCAGCGAGCAAGGGTTACTCTTCTTTGCGGTGCTCGTGCTTCTCACTGCTATGGCTTCTCTTGTTGCAGAGCACGGGCTTAAGGCACCCGGGCTTCAGTAGTTGTGACACATGGGCTCAGTAGTTGTGGCACAGTCTTAGTTGCTCCGCGGCATGTGGGATCTTCCTGGACCAGGGCTCGAACCCTTGTCCCCTGCATTGGCAGGCAGATTCTTAACCACTGCGCCACCAGGGAAGCCCAGAGTTCACATTTTAAAGAATTATTTCTCCCAATAAACTATCTAGTTGCCCATTCCTCTCCCACCCTCCCACCTCCCAATTTGTAGGCCCATTGAGGATAAGCGATTTGCCCAAGGTCACACATCTACATAGTGACAAACTTTGAATAGAGACCAAAGCTTTAGGCACTAAGGCCAGTAGTCTTGCCACCAAACCATTAGTCACACATGTTTCCAGGTATTGAGAAAATGGGTCTGCCATTCAGTATTTTGTTGAGAATCATCTACATGTTGAGCAATGGGCACTGTGCTAAGGACTGGGATTAGAATGGTGAATAAATATGTAACCTGCTCCCCATTTAACTCACTGTCTGGTTGATAACACAATGGTACTTATGCCAGAGAAGGTTCAGGATGGGAGGCTGATGCAGTGATGGGGATGTGATGAGTTATTTTAATGTACGTTAGTTTTGGGCATGCTGGATTTGATGTCTACATTTCATGTACATACAAATTGCCTCGTTCTCCCTGCAAAATACATGGATGTATTTATTTATGTATATGTGTAGGTTAAGTAAACCTTCCCTAGGTGTCTCTTCGGATAAGGGAAAGAGAGAAGTGTAAATAGTGAGGAGAAGGTTTATCACATCCGTTAAAAATACCCTTCCTGAGTTTGTAGCAATGCGACCTCTGGCTCTTGGAAAAGAATATGAGGTTGTTTTACCAGATGGAACAAAGTTGCAGGTTTTTGACATGATTTTTTTTTTTTTTTTTTTATCATTACTGAGATATATCTTTGTTCCGTAAAGTGTGTCTTGTCTCCAGAGTGGGTTATTATTTTAGATTCTTCTACCCTTTAGAAAGAGACAAAAAAAAAAAAAAAAAAAAAAAAAAAAGAGACAAAGGCAGTATTAGCTGTTTGCAGCCTATACTCTGTAAATTGGCTATTAGCCAGGTTTCTTCATAGAGATGGGCAATGTGCCTTTGTCCTACCTTGCGTTGGGAACAGGAAAATGAGTTAACTTGGACATACTTTGGATGATTTTCAGCATGGAAACTGATATCCATAGGTTTAAAATGAATTTACTCTCTAAATACTTGGACTCAGAAAAGTTTAGATGAAAATACTGTGCGACGATTCAAAGACAGAACATTGAGAAATAATAAAATTGGAATCACTTCAGAGAATTTAAAGAGACACATTGAACAAAATACCTGTGGATGGAAGTGGACACAGCTCTGAATGTGACTGCTTGAATATACTTCTGTGAGATTTTTCTAGCTGTTAAAGAAAATTTTTATGTTGAGGAAGAGGTCTGGGGTTTTCTATATGCTCACATGATACAATCTACTTTTTTTCTTCTTCCCTCAAGTAAGGAAGCATAAACATCAAGGAAAAATTTGAAAACTGTAATATTTAATAATTTACTAATAGCAAAATATCTTCATACCTTTTTACCATTTTGAGTACTGAATAATAAAAAATAGGATAGAGCCACGAAATCAAGTTCTGTATGATTACAGAGAAGTAGAAATATTTTTACTTCTTTTGGTTTATAACTTGAATTTAAAATGAAAAAAGAAGAAACAGAAAGAAGAGGAAGAGGAGGAAAAGGGAAAAGGGAATATTTTGATAGATTTAAAAAATTCTTTTGAAGACTTTTTGTTTGTTTGTTTAGAGAACAGGCATAATTTATCCTGATTTTGTGCACACCATATCAATTATCGTTAATATGATCTAGAAGGCTTTCTTTTCCATATTTAGACATTATGTTGGTATAGCTAATAACTCCCATAAAAAAAAGTACCCTCATATTAAATGGGGTTGAAGTAACTTAACGAACGCTTATACAGTCACAAGTGGAACAGTTTGAAAAACACTGCTTATATTTCTTAATTATTGATATTTATGAGCGTAATTCTCTGTTTACCAACTGTCATTAATCCTTACAGCTTTATGATTTATGTGCTCCCTTAGGCATGAGGTAATGACTTTGGTTAACAAATTTTACTATTCTTACAGTTTTCTGGATTTGCCTTAGCAGCTTGGCATTCTACAAAGTCATGAACTGAAGGAAAGGATTTTCCTGAGAAGAGAACTTACAACAGCCTAACAGAACCATGACCACATGGTACATGATCAAAGACTCCAAAGGGTTTCCATCAATAACTAGATAAATGGGAACCTCAGTGGTACAACTTAAGGGTAAGAAGTTCTGAGCAGACTCAGTGAGGACTTTATTGTCTGGGAGTTTGCAGTTCCAAGGGGAAATGAATATATCTCTTCATTTCACTGTTCCCAGAGCCCTAATCACTGGTGAAAATAGTATATTCCATGAATTTATCAATATTTAACAACATTTCTCAAAGCAAGTTCACGTGTTTAACAAGAAATACCCCTGAGTGCTGCTTAAACATAGTTCTCTTATGAAGACAATTGGTGAAGACTTGTTATGCTCTGATTAGTTTATTAGTTCATTCTGGATCTGATAGAGAGTTTTGGGGCATTGTCTGTCAACTTGCAAGAAATTAGGACAGGAAATGCCTTTGAATTGTCTTTGCTCATTTAACCATGTCTCTGCAGATGTTCACTATTTTAATATGTCTTTTATTTGGAAAGTGCACTATTTGTGTAATCAATTAGAGATGTACAATTCTAAGTAAATGGAGAAGTTTATAAGTAGATTAAAATGCTAAAGAGACATACTTCCCCTTCAAATGAGTGTCAACCTGCACATCAACATCTGATTAATTCTGAGTGTCAAAAGATCATTTCAGGGCTTCCCTGGTGGCGCAGTGGTTGAGAATCCGCCTGCCGATGCAGGGGACACGGGTTCGTGCCCCGGTCCGGGAAGATCCCACATGCCGCGGAGCAGCTGAGCCCGTGAGCCATGGCCACTGAGCCTGCGCGTCCGGAGCGTGTGCTCCGCAATGGGAGAGGCCACAACAGGGAGAGGCCACAACAGTGAGAGGCCCGCGTACCACAAAACAAAAACAAAAACAAAAAGATCATTTCAGGCTCCCTAGTTAGTTCATTCAGTGATAATAAAAAATTACACAGTATATTGTTTACAAAGACAGCCCATAATGATAGTTTAGCTTGTACTTAGGTTATTTACAAATGATCATAAATTACTTTTTCTGTAAGAATGGAAATATGAAAGAGTTGTTGCTTTAAGGATCAAATTACTTAAAATAATTCTGTAGAAATATTAGTGGTGTTTTCAAGAAGTGCAGTGCAAAACTCAACCCTCACTATTTTTTCTTTCACCAACTCCTGTTTAATCTTGTTGTTTTAATATGAATGGGTTAGTGAGATGGAAATACAGTGCAGTAAAAAGAGATCAGACTTTTTAGATAGATACAGGGCTGTGGCACTGGATAGCTCCAACGCGTACCATTAATATAATAGGCTCTGTGAATGGCATTTCTGGAGTTGTGCAGTATACACCATGGCTCACCATACACAGTGGCCTTGTGGTAGAGTAATGTTGGAGTCTTGATTAAATAGTGTTGGGCAAAGTTCTTGGCTCTCTTTGCACCTTCGTTTCCTTGTCTATAAACTGCAGATGATTTTACCTACCAGATGTGGTTCTTTTGTGAAGATGGGGTTTTACACGGGTTTATTTCCATAACAGCACTTAACATAGTACCAAGCACATAGTAAGTGCTTAATAACTTAGCCCTGAAAGTAGGTAAATGAGATGAAATCTGACAAGTTGATTAAAAGAGGGGAAAAGATGATATTCACTTAGGGTCTACAACTTAAAAGAAAGGAAAAATGAAATCAGTCTGGAAAGGCAGCCTAAGCCTTTATGTGGCACCTGAGGTTTGCTTCTTGTACTGAATGCAGGCCTTAAGAGGGCAGGTGACACAGAATGGATATATGCATATTATCAGAAGTTTGAAACCTTCAAATATTTAAAACTACTCCTTCTTATGTATCATGACAAACAGCAAAACTAAATCAGAGAGTTGGTGGTGCTTTCCATCTCAGTTTTAAAATTCTTTCAAAGTAATTCATTTTACTATTTCTGTTCCAACCCATTTTTCTAAGTGCTTTAGCAAAGACTTTAATAATTAGCAATCCTACACACATGTGTATGCATGCACACACACAAATATGTGCACACACACCCCCTATAGATTTTGGATACTGAATTTAAAAATGTTAATTTCTATCATATAAACTTTAGACTTTTACAACAAAATATAAAGCAGACATTGGAAATTGTTTTTCAGAAAAAAGACATTACAACAAAGAAAAAAGATAGAAGAAAGTTTGTATAATTCAATATAATAAAAATAAAAGTGTAATGACAATTACTAAAGCTATCAATCTTCAATAATTTGTGAAAAATGTAGCCTCAAATGCAATGAAGCTTTATAAGATTTGTGATTACAGAGTGTAAAATATAACAGATGCTACAATATTTAGATGCCTGCTGGCATTTACCTTTTTCTCTGCACAGTTCATTTCAACTATATAAAAATTTTATGTGCTATATAAAAGTAGAGAAAAAGAAATTTATTTGTAAAATAACCACAGGAGAATTGATGGTGCTTCAGCGATGTGGTATTTGATTCTCTTTGACCAGATGAACTATGTGAGAAAGTGGAGAATTTGATGATACAGTATTACTTTCAGTTTTCATATGGTAGAAGATGCACAGGGCAAAAAATAACACTGGTGTTGAATTCAATTACTTTCTCTGTGGTGTTCAGAGCTGACTTTTTAAGATAGGAGCCCTATTGTTCACTGGAGAAATGATTTTGCTTTGAGGATTGCAATGGAAAGGTATTGGCATTGGTGACTTTGGAGAAATGGCCAATGTTATATTTCAGAGGCAAGATACTTGGGGTGCAACATCTCATTTTTTAAAAACACATTTTACAGGTTATTAAATATTAGTCATCTTCTTTAAAAATATCCTTTTGCTGTCTTACCTATGTTCACATTGTAAACATGATTTTAAATTCCAGATCCCCTAAAAAAAAAAAAAACCCTAAACTGTCTACTTTTGAAGATTTATGTTCCCTCTTTTAAAAGGTTTATTTTAAAATTTCCCATTATATCATATTTTTTTTCAGAAAATCCTTTTTATTGAGAAAATAATGAAAAAAGAAAGTCTAGATCTGCAAACTAGAAACCTAGAAGTCATCCTTGGATACCTTTATCTCCATCTTACCCCCATCCCCAAATCACTAACTTCTATCAATTTTTATCTTCTAGTATCCATTAAATCTGTCTGCTTCTCTCTGTTACCACTTGTACTACTCTGCCTAGAACAATGGAAACATATCTTATTCTCCCTGCATCTACGTTTCTAAAGCAAATTCATTTTCCATAATGTTTCAAAATGTAAATCTGACCTTGTTCTCCCTATATTTACTTCAAGGGATTCCCACTGATCTTAGAACAGAGACCAACATTCTCAGTAGGGCCCACAAGCACTGAGTTGGCTTTAAAACAGCGACTCTCAGCTGCATCTCCCTTGGCTCTCTGCAGTCTCCAGTCCTCTTCTACATTTCTAGGACCTGAAAGCCTTTATTATTATTTTTCAAAATTAAGAACTTCCCGCCTGCCAGCAGTACTTCAGATTGAAATTCATGCAACCTTGGATGTGCATGAAACTGTGCCATGCACAGTGGTAGTTTTATTTTTATTTTTTTAATGTATTTATTTTTATTTTTGGCTGCATTGGGTCTTCCTTGCTGCACGTGGGCTTTCTCTAGTTGCAGCCAGCGGGGGCTACTCTTCGCTGTGGTGCGCGGGCTTCTCACCGCAGTGGCTTCTCTTGTTGCGAAGCACGGGCTCTAGGCACGCGGGCTTCAGTAGTTGTGGCTTGCGGGCTCTAGAGCACAGGCTCAGTAGTTGTGGCGCACGGGCTTAGCTGCTCCGCAGCATGTGGGATCTTCCCGGGCCAGGGCTCGAACCCGCGTCCCCTGCACTGACAGGTGGATTCTTAACCACTGCGCCCCCAGGGAAGACCCCACACTGGTAGTTTTAAAAGAGTCGGTTTCCAGGTCCACGACATCCACATGGATTTTTCTCCTATGAACGATCTGCCTCAAGAACGTCTGCAGGTGAGGCGTCCTGCTGCTTCTCCCCTCCATTCTCACGTTCACAGTCACTCTTTTGCTTTACAAACAAACAAAAGAAGGTGGACCTTTAATTCATTCTGATTCTTATTGTGGAACACTGCATCTCACTGTGGTTTTGATTTGCATTTCCCCGATGATTAGTGATGTTGAGCATCCTTTCAAATACCTATTGGCCACCTATTCGTTTGCCTTTTTTTTGAGAAATGTCTACTCAGATCCTTTGCCCATTTTTTAAATGGGTTATTTGGGTTTTTGTTTTGTTTTGTTTTGTTTTGTTACTATTGAGTTGTAGGAGTTCCTTATAATAAAGATAACAACCCCTTATGAGATGTATGGTTTGCAAAATTTTTCTCGCATTCCATAGGCTGTCTTTTCTCTCTGTTAGATTGTTGCCTTTGCTACACAGCAAAGTTTGATATAGCCCTACTTACATATTTTTCCTTTCTTTGCCTGTGCTTTTGATGTTGTATCCATCTCTGAGAATATCGATAGTAGTATGTGTTTGTTTACATTTTCAGCTCTTTGCATGGTCTACGGCTTCCAACTTGTTTTTGTTCAGTTCTTTCATTTCAGTCTTTCTTTTTCCTATCAAAGTCTTCCTCCACTGTTTTGTAACCCTTGATTGTTTGCTATATTTAAGACTAGGGGAAAGCTGTAGGAAGTTTTAAATGGGTGAGTGGGACTGATTGATTGTGGGACTTGCTACAAGAAAATGTGGTTTGGCTGCTTTCTGTTTTTTTTTTTTTTTGGCCCTTCCTTCTGGCAGGCAGATGTTAGTTTCCCGATCAGGGATCGAACCCATGCCCTCTGCAGTGAAAGTGCAAAGTCCGCCAGGGAGTTCCCCATGGTTTGGCTACTGTATTGAGGAGCCCCTTATATTCATCTCTTTAGGACTTTTCTCTTGTGCTGGTCACATTCCCCAGGGAAGATCCATCCAGTCTCCTGCCTGCAGGATAAAGTCGTGGCTGCCAACATTCCAGAAGCTGATGAAAAAAGAAGAGAGCTAAGGGGATGTCAGCCTTCGGTAAAAATTCATCCCTTTAATATCTGTTTCCAGTACTCTGCCTTAGAAAGCATGGTGACACAGAGACCCTCTGTTCAAGGCGAAAGCAAACTTCCAGCCCTCTGCCGGGGTGGGGATGAGGCAAAGTGGAAGAGGGGATCAGCTTCTGCTTCTTATGGAATTTTGGAACAATTCTCCTTATTTTAGTTCCCTCTCATTCACTTCCACAACTGGAAGTACCTGATGCCACTAATTCCTGAGACTTTGGAGATCGTGTCATTTAAAACATTGCCTTAATTTTTAGCTTTCAAATTTAGCAACCAGTTTTTTGTTTTGGCATTTTTGTTTCTGTTTTCTTCTTCAGTTCTCACACTTATTCCTCTGATTTCTAGACCGAAGAGGTGTATTGCCAGTCCCCCTTCTCTCTCACCCTCCTCATCCTTATGAAATTAAACATGTTAAAATATATCTTTATGGTTTTCTGTTGAGGTTTCAGGAGTTAGTGTATTTATATATGTATGTATTCAATCTCCTGACTATTTGGAACCTTGCTTGTTTTTTTTTTTTTTTTTTGATAACGCGGGCCTCTCACTGTTGTGGCCTCTCCCATTGCGGAGCAGAGTCTCCGGACGCGCAGGCTCAGCGGCCATGGCTCACGGGCCCAGCCGCTCCGCGGCATGTGGGATCTTCCCGGACCGGGTCATGAACCCGCGTCTCCTGCATCGGCAGGCGGATTCTCAACCACTGCGCCACCAGGGAAGCCCCCTTGCTTGTTTTTAAAATCCTCATTTTGGTTGTCTTTCAGGGAACTAAAGTGTGTTTGTGCATCCAAATCTGTCCATTTTTTTCAACATGCTTCTGAATTTATTTTGAGAAGGCCTTCCTTATATCAAGGTTAAAACAATTCTTTTCTTAAGCTTTTACTCCTTCTGGAGCTTATTTTAGTCTACGAAATGAGGTAGAATCCAATTTTATTATTTTCAAAATGTCTCAACTCTGTTTTTTAAGCAGCTAATAATTTCCCAACTGATTTATAATGACATCTTTACCTTTAGAAAATTTTTATACAGTTTACAGATCCAGTTTTTGCTTTTTCTCTTTCACTTTCTATTCTTCTGCCCAAATTGGATTTTTTTTTTTTCTTTTTTTTTCCTCGCCACATCTTGCAGGATGTTAGTTCCCCAACCAGGGATCAAACCCGGACCCTTGCAATATAAATGCCGAGTCCTAACCACTGGACCACCAGGGAATTCCCTGGAATATTTTAAATTATTATGGTCTTATGGTCTTATGGCATATTTTGATATCTGAAAGATTACTCCCCACATTTTCCTTTTTCAAAAATTTTATTTGGTCTTGCTTATTTCCATTAGTTGTATAGTTATGTATTTCCATTATTTAAAAAGTCATCCTATACTGTCTTTGAAATTAAAGATTATTTGGTCAAACAAGGAAATTAATAATCCAGAAGTATTGTGAGTTTTCTCTATTTATTGTAATCTCCTTTCATGTCTTGTTTGGTTGTATAAGACCCTCTAATATTTCTTTTTCTTTATTGTATACTTTCATTGCTATTGTGAACATGCCAGAAAATGGCATAGAAGGAGACAGAACGTTTGACTTTTCTTCAAAGCCTGGGCTCTAACATACTTCCCAGCCTTGTCTATACTGGGGTTTCTCAAACTTGACTCTTCATAAAAATCATAAGGCATGCTTTTAAAATACCTTTATGCCTAGTCCCACTCCCTAGAAGTTCTGATTTGATTAGCCTAGTCTGGGTCTGGAGTATTAGTATATTTTTAAAACTCCCCTGCAAAATCTAATGTTTGAACAAGCTTGAGAATCACTCCTCTATACAACTAACTCTCAAACTTTGCACACGTTAGAATCATCTGGAAAGCTTTTAAAAAAGCAACAAAACAACAACAGCAATAAAAAACAGATGCACACACTGCACACCACAAAAATTAGTTTAGAATTTCTGGGGTGGGTCGTAGGCAGCAGGATTTTTAAAAATCTCCAGCTGATCCCAATGGGCAGCCAGGTGTGAGAACCACTGTCCACCTCTTGCAACTCAAATGGTGGTCCAAGGACCAGGAAAATCAGCATCACCTATGAGCCTGTTAGATGTATAGCATCTGAGTCCCAACCCCAGACCTATGGAATCAAAACCTGAGAGTGAACAAGATGCGCCAGGTGATTTGTATGCACCTTCAAGTTTGAGGCACACTGCCACATACAATACTATCAATAAATGTATTCCCAAACTTGCCTGAACATTCAGCTCAATTCAGGAGTTTTAAAAAATGCTGTTGCAAGGCCTTAGACTAGATTAATTGGATCAGTACCTTTAGGAGACGGGCCGTAGGCATAAAATTTTTTTTAAAAAATTCTTCAGGTGATTATGAGGTGAAGCCAAATTATACCTGTGGACCTATATATTAAGGCTACCACATTTGGTGTCATTTATCATTTAATAAAAGTAACATGTATGTGACTCTTGTCTGCACAATCAGTCATTTAAAAAGGTGTTCTGGAGACTGCAGCCAAGAGAGCTCACCTTCTCTCATGAGCACATCAAAAGCACAACTATCTGCAGAACAGCCATTGATGAAAAAGACTGGAACCTACCAGAAGAGATCTACAGCTAAAGACATAAAGAAGGAACAAAAACGAGACAGGTAGGAGGGGTAGACTCATGATATCTTCAAATCCCATACCCCCGAGGTGGCTGACCCACAAATGGGAGAAAAATTCAATTGCAGAATTTCTCCCACAGGAGCATGAGTTCTGAGCCCCACATCAGGTTCCCCAGCCTGGGGGTACAGTACCAGGAAGAGGAGCCCCCAGAGCACGTGGCTTTGAAGGGCTTAACTGCAGGAGCCCCACAGGACTGGGGAGAACAGAGACTTCACTCTTAAAGGGTGTACACAAAATCTCACGTGCACTGGGACCCAGGGCAAAAGGAGTAATTTGATGGGAGCCTGGGCTGGGCCTACCTGCTGGTCTTGGAGGGTGTCCTGGGGAGGTGAGGGGGTGAGGGAGGCTGCAGCTCACCCTGGGGACAAAGACATTGGTGTTGGACATATTGGGGAATATTCAGCCACATGAACACTGCTGCTGACATCTTGGATCATTAGCTCCAAGACCTGGCCCTACCCAACAGCCTGCAAATGATAGTGCTGGGATGCCTCAGGCTCAACAACTACCTGGGCAGGGACACAGCCCCACCCATCAGCAGACTGGCTGCCTAAAGACTAAAGACCCCATAGCCACCTCTGGGCTCTACCCCAGACAGCCCAGCCCACCAGAGGGCCAAGACCCAGCTCCACCCACCAGTAGACAGGCACGGGCCCCTCCCACCAGGAAGCCAGATCAAGCCTCTAGACCAACCTCATCCACCAGGGGGCAGACACCAGAAGCAAGAAAACTACAATCCCACAGTGCAGGCCAGACCCTAGCCTAGGACCAGTTGGGCCCTGGCCCGGCCCACTAACAGGCCAAGGCAACCTGTGGGACACCCCAGACCCCAGACCCAACTGTATCAGGAACCGACCCCTCCCCCAACCCCCCCTGCAACAAGCTGAAGTGAGCTCTGGATCCCTGGGCCCTGCAGCCAGACTCTAGGAACCAGTAGTCTACACTAACCCCAGGATCTGGCTTCACCAGGTAGTGAATGGGCAACAGCCCCAGACTCTTCTGGACCCTGACTCTGCTCACCAGTGAGCCAGCCCTAGCCTCTGGGCCCTCTAGGATCCTGCAACCAGCCACTTAGTGACGAGGCCCCACTAAACATCAGCCAGAAGCATCCACACAAGGCAGGAGCTGGCAACTAACCAGGCCAGGGGCTTACCAGCCTGCCCAGTTAGCCCGCTACAACAGAAGGACCCACGTAGCTCTCTTAGGGGGAACCCCTAGGGCATATAGCTTGGGTAATGAAAGGGAAGTGCACTGTTGGGATACATAGGATGCCTCCTACAGAGGGCCATTCCTCCAAGGTGGAGAAACGTAACTAACCTACCACATACATAAAAATACAGATAGAAATCTAGACAAAATGAGGCATCGGAGGAATATGTTTCAGCCAAAGGAACAAGATAAAACCTCAGAAGAACTAAGTGAAGTGGAGATAAGCAGTTTACCAGAGAAAGAGTTCAGAGTACTGGTCATAAAGATGATCAAGGAAAGTGGGAGGATAATGGATACACAGAGCGAGAAGTTAGAAGTTTTTAATAAAGAGAAGATATAAAGAACAACCTAACAGAAATGAAGAATACAATAACTGAAATAAAAAATACTCTGGAAGGAATAAATAGTAGACTAAATGATTCAGAAGAATGGATCAGTGAGCAGGAAGACAGAGTAGTGGAAATCACTACTGCAGAATGGAAAAAAGAATGAAAAGAAATGAGGACAGTATGAGACCTCTGGGACGACATCAAGCGCACTAATACTTGCATTATAAGGGTCCCAGAAAAAGAAAAGAGAGAGAAAGGGCCCGAGAAGAATATTTGAAGAGACAATAGCTGTAAACCTTCCTAACCTGAGAAAGGAAATAATCACCCAAGTCCAGGAAGCAGGGAGAGTCCCATACAGGATCAACCCAAAGAGGAACACACCAAGACACATTGTAATCAAAATGACAAAAATTAAAGAGGGAATACTAAAAGCATCAAGTGAAAACAACAAATAACATACAAGGGAACTCCCATAAGACTATCAGTTGATTTTTCAGCAGAAACTCTGCAGGCCAGAAGGGAGTGGCACAATATACCTAAAGTGATGAAAGGGAAAAACCTCCAACCAAAAATACTCTACCCAGCAAGACTCTCATTCAGATTTGATGGAGAAATCAAAAGCTTTACAGACAAGCAAAAGCTAAAAGAATTCAGCACCACCAAACCAGCTTTGCAAGAAATGTTAAAGGAACTTCTCTAGGCAAAAAAGAAAAGACCACAACTAGAATTAAGAAAATTGCAGGATGAAAAAGCAGTAAAGGCAAACATATAGCAAAGGTAGGTAATCATCCACAAACAAAGCTAGTAGAAAGGTTAAAAGACAAAAGTAGTAAAAATAATCTATATCCACAATAAGCAGTTAGGGGATACACGAAACAATTAGACGTAAAATATGATATCAAAACCAGTAACCGTGAGGGGAGGAGAGTACAGATGCAGGGTATTTAAAATGCGTTTGAAATTAAGAGATCAGCAACTTAAAACAATCACGTATGCATATAGACTGCTATACAAAAACCTCAAGGTAACTGCAAACCAAAAATCTGTAATAGATATAAAAAAGGTGTTTCTGTACTCTTAGCATGGTTTCAAATTATTTTTGAACAATATATACGTAAAAAACAAAAAAGGACAGCTTTATCTAGCACACATGCCAAAAGTAGGCTTGCTTTACTTCTAAGAGACACAGGCAAATTGAAGTGCTCTAGAGTACATGTGACACACATGGAAATAATTAATGAAAATAACATTTGAAGCTCAACTAATGCATGCTGAGATGATTTGCATTTTAGAAGAGTCTACAGGCCACCTTATGGACCCACACGACCTAGCAGAAGTCTCATTTTGAGGCCCCCTGGGCTAGATTATAGATGCTTCACTTGCAGGAGCACTTATTTGATTGCTGTATTTTAATTCATAGAATGGCATTGTTGATTGAGTACCCTAAGCCAAATAAATGAGCCACTTATATTAGGCACTTGTTCACATTCATAAAAACAGCAAATAATATTAGCTTCATCAAGCCCTTCCTAAGAAATAGTGATTAAATGATATCTGGTGTTTTCTTTGTGTGCCATTCCTTTCCATGAGGTGGAGGAAACTGATTTGCTTTTGATGAACCTGTGTTGTCTCCAAACTGATGTCCACAGGTTTCCTACTTCATTAATTGTCCCAGCAATTTAGCAAGCAATGATTTATATGAAATATTCCCTCTTGTTGCAGGCTCTACAGTCAGCTAATTGATTGCTGTATGAATTATGCATCCTAAACCAAATGCAAGGGTGCATGAAAGATGCAGCCAAGGTCACTTCCACCAAAGAGAACTATGGTGACTAAATGCCCTTTTAAGACAGGCTTTATTACTTTAATTTTGCTGCTTGCTTCATGTATACATCAAGTCCAGAGTAATGAGCAAACTCGAAAATCGTACCTTTAATTTATGAAAAGATGCATGCACCTACAGTTCAGTGTCCTGCTGCCTGACAAGGGCTATCATTGAATTAATTTGGTAGCACTAAGGAGAGAACCAGAAATGGCATACAGGTGCTTTTTATCTAATTCCAAAATATGCCAAATCCCATCAAATTTGCCTATAGTTTATTAACATTCAAAAGTGACTGCTCCGGGCTTCCCTGGTGGCGCAGTGGTTGAGAGTCCGCCTGCCGATGCAGGGGACACGGGTTCGTGCCCCGGTCCGGGAAGATCCCACATGCCGCGGAGCGGCTGGGCCCGTGAGCCATGGCCGCTGAGCCTGTGCGTCCGGAGCCTGCGCTCCGCAATGGGAGAGGCCACAACAGTGAGAGGCCCGCGTACCACAAAATAAATAAATAAATAAATAAATTTAAAAAAAAAAAAAAAAAAAAAAAAAAAGTGACTGCTCCCAAAACAAGCACTTTGATTAGATGAAGGCCATGTTGGGACTAAATACAGATGATTTGGCATTTCGGCAGATGATGAAGGACAGTTTTGAAAAGTTACAATCAATTATCATTTATTCATACTAAGAGAAGTGAATGATTTATACATTCTAGACGCTGTATAAAGGAGAAGAGTGATGCTTTACTAAAGCTTTCAGGATTAAAGAAATCGAATTGGAATAATGAAAAGATCTTCATTTTTGCCGTCTCCGTGGCTTAGTTTGAATTACCACTTAGCCGTTTATTAGTTGAGTGACTTTAGGCGATTTGACCCTTCCGGACTTCAGTTGCCTTCTGCAAAAATGGTCATAATAATACTTTACTTACATAGTTATTGTAAAGATAAACATGACTGTAAGAGTCATTAAAATCAATAACTTAACCTTAGACAGTACCTTGTTGCTTATACAACAGAGCACACTGCTGGGTATAGTTTTCCTCGAATTACAAGTTGCATGTGAGGTTTGTAAAGAAAACTTCCAATTTGCTCTTAAAATCACCCCCAGAATGGCCATGAGACCATATCAGTATATGCCCCCTAAACCAAACAAGCAGCTTCTGATATGAATGTTTCCGTATGCTCAAAGAACTCTTCTCGGGCATTAATCCACAAAAAGTACATGTTTCAGGACAAACTACAGATACCTGAGGCATACCAAATCACACTCAGGCTGTGCTGGATAATGTATATGCTGATTTCACATTAGGGGAACAGACACCTCACAAGAGAGGAATCAATCACAACCCCTTCAGACCAGCACTTCACGCTTTAATGCACATAGCAATCAGCTGTGGGTCTTGTTAAAGTGCTGATTATGGTTCAGCAAGCTTGGGTTGGGGCCTGAGATTCTGCAGTTCTAACAAACTTCCTGATGACGTGATGCATCTGCTCCATGAACCACAATTTGAGCTGCAAGGCTGAGTGCTTTTCAAACCCAGCTGCATGTGAGATTTGCCTGACGATCTCCTTAAAAATAATGATGCCTGGGCTCTTCCTCAGATTAGCTGAATCTCTGGAATTCAATCCCTGGCTTAGGTACGTTTTTAAAGCTCCCTGAGTGAACTTTATTTGTAGAGCCATGGCTGAGAACCAGTGTTTTGGACGTAAAGGCAAGTACTTCCATCACCTCATATCATATGATCTTTCTAAAATCATTTATTAGCAAAGCCCAGACTGTGTAACATAGAGAGCCCAGGACTCGGGCTTCAGAACGCGACAGTAAGTGTAGCAGGGCTTCTGCTTCTCACAAGGGCCTCGAGGAGGGCTCCACCCGTGTTCCACGTCCCTAATGTGGAATAGAGCTGTCAGGATAGCTTCTCACCAGGCCCTGGGACAGGATCAACATCTCATCGCTTCCCTGTAAAAAGTATCACCCCTGTCAGTGATTCTGGAGCTTTGATTTGAACCTGGAGTGGAAGGAAATGCCATATAGCATTGAAGGACCATAAGATTCACGGATGTTACTTACAGAGTAGAAAATGCACATCATGATGGGGAAGTTTTGCTGCTATGGAAGATATCGGTTCTACTTCCAACTACCAGTGACCTCATGCCTTTAAAATTAGCACGCATAATATGCTGTCTGTAAGTTAACTCTACTTTTTCTAAGTTCCCACAGTAGGTTTTTCTTCTTGCTTGTTACATTCCCAACATTGTAACTTTAATTCAATACCTGGTTTCTCCATTTCAGTGGCACCTGCATCCGATCATCTGGAGCCTTCTAAGACCATACCGATGTGCCCATCTACCATAGTTCCTGGTTCAGTAGGTCTGGGGTCAGGACCAAGAAATGGCATTTCTAACAAATTCCTATGAGGTGCTCTTAGATATTGGTCCAGGAACTACCCCCTCCCCCATCCTTTGAGAACTACTACTTTATCATTTCATGAGCTTCATGGGAAGAGGTATTGTGCTTTTATATTCTCCATCTACCACCAGTGCCTAGTATGTAGATGGCATGAACAAATATCGTTTGAATAAAAAGTGATCGCCAAGCCCCATCTCATTCATAGTGAAAACACTTATGGAACATTGGACATTTCATCCAGCCTGTTAAGGATAATGCTTTCCAAAGAAACTCAAAAAATAACATTGACTGAGGGATTTCTGCTACTGTGGAATCTAGAGCATCTGGAGTCACTTTCTATGAAAGCTTTCTTTTTTTTTTCCTGAGCCACTAAGGTATGGTAATGAAATCAGCATGACACACAGGTGTGTTGACTGTTTAGGCTTCCATTCAAGGTGCTTTGAAAGCAGAAGCAACAGAATCCCCTGCTGTTGGACCATCTGCTTTCAATTTTTCAGCTGAACCTCCTGAAGACTCACCAGGTGCTAATTTTGTAGATGATTCCATTGGAATTCTATCACTTTTCTTTAGATTTTAATTCCCAAAGGAAGGGAAAGATTCACTGAAGCAGAAAAGCTCCCTGACATAGAGAAGATCAGGAATGATCTCTAGCTGAACAAAGGCCAGTTCTACAAATAGTTGACAAATTGTCTGAGTTTTAGTCAACTCATTTTTTAAAGTCACCTCCTGAATGTGTAGGCTTTTGCAGTCACTGGATCAGCCATGCAGTCAATGCAATTCAGTCTCAGAAGGAGGAAATAGATTGTTTTTAAACCTATAGTTTTTACTCGAACACAGAAACCATAACTTTATGAAAATCTGATGCGTGATTTCCTTTTCACATTCAAGTACTTAGAAATCTCTTGCCCTGTTACTAGAAAAACTAATGTTGGGCAAGTGATTAGAATCTCTTCTAATCCTCATGTTTCCTGAATTCATATTAACAGAAATGAGAGAGACCAACAACCTCATCTGCAGTCATTCCAAATAAAGTCTGAGCTTCATCTTCACATTTGAGCACTAAATTTAAGAGCAAAACTCATGACAGAGCAAAGGGGCACATTTTAGCAGTTAAGCTTTAGGCCGACCTGATCCGAACTAAATGCTTTGTAATCTCTCTTTAAACAAAAGCTTTAGCTTCTGTAATCCTCCTTTTAATCTATCCCTATGAAGCCTCCTGAGGTTAAAGCTGCTGCTCATGTCATTTTTTATAAACAGCCTAGATCTTTGCCCACAAATTGCTTTCCAAGGGTGATGGCAGCAGTGTCAACTTAGCTCAAGTGTCATGAGTCATGTTCCCCTCCCTTTGGAGACACCTGCAAGCAAAGCCCGAGCATCCTTTGCTTGTATTCTCACTGCACAGACGTCCTGCTACTTAGCATCCATCCAGCCAAGGGCCCTGGCTCAGTAAAGCATGGCTGAGAGACTATTGTGTCTGTCTGCACCTTCTGTTCTTGAAATCCCAAGGATAGCTTCCATTTGTCACATTGAACCATGCCACGTTATACTCTGGCTCCACCTAAAGTCTGGTGTCTTTGATGGAGTCCTTCAGTGCCTGTGAGCTTCCACTGCCTTTCCTGAGGGGAAATAGCAAGGAAGCTCAGGCTCCATGACAGACTGATGCCCTGATGAAGCAGGCTAGCCAGGATTGAAATGTCTCACGCTTGCCATTGTGTGGTCACTGTAACTTTCCAACAGGAATCTTTAATGCTGCTTGTAAAAGCCTGCATGTAGAGACAATGAAAAGCCGAACTTCATATAAATGCCAAAAAAAAATACATCACTATGCAGAAACATCAGAGAGAGCATACAACTTTTGCTGCACCTTTTATAGTAGGACCATGTGTTCACATGTGAGTATAGACACACGTGTGTGAGCGCACACACACACACACACACAGAGAGACTCCTCCACAAGAGACCAGCTGTCCTGTCTTCTCACAAGCCCAAGCTCTAGCTATGTGTATAAGAGAAACAATCTCTAGATAAATCCTCATAAGATAAAGACCAATTTTGACTTTCCCTTTGACTTAGAAATCTAGGCTGAGACTCCTTGATAAGAAAGTTGCTATAACTGGGAATTTAAAAATAATCCGGATTCTCAAGAAGTATCCTAGTTTAATGGAAGGACTATGGGCTTTAGAATTAAACAGACCTGGCTTTAAATCCCTCATATTCCATTTATTAATGGTGCAGCTATGAGCAAGTACCTTAAACTCTCTGAGCCTTGGTTTCCTTAAATGCGTAAAGCTTCTTGGAAGCCTTAAAGATGACATGTGTGATGTGGCTAGAAGAGAGTGAAACCTCAGGAACGGTAGGTAGCTTCTACCACCGGCCAACTCATTCTTATTGGACAAGATGCGTTACCTTTTTGGCCCTGGTTTCTTCCTCAAAGAATCAATTCTAGTGCTCCAAGATTCAAAACTTAGTGCTTATACTTTACTTAGGGAGGGAGGACGGATGTAAAGAATCAGGATTTTCTCAACAAAAGCTGATGAATCTCCTCCTTCTCCTTGTTGTTCCTGGGTGGGTGGTGGATGGGCAAAAGTTCGGTCTCCACGTATGTACAGGTGTTAATAAAATGGGGCAGGATGATGATAAATCCTTAGGGAAGAAAGTGTAAAGCCTCCACTTTCCTCTTCGCTTTCTCTCTCTCTCCTCCCCTGCTTCTCTCTCTCTCTCTGTTTCTCTTTCTCTCCCTCTCTTCATATGAAACTAATGTAATATCTTAGCCTTACATTTCAAAGGTCATTAACACAAACACACTTATAAAACTATATATAAGCATCAGTTATAATTGCTAGCTATGTAAACATCACTGCAGATATTTAGCTCTAAATCACAATGTCTCCAGATTTCCTTGGCTATAAATTATGTTCAACTCTGGACTGTCCTAGAAAGTAGTATCTGAAGAAAAGTTAATGTTCCTAAAGTTCTCTACATAGAGAATACTAGGTAAAAGTACCACACCTTCTTGCATTTGGTGAGTTTTCTAAGAGTTCTCTTTTCTATACTCTGTATGTGATTTCTATTAAGCAATGTCATCTGTCATCCAGGACTGCCACTTATTTCCTACAAAGGGAACTCATGCAGCTAGACTCAGTGTCATCATTTCAAAGATGTGTGCACATACAAGGACTCTCTTGATCCTTTATTTAAAAGGTAGGTAACAGAATTTAGATGGGATTAATCAGTGTGCATAGATGATAGATACTATTTTGAGTTGACTAACTGGCATTTTTCACTTGCTTTTTTCAGGCGATCAACCTATCTTAAAATTGCCTTCAGAAGACATGAACTAGTCTGGCTCCAACACTTGAATTTTCATCCTGTCTCATATTGACTATAGTAACTACAATAACAAACCAACATCCACAGAGTAAAGCTACCCTCTCTCATGCTAGTGAACAGGTGATGAATTCCACTGACCCATTTTTCTTTAATGAAGTAAAGTATGTTTACTCTTTAAAGGTGCCCTCATATTGCCTGAATCCCACTTGTTTTTCAGCTTGGAGGGGCTCTTATAAGTTAGTGATAACTCCCACAGACCAAACCTTTTATAAGTGAATTGTTGAAAGCCATAAGCCCCGACTACAGAGCAAATGCTACAGATGAGATGGAGTGTTACAAGTTACACCTAATCCCAACTTGACTCATCTTTATCATCATTCTGATTTGTATTTCTGTATAGATGTAATAGTTTTCTGTTGCTGTGTAACAAATGATCACAAATCTAGGAGCTTAAAACAACACACGTTTACTATCTCCTAGTTTTAGTTTGGGCACCTCTTTACTGGGTCCTTTGCTTAGGGTCTCACAAGGCTTCAATCAAAATGTCAGCTAGGCTGAGTTCTCAGCTGAAGGCTTTATTGCGAAACCTTTCACTTCCAAACTCACTCTGATGGTTGGCAGAATTCATTTCTTTGTAGTTGTAGGGCTGAGAGCCCCGACTTCTTACTGGTTAGAGGCTGGAGGCTGCCCTCAGCTCCTACAAGCTTCCTGCAGTTCCTTGCCATGTGGACTTCCCAACATGGCTGCTCATTTTAGCAAGGCAAGTCTCTAGAGTAGGTCTGCTACCAAGTCATAGTCTTATTATATGTTAATGTTATTGCATTAACAATGTAGTCATGGGGGTGACATCCTTTACTTTTGCCATATTTTGTTGGTTAGAAGTAAGTCACAGTTCCCACCCATACACAAGAGAAGGGATTATATAAGAGCATAAATACCAGGAGACAGGAAGCATGGCAGGGTGAACCCACCTTAGAATCTGTCCAACACAACAGGTAAAGAAGGCAAAATATTGGGAATGGGCTAAGGGAGCATTCAGGGGCAACCCACATGCTTCAAGAAGGTAAGATTCAAGGCAGAGATGGAAATGAAAATGTGGCCGGCCCAGAAGGACTAACATTTGACACATTTCTAAGCTCATATTTTAAAAACATTTACTCCGTGTTTATAGAGAGAAGAAGTAAAGAGCTGTGAGGAGGGGAAAGAGATAAAAGAATGTCGAAGACAACAGTCTAGTTGGGAAACTCACTCATTAACATAAATTCTTGCATTTAACTGCCAGCACCTTCTTTAGAAGGTGGTCTCAGTGACCCTCTGTTGTTATTCAGTTATGCTCTCCATGCCTTATCATCCCCAAATAGACATGACAATATTTATTTAACTACAAGTAGTAGTCATCTTAAGACGAATTTTGGTAAATTCAATTTCCTGTAACTCTCTTCAATTTCCTGTAATTCCCAATGATATTATATCAGAGTCTAACAGATCAGCTCCCAAGTAAAAGACCGTACTCTTAACTGAGCTATGCTTTTATGCTTATATAGCAGAGTCTTTAAACTTGGCAATGCAAAGAACCAGGATGGGTAGTAGCCTTGACTACTATTAGGTTTTTTGCAAATACTACCTGGAATGGCTTCTAATAATACAAGTGTCTCTTTCTAATTCCTTGATTTAGGATTCTGGAGACCTCATTTTGGTAGAATTCAGGGTTGGGGAATTTACCAGCCTTTATGGAAATTAGGGTGGGACATTAACATTATGCAAGTGAAACTACAGAAGGACTTGTAAATATTTTCATATTCTTTGAAACAAAACAATACAGATGAAACAACAAAGAGAATACCCATTATGGTATATTATGATCAAGCTACTTAAATTAGTTTTTTTTTTAAGTACAGAAAAAGAAACAAAAAGAAACATACAATCTTTCACTTACTATCACTTTCTCATAGGGTATTTTTTTGGAAGTCACCACTTTGGCCAACAGAGCTTCTGAGGTAAGGGCCCTACATAAGGGGGGCCTTCTGGGCCTTCCCATGCCCAATAAGTAGTTTTACCACCACTTGTGCTACCTACCTGGCCTCTGTATGCACTGAATGGTAACCCTATGTTTCGTACCTCATTTAATTATGTTAGTGCTTTCTCTCCTTTTGGAGAGACCCATGAGGAAAACAAACAAACAAATAAAAAACACCTCTTGCCCAAAACTTTGTCTTTTATTTTTAATTTCTGAATCCCCTGTTTCCCTTATTTCTAGAAATCACCAACAGAATTGCTTCAAAACTCACTGAAATTAAAATATTCATTGTTCCAAAGAAACCTTCATGAACTAAAGCAGAACTTAAAGTAAGGGTGTTTGTGGTGGAGGAATTCCTATACTCCCAAACCAGCCCCAGCCTCTACCTTCTCAACAAGGAGGCACTAGCTTAGGTCAGGCCCTCTCCTCACAGCCCAATCTGGGGCTATTCTCAAGTTCAGCCATTCTCAAGTTCAGCTGTTTGTTCTCACATCAGTCTCACACCAGGTTGCCATTTTTACTCCTCCCATGTATGGAAATCAGGGCAAGGCTTCAGGGCTCATCTTCCGTCCCTGGGACTCTCTTCCTCTGCTCCAGTAGTTCTCACCCCTGGCTGTGTAACAGAATCTCCTGGGAGATTTTTTTTGTGTGTGTGGTACGCGGGCCTCTCACTGTTGTGGCCTCTCTCCTTGCGAAGCACAGGCTCCGGACGCGCAGGCTCAGCGGCCATGGCTCACGGGCCCAGCCGCTCCGCGGCATGTGGGATCTTCCCGGACCGGGGCACGAACCCATGTCCCCTGCATTGGCAGGCGGACTCTCAACCACTGTGCCACCAGGGAAGCCCAGGTTCCTGAGAGATTTAAATGGGAAAACAAATTCCAATGTCCAGATCCCAAGCATGCTCATTTACTTGGTCCAGGTTGGAGCATGGTCATTGGAATGTTTTAAAGAGGTCCCCAGGTGATTCTAATGTGCAGCAGGATTATACTTAATTCCACTCAACTTGAATCATCACATTCCATTTCATAATTTGATTACATTTCCCATATATTTATATTTAAATATCTCAGCTTTGAATGAAAAAAGTCTATTGTTCCTCCAGTTTTGGTTCTTTCTTTGCTCATCTAGTCAAGAAGTCCTTCTTATCTTTAAAATATAAAACAGACTCTAGTTGTCTTGAGCTTATAATATAAGAAAGGAGGAGGAGTGCCACTTTGGGGCATGGGGTTGAGAACATCCCTGTTTAACAGTCACCACGTGCAAAGAATATTGAAGTCTTGGTTTCTGGCAGAATAGGAGTTAACCACGTGCTGGGATTTGAGGGGTTCTTCGCGCGGCTTTTGATTTAAATATCTGTTTTACTCTTGGTGCCACGTTAAACGAACTTCTGCCATTAGAGATTCACTTACGTGGATTGAGATTTCACCTTTTTAGGAGTTTTTCATTAGTTATGAATAATCCTAGAAGGATTCATTAAGACCTTTGTGGGAAATAGCTCATGGGGTCACTGTTGCTTGTGACAAAAGGAGGCACATAATTACCTTTTGTAGTAGCCTTTAGTCTGCTTCCTTCTCTAGGCTATACTGTCCATAAAGGCAGGGCTGTGCCTCCATTATTTCCTAGCACCTAGCTCGGTATCTGGCACAAAGCAGATTCACAGTAAATATTTTTTTGAATGAATGAACGATTGATGAATCAAAGAATGAACGAATAAACACACTTGAGCAAAGCAGTGGCCATAATTAGTCATGAACCCTGGAAGAAGGAAAAGAAACAAAAAGAGAAAAAAAAATAGAATTCTTAGAGGCAAAACATTACCATGTCAGTTTTCTTGGAGGTCTGAGGCTTTGCACACATCATAGAGAAAGTGCATTAAAGACAAGTCACTAATAGTTCCATTTGGGGGCTCTTGACTTCTTTGCTGGAATTTCCCCCTCATCTTTCTTCTTCAATAACAATAATAAGAACAATGAGAGCTTCCATTTATTAAACTTTTACTGAGAACCAGACATCATACTAATTGTTTCAGTGTTTTTACTGATCCTCCCAATAACTCTTTGAAGTGGGTATTTTCATTACCAATGTACAGATGAGGAAACCTAAGCTTACAGAGGATGTAAATTGTAAATGTAAATTGTGACAATCAGATGGCAGATTTGATTGAGCCACAATCTGTCTGATGCCATGTGGTTTCATTGGCTCCTGGGGTTCCTCCTTCCATCTGTTTGCCCTGCCCCAGCACACACTCTCTCTCCTCTGCTCTCTTTCATGTGGCCACACATAAACATTGCGGATGAGGATGCAGTTGACCTGGTCTGAATGTAGGGTGGCATAGAGACGTTTGAGTTAAGAGGATGAAAGCAATACTCCAACAATAAGGATCAATGCAGCTTCTAGAATTAAACATAAAACCCACAAAGCTTCTCAGGCACCAATAGGCAGAGGAAAATATGGTGAGATCTTAATATATTTTGTTCCTCAAGGAGACCAAGTTTTCCTTCCTATCAAACTTGGGGAGAGGTTTCCTGCATTGAAAAGGGGACATAATATGGTCTAAAAGTAAAAATTATCCGCCCCTATGTCACATCAAAGGCAGAAGAATCGTATGACAGTGCTTACAGAGACCTTCGATAACAAAGTGCGATTTAGTAACTCTAATTCAGATGGTAGGGTGTACATAGGGGTGGTCTCGTATGGTAGCATTTGCTGAGGAAAGGAAAAAGCATAAGTAGGCCTTTGTGAACAAAGCTTGCTTGAAAGTCCATGGAGAAAGTGGAGTATGAGGGTCCAAATACTTAGAATATAGAGTACACACTTTTAATTTGATCATCTCTATCACTATCTACAATTAGATTTCTTAAAGAAGAGGTGTCTCTTAGATAAAGATTTTATTTTCTATTCAGTGACTGGAGGGGTAATATCCTGGGGACCAGATTCTGGAGATATTCTGTTTTTAAAAAATAAATTTATTTATTTTATTTTATTTATTTATTTTTGGCTGTGTTGGGTCTTCATTGCTGCGCGTGGGCTTTCTCTAGTTGTGGTGAGTGGGGTCTACTCTTTGTTGCAGTATGCCGGCTTCTCATTGCAGTGGCTTCTCTAGTTGCAGAGCACGGGCTCTAGGCACGTGGGCTTCAGTAATTGTGGCACACGGGCTCAGTAGTTGTGACTCACGGGCTGTACAGCACAGACTCAGTAGTTGTGGCACACGGGCTTAGTTGCTCTATGGCATGTGGGATCTTCCCGGACCGGGTCTCAAACTCCTGTCCCCTGCATTAGCAGGCGGATTCTCAACCACTGCGCCACTAGGGAAGCCCTGGAGATTTTCTGAAGTTTTGCAAACCATATAAGTACTTGCTAAAGTAACATTCTCTTGTGGCATAAACAATTTTAACCAACATTTTTATACACATGGGAAGATCAGGCCCCTCCTCAGGACGAGGCCCTGCCTGGATGGAGTACCTGCAAGACAGAGCAAGTATTTCATCTTAGAGAGTTCTTAGGAGAGAGAACCCATTTCACTTTACTGAGGAGGGCAAAATTAGTCGGGAAAGTTCTCAGAAGCAGTATTGTACCTGCTGTTTCTGTTGACCATCCTTATCCTCACTCAAGGACCCAGGCTGATGGAGTCACCACTGTCTGCATCATACCAGTGACTGTGGCAGTGGGAAGAGTATACTCTGGAGGGTCTCGAAACAGCAATTACATGCTCCAACTCAAAGCAGCTGTAATTGTTGCTTACACCCTACTGGCCACAACAAGCCGTAGGAGCCCACGCACCCACCAGAAGGCACACCTTCGAGGTCAGCGGGCTCTGCGAGCTCAGCGCTGAGTCCTTCACCAGCTGTTCCGCATCGCGCTCACGCACCACGTGGAGAAGCGCTGGAGGCCCCACCGAGTGTTCAGGCCGCAGTACTTCTGCCGCCAGGCCACCGCCTCTTGCATCCCTGCGCACCGCCTCGACCAGCTCCTGCGGCCCGCCGCCATCAAAAGCCTCCCCGAGTCCTTCTCCGTGGCTAGCGGCGTTCATGACGCACGGGCGCGCCTACTCGCGGGCCAGTGGGAATGGGCACGGCGGCAGCAAGTGAAACAGCCTCCAAAAGGTCCGAGCCACCCCCGCTCTCGCCCCCGCCCCGAGCACGCCCTATCCCCGCCCCACATCCGGTCCACGCTCCTTTCCCGAGGGCTCGCGCTGGGGGACCGCTCCGGGCCTGGCTCTGGATGCGGGGAAGACTTTGGCCGCAGAGCTCCTTCTGCGAAGCGTGGGGACGCACCTCGGTGGCCACAGCCAGTGATGTCCACGGAAGGACAGTGGGCCGCGTGGGGTACTGCGGCGGTCTTGGCAGGACAAGGGCGGACCCCGTGGTGCGTGAAAAGGCGTCCGGGGGTGCTCTGCCTGGCTCGAGCCCCCGGCCTCCCGGGAGCCATCCCTGGGTAGCTGAGAGGCCTGGCTCCCTTTTAATTTGTAACAGAAGACTTTTCACCCCTTTGGTGCACTTCTATGGGGCCGTCCGGGAAGCCTCCATAAGGCCAAGCGGTGAGCCTACATCAGCTGTGGGGACGAACTTGAGCCGTTTGGAGAGGGAGGGACTTTAAGGCAAAGATGGGAGAGAATTCGCCTTCAGAGTTGACTCTTTCACCGTGTTTGTTTTGTTTTGTTTTGTTTTAATTGTATCTCAGTTTAAGCTTAAGCAAACACAACTTCGGTGATGGATTGGGAAAGAGAAGTTTCAAGGCTGAGTGCTAAGTTTTGGCCTACGCACCTGAGTGAATTAAGCTGCTTATTGCTAAGTAGAATATTAGTGGTAACAGTTGGGTTACAGAAGGTGGTGAGAATCGAGAGGTTTCCTCTTTTTTTGACATGTTAATTGTCAATGCCTAGGTTTACCAGACTGAAGCCCGGGGAAAGATTTAGGAGTCATCACCTTAGAGATGATGTGTATCTCCGCGAAATCACCACGAGACCTTCTAAGAAGTGGGTTTCGTAGAGAACTTAAGTCAAAGGACTGAACCCTTGAGTAATGTGAGTAAACTGTGTGTTTTATTATTTTTTAATCTTGGAGAATAACAATGCATTGGTATTATGATGGGAAATTGGTGAAGCAGGGACGATGTGGAGTGACTGCAGGAGCAAACTCCTGAGAGGGAGAGAGCAATTAGGACACAGTGAACGCAGACTCACTTTGAAAAGTGTAAAGTACTAATTCAGGGAAGTTCTATTAGTAAACTGTGTCCTCTAGAAAGAAAAACTCAGTTCTGACTTTAAATTGTCAATGATAAACGCTGAGGGGAAAAAAACCATAGAAGTTCATTAAAAAATCTGAGCGATGACTTAAGCTTTCTACAGCTTGAGGCATAGCACCAACACAATATAATTTAGATTAGGAGGTCCAGCTGATTTAGTGAACCTAAAATCACACCAAAAGAGTGCAGACTTCATTGGTAATGTTCTTGTAAGGTTCTCCTGCCTGCTTCAAATTAAAAACTCTCCCAAGACTTCCTTCAGTTACAAAACAAAAAAATACGCTCTCATCAATATGCATAATTTTACATATTATATTCTGTACTGTATTATAGTATGAAGATGATCAGCTTGTCTCTTGGAAATTTGTGGTAACCACATTTTAGTAGTGCTGTCCTGAGGTTTCCACAGAGCCCCTCTGGTTCCTGGGCTATTTCTCTCCTCCCTCATAGCTACAATTCTATACAAATGGGATTGTACACACCCTCTATACCCCATTTCACCCTCGACCCTATTGCTCTATGGTATCAGCCTTTACTACTTCTGAAAATGTTGTTATTCCAGTGTCAGTGATGACCACTGGGGCTTCCTTGGTGGCGCAGTGGTTGAGAGTCCGTCTGCCTATGCAGGGGACACGGGTTTGTGCCCTGGTCCGGGAATAACCCACATGCCGCGGAGCAGCTGGGCCGGTGAGCCATGGCTGCTGAGCCTGCGCGTCCGAAGCCTGTGCTCCGCAACGGGAGAGGCCACGACGGTGAGAGGCTCGTGTACCGCAAAAAAAAAAAAAAAAAAAAAAAAAAAATACAAAATAATGATCACTGCATTCATCTGGTAAGGCTTTCATAGCAAAATGCCACAGGCTGGGTGGCTCAAACAACAGAAATTTATTTCTCACAGTTGTGGAGGCTGGAAGTTCAAGATCAAAGTGTCAGCAGGGTTGGTTTCTCCTGAGGCTTCTCTCCTTGGCTTGAGGATGGCTGCCTTCTCTCTGTGTCGTTACTTGGCTTTTCCTCTGTAAGGGTGCAACCTTGGTGTCTCTCTCTCTCTTTTTATGGGGACACCAGTCCTATTGAATTAGCTCCCCCCCCATGAGCTTATTTAACCTAGGTTACCTCTGTAAAGGTCCTTTCTCCAAATACAGTCACGTTAGGAGTTAGGCCTTTGATGCATGAATCTTAGGGCCACAGCATTTCGTAACAACTACCTTTCTAGTAAATTTGATGGCAATTCTGGCTTTACTTGAATAATGTGGTTTACTTCATGCTTTTGACAGTTCCCTCCTTAAAAAGATTTTTGCTTCATCTCCCTTTATTTTCATGACACTACTCTTTCTTGTTTCTGCCTATTGCATTTATTTTATTGGCCACTTCTACCTTGGTTTCCATCCAAATTCTTCTTTCCACATCTTCCCCTAATTGTTCTTAATCTCTAGGCTTTGTCCTGAGCCCTCTTCTTACCTCACTTAAAATGATTTCACTAAGGGGTATTAATCATGCCATAGCTCAAACATGATATGTTCACTACTGACACATCCTTTTACAACTCTAGTCTAGACTCTCTCTTGAGGTTTGGAATCATGTGTGTTCACTTTCTGTTGAACATCATGGAATTTATTGAACATCCCTGACTAGGATAGATGCATGAGCTCAAAAAGCAATCGGCACTCAATACATATTTCTTGAGCTCATTCAGAACACTCATTCATTCATTCAAAAATATTTTTTGATCACCTACTAAATACCAGACACTGTTGTAGGTGCTTGGAATACATCAGTGAACAGAAGAGACCAAGGTCCTTGTCCTGAAGGAGATTCCATCATAGCAGATTACTGGCAATGACAAATAAATGTTAAATAAATTATACAGAATGATGGATGATGTTAAGTACTTAGATGAAAGAAAAAGTAGACCAGGGTAGGAGGGATCAGCGATGGGTCAAGGGGCGGGTTGAAGGATTAAATCAGGTGGTCAGGTGAACCTCATTGAGAAAGAGCGATTTAAACAGAGGTTTGAAGAAGGTGAGTGAATAAATACAGTTTACGAAAGGCATCTCAAATATAATACGTCCAAAACTCCACTGAAAAAGTGTCTTCCCTAGAATTCTCAGTGTGGTTGCCATTCATTCTTCTAGTAGAGTGATCATATACATCTAGCTGCCAAACTAGGAGATAGTGGAGAATACAGGATGGTATTACAGGCATTAACCAGCACATCCCCAGACAAACTTGGGTGTATGGATGCCTAGCTGTCATCCCAGGCAGAAACATATGTCATTCTTGTCTTCTCTCACTCTCTCGTCCCTCTCTTCCCCTTTATCTTCTCTCAGTAGATGACCAAGTTCTTTTGATTTTACCCAGAATATATCTCTTCCATTTCTAATACTGCTGTCTTAATTCCATATATCTCAGGATCTCTGACTAGCATAGAGACAGGAGCTCAAAAATGTTCTAACTCTGAGTCTGTTCCTCCTCAGATCCCTTCCCTAGATCTTAGATGGACTCTTCCTAAACACTCTAATCCTGACACTCTCATTTAAAAAATGACGAGTGAGGGAGTTCCCTGGCAGCCCAGTGGTTAGGACTCCACCCTTTCACTGCCGAGGGCATGGGTTTAATCCCTGGTTGGAGAATTAGGATCCCTGCAAACCACATGGCGTGGCCAAAAAAAAAAAGTGAAAGGTTTGGGTAGAAAGCACATAAAGCACATACAGAGGCTGGCAAGGCCCTTGCTGGTCCCAGGCCCCATCCTCTGTTGCCCGTCTCCTACTCATGACTTGTATGTAGGCCAGCCCTGCCTGAGTGTCTGTTACAACCTAGCCCTGCCAAATGCCTTCCCTGAAAGGTAGGAACATGGGGGTATCAAGCAGTTTATTTTCAAAACCCACAGTTTCTGTAATTTTAAGTCTAAAACTCGGTGTCTCACAAAGATTAAATGCCCATTATTGTCCTTAAGATGTGGGAAATTAAAAATATATCACATCTCTCTCTAGTTCCTATTTCAGCCCAAATGAATCCAATTAGGTTTCACTGAAAACTATAAAATACGCTAGGCCTATTTCCTCTTTAAATTGATTATGAATGTTGATGCTCTTCAGTATAAGTGCAAATTAATCTAGGGAATTCCATGAAATTTTATTTCTTAATTAAGCAGTTTAGACTAAATTACTTAACTGCAATGACTACTCTGGCTCCTAAGGTTGTTCAAGGTCAGACAAGTGTCATCAAATGTAACACAGTGATTTTCCACTTGGCACAGACTTTTTCGTCAAACTCATTTCATTGCTTTGGGCTTGAGAGTAGAGGTTGCAGTCTTGAGCCGGGTGATCTCTAGAGACTGGGACCAGGATTATAGGAGGCAACACTAGGTGATGACACTCAGGCCAATTGAAGGAGTTTCTGGAAAATAGAAACGTGGCTTCCATTAAACTAAGAAAAGAACTGGGGCCTTAGACTGTCCAGAAATTAAACTTTCTACTGATATACATCTGGCAATGCTTCAGTGAGCGCAATCCATTTGGTCAGCCAGATGGACCAGTCCTGGCAGCTTTTCAGTCTCATGCACAAAGCACTTCAGCCTGGGGAAGAAAAAAAATCCCCTAACAAAAATATAAATAGAGAAGACCCTAGCATTGTGGCTAAACAATGGGGAAGACTCTTATAAATGAGGTTTCCACAACACTGTGCATTTCAGACATGACAGCTGTTACCTTTTTTCTTTCTTGATTTTTAATAGCTTATTTATCATGGTTGAAGGATGAGATTACTTATCGGAGACTCCATGCTTTTGGCAGAAAACCTTTACAATGCTCAGTTACTCTCTCCTGGAGGAAAGAAGGCAATTTCTAGCCTCTTTCTGAACAAATATACTAAATAATACCAAAAAAGGACAGTGATAAGAATCTAAACTGTAAAAGATCTTTTGAAAATGCAAACTTCAGTATCATGGACTATCAAAGGAACTCCAGCTAAAAGGATGGACTCACCAAAGAGATTCTATTTTTCTCATTTAGGAAGACTTACTCTTTTCTCACTTTCTAACACCGTGAATCTAATTCAAGTCCCCCATTAGCTTGAATGATAATTATCTTCTGTCACTCAAACTATGTGTCTGCGTTGAAGTTCATTGATCATCCTTCAGCTGAACTGCCATGGCTACTTAATAACCGTGGCCCATTTCCTACTCCTGAAGTCAAATGCTTAGATGTGAGGGCATGCTGTGCACTGAGGAGTCTATGTGTGTTTCCTCCTTCCTCACCCAGAGTTTGCTGAGAGAAGAGTAGAGAGGTAGAAATCCATTCTAAGTAGCCATCCCAATTTATGCCATTTGTAATTATGGACTTCTGAAGTTACTCTTAATATTTTAACTCACTAATCAATAGGTTACTTGGGGGGAGTTAGAGAGTATGAAGTAAATGAAAAATGTTAATATCTTTTACTTATTGAACTTTTTATCAAATCCTTTTTTTTTGTCTTTAGATGAATACATTCTGCTAATACTTAAAATATGGTCCTCACTTCCCTGTCTCTTTCCCCCTCTTCTTTCTAGCAAAGATTTACTTAGCTCTCACTCTGTGCCAGGTAACACACTGAGGGGTTTGTGTGGATTATCAAGAAAATAAAGCATTTTTGGTGAAATTCAGATTTATACACAAGCTGCCTACATTAGCTAATCTTCAAGTTTACTCCATTATTTGCATGTTGATGAGATGTTGAGTTCCAGATCAAATATGAATAAAAGTTACCCGGTGGAGTATCCCATTTTACATTTTGGTTTTACTGGGTTTTTTTTTTTTTTTTTTTTTTTTTTTGTGGTGTTTGGGTGTTTTTTGTGGTGTTCTGGCTTGTTTAGAGGACTAGATTCCTTAACCCAATCTCAAGTCTTCATTCAAAAATACTGGGAATTTTCTTTATTTCAAGTGAAGAGTAATATGATTTTCTGTCCACTTATACCAGCTACTTTTCAGAATCAGTCCATTCTTTCATGTTTTTCTATCACTTCTGCATCCAGTCCTTTGCCACGACTGGCCTAAGTTCATGATAAAATCCTTAGAATTATGGCATGCTAAAGTCTTTTTTTTTTTTTTTTTTTTGTGGTATGCAGGCCTCTCACTGTTGTGGCGTCTCCTGTTGTGGAGCACAGGCTCTGGACGCCCAGGCTCAGCAGCCATGGCTCACGGGCCCAGCTGCTCCGCGGCATGTGGGATCTTCCCAGACCGGGGCACGAACCCATGTCCCCTGCATCGGCAGGCAGATTCTCAACCACTGCGCCACCAGGGAAGCCCCTAAAAGTCTTTTTTGAAGGGTTACTTTCAATGTTTTCCACCATGATGTGAGGTTTTTACGTTTCTTATGTTGCTTTCTTGTACTGTCTTAGAGAAGCAAATACAGAATGCTCTGATTGGAATTCTTCAGGTTTGGGTCTTGTCAACTATCCCATAGCCGATATTTTCAGGTAAACGAGGAATCTTGCAACCATCAAGCCCTCAGCACATTTTCAGAGTGGGCCTAATTTGACCTTATCCCTTTATCCAGTACTTTCCTTTCTCAAAGGCTTCGTGCTGTTATTCACCCTTTTGTTGGCCAAAGCAAAAGTCAATTTAAAAAATCAAGTATATGGTCTAAAGCATTTTGACAAATATATACATTTGTATAACACTCACCACTATTGTCAAGATGTAGAACATTTTCATCACCCCCAAAATCTCCTCCTGTCTCTTAAGGTCAGTTCCCCAACTGCTCCACATCCTGCCCTCAGGCAACCGTTGATCTGCTCTCTGTAGATTAGTTTGGCTATAAAACTACAGTTCTAGACTATTATACAAATTGAATCACACACTATGTGTTCTTTTGTGTCAGGCTTCTTTCACTCATATTGTTTTAAAGATTAATCCATGTTCTTGCATGTATTGGTAGTTCATTTCATTTTAGTGCTACTAATTTCCATCTTATGGATATACAACAATGTTTTTACGTGTTCACTTGTTAAGGGACATATGGGTTGTTTGTGTTTTTTCTGCTTTGTTTTGCTACTCAAGTAAAGCTGCTATAAACTTAACCTGTACAGACTTTGTGTGGATATATCAGAGCTCTTCTGCAAGGAGAGATATTAAAGATACATTCAAGGGCCAAAGTTTAAATGCCAAAGGGAGGAAATAGGTAATATAAATGAAAGAAGCAGAATAATGTAAGAGAAAAGGGGGTGAGGACTGTAGCAATTTGCTACAGATCCAATGTTTAATTCTGTTTCATAATGAAACAATGCTAAGAAAACTGCAGTGATAACATATCACAGCATCAAAAGAAAAGTACTATAGGTCAGCTCCTCCCTTGGATCAGGTAACAAACAGCCCTTTTAAGACTTTTTCCTTGCCACAGGCTAAAGTATCATTAAGAATGCATTGTTAAGAAAAATTTAGTTTTAGACAGTCTTGGGTTTGAATTCATAATCTATACATGCTAACTGCATGACCTTAATCAAGCTTCTCCAAATATCTGAACCTTTGTTTTTTATTAGCAAAACGGGGATAATAGTGTTACCAATTTTATAGAATGGAGGTAAAGCATAAAAAAAAATTAAAGCATATCTGGAATTAGCCTAAATATTCTTTCTTTCACTTTGGCATAAGCTGCAACTTGATTGTCTTCCACATGTCAGGCCCTGTGTGAGGTACAGTACTCTCATCATCTCTTTGTTTTTTTTTTTTTTTTTTTTTTTTTTTTTTTTAATTAATTAATTATTTTTGGCTGTGTTGGGTCTTTGTTGCTGTGCGTGGACTTTCTGTAGTTGCGGTGAGCGGGGGCTACTCTTCGTTGAGGTGCACAGGCTTCTCATTGCAGTGCTTCTCTTGTTGCAGAGCACGGGTTCTAGAGCACAGGCTCAGTAGTTGTGGCACACGGGCTTAGTTGCTCTGTGGCATGTGGGATCTTCCCAGACCAGGGCTCGAACCCCCGTCCCCTGCATTGGCAAGCGGATTCTTAACCTCTGCACCACTAGGGAAGTCCCTCATCATCTCAATTTATTAAATCTTCACCTCATTAGCTAGACAGGAAACTGAGGTTGAGCAAGGTTGAAGCCATGTGATGAAAGCAGAAAACGAGAACCACTAGCTGTGACTGGGATTTGCTTCCTCGAAGCATGAGTGAACAGCTGACAGGTTTCATTGACTGGGGTCCATCTCTACATTTGCAAAAGGCTGGAGCTCACTTCTTTGCAACCATGTCACTTATGTTACTCGTCCATAACCTGCAGGTCTGATGTCCTCATAACAAGTTGGAGGCCATGCTTTTCTGAGAGCTTGCCTTTGGCCAACTCTAACCATATTGTCAAAAATATGTGTCTGCTGTCACTGGACTGGGAGCTCCATTCTGAGGACCTGGCAGAGGGCCTTGTGCGTAGGAGTCAGAGATCATTTTATGGAGCACAACTTGAACATAGTTTTCCTTACATTGAATTCAGGAACCAGAATCTTTAGATAAAGAACAAGTGTTTACCTCTTAATACCATTGTGCATGTTGCTTTAATCTTTGTGTCATCTTTAATAGCTGAGACAACCACTTAGGTGGTCTCAGTTGGCCTTATGACCTATTATGTATGTATCTCTCTGGGTATAATATCGAGTCACCTATTTTTAAAATGATGTCACTCCACCTCACTGGATCCCTGTTGTTTCTTTGTTTATAAAACGAAGGTATGGACTAGATGCTCTATAAGATCCTTCACATCTTTAAATTCTCTATGATTCAAATAACACCCCCTGGTTCCTGTCCCAGTTCTAACAATTTTGGGGTAACTTGGCATTTTTCTGGGATCAGGTTCCTGTAGTGCAGTGGCTCTTCAGACCAGCAGCATCGGCAACAACTGGTCCACTGAGTCTAAGAACCACCCCTGCTGAAAGGGGGAACAGCATCCCTCTCCATCTAGTCTGAGTCTTTCCTCAAACATCAAACGCTGGCTCCAACTCCGCAGCACCTGCCCGCTGACACCCCACTGTGTTCTGCAGAGGGGAGACAGCCTGGAGAGTGGCTGGAGGAGGTCATGGAGGGGACGTGACCTCCAGTTGACCTGCGAGCTGGACCCGGGCAATCAGAGGTTCCTCATCCCCTCTCCTGTCCTTAGAAGACACGTTCTGCCCTCCATCCCCACATTTGGAAGGAACCTTGAGAGAGCAATGGATGGCATAGACGACTGAACCCACTTAAGGCCTCTGTATCAACTTTTAAAATTCTGGCAGGCAGGTATGGAGATCTACTGGTCTCACAGCAGCCCAAGACATGCCTCATATGTAAGTTCCTTGGCATATTAATCCTGCCACCTACCGATCTGGAGTCGTCTGCCTCTTTCTTCTGTCTCTTCTGTCTCTTCTTACCCCTGTATGGGGTGGGGAGGCCAGTTTCAGATTTCACCTGGGCAACCCCTGAGGTTGCAAACCAGCTAGGGTTCTTCAAATTCCACACCCCCTGCCCTGATGACTCAACATAACATCTCTGTTGGCTTCATTAATGAGTTATGAGGATAATTTCACTTCCTTAGAAACACATGGCATCCTTCCAAAACTGAGTTTCAGTTGATAAGCAAAGGCTGTAATATAAAATGGCTTCTTCCTGGCTGAGGGAGGAAAGGAAAGTGTTAGTTGTATGTGTATGTGTGTGGTTGAGGATCAGATCAGGGACTAGGAGTCAAGAAGAGCTTCTGCCTGCACATCATACTCATGAGAGAGCTTGAATTTAGACTCTTGTTGTAATTTCTAAATTGAATTACGTGTAACCTCACAGCGGCACACTTGAAAAATAGTCATCATTTCACTTGTGTTCCATATCTGGATTATATCAGTACTTTTCTGTAGTGTATTGTGAATTATTTTATAAACAAATGCTGTACTTAACCTTATAGACAACATAATTATGTTGCATTGGGTTTTCATAAAAGTAATTTGTCACTATATTAAATTCTTGGGCCCTAGTCTTGCAATTATTCATGATAATGGCCTAAGAGCCTCAATGAATCAACTTGTCCTGACCTCTCTCTCCCTTATGGGAAACTCTGAGAAGATACTTAGTATCTAGATGAGGTGTTATGAGGGTTTAACATTAGGCCCCAAATGGATACAGTGCAACCTATGCTAATAACTTCCCCTTAACATTGAACTCCATGAAGCATTCAAAGAACTTCCTAATTTCATGTCTTACCTAATTTATATCAAAAGTCAACAAACATTTATCAAGTGCTTACTATGTGCCAGATACTGTATTAATACTGAGGAAGCAAAGATGAAAAGAACAGCCAGTATTCTCAAAGTGCTTGCAGCCTACCGAGGGAAAAATCTTGAATCATGGGTACAATTCATCATACAAAACACTGTAAGGGAAGTATGTACATGATACAAAAATTCATTTTAACTGGGAAGAAGAGAAAGTGTTCTGGGGAAAACACCCCCAGTAATGGTTATGAATGTGCTATACTACTTCCCAGCACAGGAACGACTGGGGCAGAGGCTAGAGTGTCTGAAATAAGAGCGTGATTATAAAGAGCTAAAGCAACTCTCGGTTTTGCTGTAGGCTAAAGGCAGTTTAAGGGGAGTGTGGGCAGGTGGGCTCTATCTTCTGCCCTCAGGCGTTCTTTAAATCTCTAAATCATTTGGTCTAGATCTGTTGAGAGCTTTTTGCCTAAAAAATTCAGCATTCGGAAGACAGGGACTGGTGAGCTGCTCCCTCCAGGTCTGTCTGGGCACCCAGGAGCTGGCAAAACTGCTAAACATCTAGGTTGCAGCAGGCCGCCACCAGGCTCCAAGTCCTCCTCCCCCCTGGAAAGTGTAGAAGACTGAAAGGATATGAAGGGAAAAAAAAAGTTCTATGTTAGTGCAGAGAAATCCGTTTATCAGCAGAGAGTTATCAAGGTTAATGAGAAAAATTATCTCATCAGAACAATCCCCGGGGGGAGGCGCGTGCAGGAGCCGTCTCCCTCTCTAATCTGCAAGCCTGGGGCCTCCCTGAGCAATGTGATCCATCAAAGTCACTTACTCTGCCTTCCCAGGAGAGCGAGCCCCCTCCTGTCACTGAGGAGGAAACCAGTGGGAGGGTCCCGCAGATGGCCAGTGGGCACAAGGGCGATGCCAGGTGTGCCTGGAAGTAGAAAAAAGAGCAGGGGACTGCACCCCGAACCTCCTTCTTGCTCTTAGGGAGCCAAGAACTGAGGATGACTAAGCAGGTGCCAAGGGAGAGAAGGAAACGTGTGCCCTGCACACACACACACGCACCAGCATACATACCACACCCTGTACTCACGTACACACGTAGTCCACACAGTATGGACATATGCCATACACATGCACACTCAGTCACATCCACCACACACATCATGCATGAACACTCCACACATATACACGGCGCACGCGTGTGCACACACACACACACACACACACAGGCATGCTGTGTGTCCCGCTGTCATTTGTTTTCAATCTTTCATCCTTTATGGGAAATAACAACCATTTAGTAAGATGCATTTTCATAAATGCTTGTCCTTATGGTTCCTTTGGCAGGAGCCTGGAATTTCTACCTGCTGCCAGTCCTGGGGGTAGAGAGTTTTTTGTGTCGTTTGTTGCAGTTATTGTGGTGGTGCTGGTTTAGTTTTGCATTGTTCCAGAGAAGGAGGGAAGCAGCAGAGAAGTAGCTAGAAAGCCACAACTTTTGCAGGTAGGCCGTTCAATATACAGTGCAGTTTGCCAGACTGTGGCTGGCTGGCTCACGGTCCGGGACTGCGGTGACTGCCCACTTCCAGTGCCTAGTCCCCGTCATTGCCCTACTCCCTTTATGCGAAGGGCAAGCCTTCCACCAGCAGGGGGCGCTGCTCTTTGATCAGACCCCCTTCTCTTGGCCACAGCTCCCTTGTTCCTGACACTTCAAATCTTTCCTCAAGCCACATCCCCTTTGGGAAGCTTTTAGCCTTCACAGATCTTCCCTCTCCTCAGGCATTCTGTAATAAAGTTACGATAACTTTAGTAGTAGTCCTTTGTAAAGCACAGTTTAGTCCATGATTTATATCAACTTGTATTCTCACTAGATTTCAAGGACGTCAGTCTCGACTTCTCCAGCCAGCTTGTAAGCGACTGCAGGGCATGATCAGTGTTTTAACACATTCTGGCATGCTCCCTCGGCTCTGGACAAATGTGGGGAGCTGGGTTGCGATTCTTATCTTAAGGCATGGCCAGTAGATTTTATATTCATTACATTTCTTTCTTTGACAGAGGCTTCATTTGAGAATCAACCTATTTTTCTGGAGAGTCTCTGTTTCTATCCATTGCTAAGAACTTTTGAAGGCTTACAAATTGTTCTGCAAGCACAGAACCGTCTTTGACATAACTGCCAGCATTCTTCAGTGGCGAAGCCTTTGCCAGTGGGGAGACAGAGGCGATGATGTCTGAGAAACCATGACCCCTAGCACCTGGAGCCGACCCCATTTGATGACAAACACGATCTCCTCACATTAGGTAGGCAGAAACACAGTTTCTAGGCATCTCACTGACGTTAACTCCCCGAAGATCCTATACACACTGGTTTTCCAGTATGATCAAAATATAGTGTGATTTATCCATTCATCAGATATGTATTGATTATCAGTTATGCTCTAGACTCTGGGCAAGGCACTGGAGGTATACCTCTGAACAAGCCAATTATAAGACTTGTACTCTAGAGATACAAATGGTGGTCAGTACCATGAAGGAACTGGAGAATTATGATGACAGAGGAGGCGCTGGAGAGGGAGAGTGGGGCAGGTGTAGCGAGAACTCATCTAGATGGAGTAAGCGGAGAAGGTGAGGACATTTAGACTAAGACCCTAAGGGGGAGAAGGAGCAGATTTCAGAGCGCAGGGCAAGAGGTAGTTTGTCGAGTGGAACAGTTGCTTTGCTTCAACTCTAACCACTCCTTATTCAGGGCAGCTGCCTTAACAATGAGAGTCCCAGGTCCCAGTGATAACAGCTAACTGGCATTTATTGTTCAGTTGCAAAATGCCATCCTCACAATATTGCTCCAGGTAAGCTTATTGCAAATGAGGAAATGGAGGCTCAAAGAGGTCAAGAGAGGGGGTGGATATCCAGCCTGGTCTAACGGACTCCAGAGTGTGTGGCTCTCCCCTCCTTTCCACCATGGTAATGGTAGGTAAGAGAGAGCGTGACCCAGAGCCACCTGACTCTAGGATCTGAAAAGCTGTTCAAAGAGTGTGTCCTATTGATGGCCTGTCTGCAAATCAAATCTGAAATAAATTACAGCTGTTTCACTTGTAAAGATTTTCTTGCAAATACCATAAAATACATTTAGGAGTAGCGAAGAGTCAAAAAATTAAGCAAATAATCCAAAAAGGATAACAGTGGCTGCCTTGAAGCTTCCTGATATATGTTATATGTTAACATTCACTGGACCCTGTATAGACAATAGACAACCATTATTGACGCTAATTTTTCCTTCTTTCATTCCACAGACACTTTTTGAGCACCTGTTATATGCCAGACACTGTGGTAGTAGCTCAGGATACAGATAAATATCATGCTCTGTCCTAGATTTACATACAATACTTTGAGAACAAAGAGAAGAAACAGTTATAATACAGTGTGGGAAGTGCTGTGATTGAGGTACACAGGGACATAGAACACAGCCTGGGAGGAGGCATTGTTAGGATTTCAGTAAATGCTCCTTGAAGGAGGTGATTTCTGAACTGAGTCCCTAAAACCTTAGTAGGAGTTAATCAGCTGAAGGCTATAATCCAGAAGTGCTAGCAGGGGAATATTATGGGAACAGCCAAGTATCTGTTGTGGCTGGCCCTAGCATGTGGCCCATGAGAGTAAGCACAACGGATGAGGTTGTGCTAACTGGAGACCAGACTATGAAGAGCTTCTACACTGTGGTAAAAAGCTAAGGCCTTACTCTGAGTTCTTTGGGACGCCACGGTGTGTGAAAATGTAAGCATAGGAATGACATTGTTTTTAGAGTAATCTCTCTGACAGCTGAGTGGAGAACGAATGAGAGGGAGGAGAGGCTAGAGGGCTGGCAGAGTGGATCCGAGTGGATCCCTCGGATCCCTGCTGCGTGCCAGGCGCCGTCCTAGTCCCTGGGGCTCCAATTGTGAACAAGGCAAACGTGGAGCAATAGGCTAGTGCGTTTCACCCATAGATCTCATTTTATATTCATGACCAGCAACCTCCTCTGGGTCCTTTGTGCTGCCCAGCAATTATGCTTTTTTTTTTGTGGTACGCGGGCCTCTCACTGTTGTGGCCTCTCCCGTTGCGGGGCACAGGCTCCAGACGCGCAGGCTCAGCGGCCATGGCTCACGGGCCCAGCCGCTCCGCGGCATGTGGGATCCTCCCGGACCGGGGCACGAACCCGTATCCCCTGCATCGGCAGGCGGATTCTCAACCACTGCGCCACCAGGGAAGCCCGCAATTATGCTTTAAGTCATTCACTCCTCTGCTTCCCTAGATACTATTTCATCACTTCTCTTCCCTCAAACTGCTACTTCCTCCCAGAAACTCATACCTCATTGTGGACCTTGCTTCCCACTCACTGAAAAGATGCAAGCAGCCAGAAGAGAACGTCCAGTAGACTCTCAACACCACATCTCCCTGCCTTTGGCGTCTGTGCATTCTGACACCTCCTGCCTGGCACCACACGAAGTCCCTGGACTCCCATCTAAAACCAGTCCCTCCCATTCCCAGATCCTATTCCCTCTGGCCTACTCAAAGCAATTCTCTTGCTCTCCAAGACATTTTTTTCCCCACCCATGGATCATTCCATCAGCGTACAATATGCCTTTATTCTTCCCGTCTTAAAATTCTTTTGCCCACTTTCCCCACCAACTACTGCCATGTTTCTCTGCTTCTGTTCATAGCACATCTCAGAAGAGTCATCTCTACTCACTGACCCAATTCCTCTCCTTCCAGTTTCTTTCTGTAAACTTACTATGATTGGGCTTTAAGCCCCACCACTCCACAGAAATTATTTTGCTAAATCCAGTTCTCAGTCCTCATCCCAGGTGGCACTAGTACTGATACAGTGGCATAAATCCTCTTCTTAGATCTCCTCTGTTAACCTTTCTTCTAGGGCACACATTTTCTTGGTTTCTCTTTCACCATCACTACTTTTTGGTATCTTTTGCTGATTCCAACCTCTTTTCCCCAACTGTTTATGTTAGGGTGCCCTGGAACACCACTCTTGATCCTCTTTTCTTTTTTAATAAATTTATTTATTTATTTTATTTTTGGCTGCGTTGGGTCTTCGTTGCTGTGCGCGGGCTTTCTCTAGTTGCAGTGAGCGGGGGCTACTCTTCATCGCGGTATGTGGGCTTCTCATTGCGGTGGCTTCTCGTTGCGGAGCACGGGCTCTAGGCGTGCAGGCTCCAGTAGTTGTGACATGTGGGCTCAGTAGTTGTGGCTTGCAGGCTCTAGAGTGCAGGCTCAGTAGTTGTGGTGCACGGGCTTAGTTGCTCCACGGCATGTGGGATCTTCTCGGACAGGGGCTCAAACCTGTGTCCCCTGCATCCGCAGGCAGATTCTTAACCACTGCGCCACCAGGGAAGTCCCAATCCTCTTTTCTATTTACTTTATATCCATACCACCTATATGCTGACACCTCACTAATATGTATAAATCTCAGCTCATTCCTCCACACTTTAGCCTCACATATGCATCTGCCTTCTCAAGACCTCCACTAGGACAACTGATAGACACTCAAACTCAGCATGTCCAAAATGGAACTACTAGTTTTCCCCTACAAAGCCTGCTCCATTTCAGGGGAAAGCATCTCCATTTTTCTAGTTGTTCAGGCCAAAAATCTTGAGGATCACCTGGCTTCTGTGTCTTTCACATCCTGCATCCAATACATAAGTAAATCCTATAGATCTACAGTCATGATGTGGCTAGAATCTTATTGCTTCTGGCCACCTTCACTGCTACCACTTGATCAGAGTCATCATCTCCTGTTTCAGAAGCCTCCTAATGGGTCTCTCTGCTTTTACTCTTACCCTTTAAAATGTCTGCATTCAGCACTAGAACAGTTCTCTTTAAACTTATCACTCTTTGCTCAAAACCCTGAGTAGCATCCAGGGAACCTAAAGTCCCTAAAATGTGCTACATAACGTGTCCTCCCCATCGACCTCTCTAACCTCACATACTTTCTCTCCTTTGCTCACTCTCTACCAGTCATTTTGACCTCTTTCCTGATCAGTCCTTAAATTCTCTAGACGTTCTTCCTCTTAAAGAATTTTGTTTTTCTTTCTGAGAATGTTTTTCCTCTAGCTGTTCCCATGGTTTGCTCTAGATACACCCTCACCTCGTTTAAGTCTTTGTCCAAGTGGAACCCTTTTATAAGTCCCACCTTGAGCACCCTATTTTATTTATTTAATTTTTTTAAAGATTTTTTTGATGTGGACCATTTTTAAAGTCTTTATTGAATTTGTCACAGTATTGCTTCTGTTTTATGTTTTGGTTTTTTGACTGCGAGGTATGTGGGATCTTAGCTCCCCGACCAGGGATTGAACCCATACCCCCTGCATTGGAAGGCGAAGTCTTAACCACTGGACCACCAGGGAAGTCCTGATCACCCTATTTTAAATAGCAACCCCCTACCCCTCTAGCATTCTTGATCTTCCTTACCCTGTTTTATTCTGTAGCAATCATTACCTTTTAATTTACCATATAATAATATGCTTATTTATTATCTTTTATGTTTGTGTCATACTCTGCTTGCCAGAATGTAGGCTTCTCCAGAGCAGATCTTTGTATGTTTTGTTCCGTTATGCATCACATGTACCTAGAACAGAGTCTGTCCTATAATAGGCATTTGATGAATACTTGCTGAGTGAATGAATAGCAATATGTTAAGAAGGAACTGAAAAATGTGGACCCCAAATGAGACAATGTCTATGGAGCAAAGAGAAGACATACAAAGAGATTAAGAAGGTAAAAGAGAGCTCTTTGATTGAATTCAGGGGTAGGAGAAAGGAGTAAAAGATGATTCCCAGAGTTTAGGCTCAGGGGTGTCTGTGGAGGGTGGTACCATTCAGTGAGATAAGAAATGGGAATTCAGTTTGGCACCTGGATGTGGGACACCACGGTAGAAAGTTCTATTTGTCAAGGTTTTTTCTTTTAAATTTATTAAGATATAATGCCCATTTAATAAATTTGACCCTTTTAAAGTATACAATTCAGTAGTTTTTAGTATATTCACAAAGTTCTGTAACCACTGCTAGTACCCAACTCCAGAAGATTTTCATTGTTCCACAGAGAAGTCTCAGACATGTTAGCAGTCACTCCCCATTCCTCCCTACCTGAAGCCCCTGGAAAACAACTAATAGACTCCCAGTCTCTATGAATTGGGTTACTGTGGATATTTAAAATAAATAGAATCATATATTACGTAGCCTTAGTGTCTGGCTTCTTTCACTTGGTATAATGTTTTCAAGGTTCATCCATATTGCAGCGTAATATATCAGTACTTCATTACTTTTTATGGCTGAATAATATCCCATTGTCTGAATATACCACATGTTTTCAGACATTGCTTTTTATTTTTAAATTTTTATTTTTTTAATTTTTATTTTATATGGGAGTATAGTTGATTTACAATGTTGTGTTAGTTTCAGGTGTACAGCAAAGTGATTCAGTTACACATATACACATATCCATTCTTATTCAGATTTTTTTCCCATATAGGTTATTACAAAATTTTGAGTTCCCTGTGCTATACAGTGGGTTCTTGTTGATTATCTGTTTTATATATAGTAGTGTGTATATGTTAATCCCAAACTCCTAATTTATCCTTTCCCCCACAAAGTCTGTGAGTCTATCTCTGTTTTGTAAATAAGTTCATTTGTCTCATTTTTTTAGATTCCTCATATAACTGATATCATACGGTATTTGTCTTTCTGTTTCTGACTTACTTTGCTTAGTATGATAATCTCTAGGTCTATCCATGTTGCTGCAAATGGCATTACTTCATTCTTTTTTATGGCTGAGTAATATTCCATTGAATATATGTACCACATCTTCTTTATCCATTCCTCTGTTGATGGATATGTAGGTTGCTTCCATGCTACGATGAGCATTGGTGTGCAAGTAACTTTTTGAATTATGGTTTTCTTCAGGTATATATCCAGGAGTGGGATTGCTAGATCATATGGTAGTTCTATTTTTAGTTTCTTAAGGAGCATCCGTACTGTTCTCCATAGTGGCTGTACCAATTTACATTCCTACCAAGACTTTAGGAGGGTTCCCTTTTCTCCACACCCTCTGCAACAGTTATTGTTTGTAGACTTTCTGATGATGGCCATTCTGACTGGTGTGAGGTGATATCTCACTGTAGTTTTGATTTGCATTTCTTTAATAATTAGCAATGTTGAGCATCTTTTCATGTGCCTATTGGTCATTTGTATGTCTTCTTTGGAGAAATGTCTATTTAGGTCTTCTGCCCATTTTTTGACTGGGTTTTTTTGTTTTTGATATTTAGCTGCATGAACTGTTTGTATATTTTGGAGTTTAATCCCTTGTTGGTAGCATTGTTTGCAAATATTTTCTCCCATTTCTGTGAGTTGTGTTTTCATTTTGTTTATGGTTTCCTTTACTGTGCAAAAGTTTTTGAGTTTAATTAGGTCCCATTTGTTGATTTTTGTTTCTATTTCCATTACTTAGGAGACAGATTAAAAAAGATATTGCTGCAATTTATGTCAAAGAGCATTCTGCCTATGTTTTCCTCTGTGTCTGGCCTTACATTTAGGTCTTTAATCCATTTTGAGTTTATTTTTGTGTATGGTGTTAGGGGGTGTTCCAATTTCATTCTTTTACATGTAGGTGTCCAGTTTTCCCAGCACCCCATATTGAAGAGGCTGTCTTTTCTCCATTGTATATTCTTACCTCCTTTGTCATAGATTAATTGACCATAGGTGTGTGGATTTATTTCTGGGGTTTCTGTCCTATTCCATTTGTCTATATTTCTGTTTTTGTGCTAACACCATACCGTTTTGATGACTGTAGCTTTGTAGTACAGTCTGAAGTCTGGGAGCCTGATTCCTCCAGCTCTGTTTTTGTTTCTCAGGATTGCTTTGGCTATTTGGGGTCTTTCATGTCTCCATACAAATTTAAAAATTTTTTGTTCTAGTTCTGTGAAAAATGCCACTGGTAATTTGATAGGGATTATGTTGAATCTGTAGATTACCTTGGGTAGTATAGTTATTTTGATGATATTCATTCTTCCAATCCAAGAGCATGGTATATCTTTCCACTTGTTTGTGTCATCTTTGATTTTTTTCATCAGTGTCTTATATATAGTTTTCATGGTATAGGTCTTTTGTCTCTGTAGGTAGGTTTGTTCCAAGGTATTTTACTCTTTTCGATGCCATGGTAAATGGGATTGTTTCCTTAATTTCTCTATCTGATCTTTGGTTGCTAGTGTACAGAAATGCAAGAGATTTTTGTGTATTAATTTTGTATCCTACAACTTTATGATAAAGTTGCAGGATACCACATTTTGTTTATTCATTCATCAGTTGATGCACATCAAAGTGGGTTGTTTCCACTCTTTGACTATTATGAAAAATGCTGCTGTAAATTTTTATGTGAAGGTATGTTTTTAATTCTCTGGGGTATATACCTGGGAGTGGCATTGTTGGGTCCTATGATATATCTCTGTGTAATTTTTTAAGAATGTCAGTTGATTTTTAGTAGCATGACTGTGTACTTTGGGTCTGCCAAGGTGAATCCCAGTCTCTGCCTGCTATCATGGTGAAGTTTTAGATAGTGCGCCTTTTCACTCTCAAAAGAGCCCAGATCAGGGCATGAAATCCTATGATCACCTTAGTTGTAAGGGTCTAGACCTGAAGAGGGCAGCAGGACTGTGAATAGTAATTGGAAGGAATAGGCCAAGTGCTACATGAAAGAGAGTCACCCAGAGAGTTTGTAAAATGTAAAGAGAAGGGGCTAAAGGCAGACACCTGAGATATATGGACATTTAAAGAGTTAAGGAGGAATATGAGCCTATAAAGGTATAGAGAAGGATCTCCCAGGGTAGGAGGCAAGCCATGGAACAGTATTACATAAAACTCAAGGGGGAAAATGTGTTAGCCAAGAGAACGCAAGCAATAGTATCCATGGCTGCAAAATTTTTTTTTTTTTTTTAAAGAATTGGGACCTGTTCAATGAGATAGCATTGATGACCCTGGCAAGAGCAATTTTCATGAAATTTTGAGTAGAATTCCAGACAACAGTACGTAGAACAAGCCTGAAGTCTGCAAAGGGAGGCAATGGAGATAATCAACATGGGTTTCTCGTCTAAGAAGTGTGGCTGTGAAGCAGAGAGATTTAGTTGGTTAGTATTGAGGGAAGGTGTAATTTGGGTTTTTGTTGGTGGTGTCTAGTTTTTCTTAAGTAAAAGAGATTTAAATATGTTCAGGGAAGTGGTTGAAGAAAAAGAGAAAAAGGAGATAACCAGGAAAGCATGTCTGCGTAGACCTAGCTAGGCAGGCAGGTAACAGGTGCAAGGGCCGAGGTGGGGAGAGCAGTTCACATGAGACCAGGAACCCCTTCTACACTGGGGTTTGGGGTGTGGCAGGAGTGGGAAGCTGTGGGGATAATTTAATGACAAGACCAGACTAGGTAAGGGGAAATTTTTAGAATATTAAGGAAACCGTTAGGAAGACACCTGTTTTCTGTGACAAAGGCAGAGTAGCATTGAAAGGTGTTCACTAAGTGTGAGGCAGAATGTTAAGCAGGTGTCTTGAGGGAAATAGTGAAAGCATGGGAGAGGCAAGAGGCCGATGAGGGAAATTCAGGTTTATATGCAGCACTGGGAGCGTATCAGAGGTTGAAGATGCTGAATTTGTGTTACTTGGGGCATCCTTAAATAGCAGACTGGGAGAGATGCAGAGAAAGCAACTACTGAGCTGGTCCAGCGCTGGATTTCTGCAAGGTAGTCAATCCAGATGTTAAGGGGAAAAGAGGTAGAAAGAGCTGTGATGGTTGAATCTGGGACATATGTGGGTTGAATAGGAAATAACTGATCCCAAACTGCCCAAAGTTTTTTCTCCCTCCAGCCTTATATAAAGAGACATTAGGAGAAAGCAAAAAAGCAAAACCCAAGAAAGGCACAACAAGAGAGCCTGTCTTTTTTCTTCTGCAGGTTATTCAGCTTTACCTATCTCAAAATAATTAAATAAAAAGCATTTTCAGATGTTTTCTTTATACTGAACTATGAATAGTTATAAAATGTCATAAATATCTGTTTATGTTCCAATCTGCTCACAGGGAAGGAGATGAGCTTAGCTGCAATAAAATTAAATTGACCAAGTATTGAAATCTAACAGAATTTTCTGTTCATTTATGTTGCAGTGCTGAGGTTTAAGATTTGTGTTTACTCTTTCACAATACATATTTTATTTTTCTTAAATTTATCTCAGTTGCATTCATCATAGCCTCACATGACTGATGAGATTGGACAGTACTGCCCATTTGCCTTTTATTGTTAAACTTTTGATTGTTAATTTTAATAACCTATACAAAATGTGAACAATTTTTGATACTTTTTATTTAGATGGTGTGTCAACTATCTGGAACTGTTCCTGAGTTCTTCATACCATAAAACATAAGGTAGTATAATAAAGGAAAAACACGGATTCTAAAAATGAGCTTAACATTGATTATATCTAAACTTTCTTAAAATGTTAATTAAAATATAAGCACTATTGGCAAAAGTTAGTTCAGCCCCACTTCCTCTCCAATGAATGGAATAACTGAAGGAATGAAAGGCCTTTCATAGCAGACAGTCTTAATATAAATCTGCTTTACACCATGATCTTATTGTTCTAGTTGATACTATGCCCTTCCCCACCTTGCTAATAAATCCTACTTATTCTAGACAGTCAGTCAGTTTTAGTTCTGCTTCCTCTGAATGCCTTCCAGTAGGAGGGACACAGGTTCCATGTTATTTACGGTCTATTCTATGCTGTTGCCTATACAGCCCAGAATGATCTGACCCGAGCATTCTTTTTCAAACTCATCTCACACCATCTCCCCCTTGCTCATCATACTCCAGCCTCACTGGGTCTGATGGTTAATTTCATGCGTCATCTACTTAACTGGGCCACAGGGTGCCCAGGCATTTGGTCAAACATTATTCTGGGTGTATCTGTGAGGGTGTTCCTGGATGAGATTAATATCTGACTCTCCTGGGTTTCCAGCTTGCCAGCTGCACATCTTGGGACTTCTCAGCTTCCATAAGTACATGAGCCAATTCCTTATAAAGTATAATATATATACAGATATATGTGTGTGTATATATCCACGTGTGTATGTATGTATGTGTGTGTATCCATCCTATTGGTTTGTTTCTCTGGAGAACCCATATCATTACACTGGGTTTCTCATTAAGCTCTTTCCTGCCTCAGGGCCCTCCCATATGCTGTTCCCTTTGCCAGGAACTTCCTTTCCGCCGATCTTTCCATGGCTAATTTTCATCATTCAGGTCTCTGCTTAAGTTGTTACCACCTCCTGGAAGTCTTCCCTGAATACTTGAATAAGACCCCTGCTCCCATTACTCCACAAACCCTGATTTTCCATCAAGACACTCTGTTTATTTTCTTCTTATGACTTTGAGTTCTGGAATCATATTTATTTGTGTATTTGGTTTTTGGTCTTCCTATTCCTTTCCTTGGTTTTGTGCAGGCTCAGCGGCCATGCCTCACAGGCCCAGCCATTCCGCGGCACATGGGATCTTCCCTGACCCGGGCACGAACCCGTGTCCCCTGCATCAGCAGGCGGACTCTCAACCACTGCGCCACCAGAGAAGCCCTCCTTGGTTTTACATTACAAGAGAAGCAAACCTCTCATTATTGTTCACCAGTGTATCTCTGTGCCCAGGGAAAAGCCTGGCTCATACTAGCTACTCAAAAAATATACTACCTCTTATTTATTGGTGTGAGGAACTCAAGGACAGTTTCAGAAAATTGAAATATCCGATAATTACTTTAAGTATTATAAAAACACAGGCTATGATGATAAAACCTCAGCTTTGAATCTATATCTTCATCAACCCAAGAAAGCAAGTAATGCTTCCCCTTCCTTCCTACCAAATAAGAATCAAATGGGTGATGTACATGGAAGTGCCCTGAGTACACAAACTATGGTTTATACTATTATATAATAACTATATATTTTAATAGTTTCATAATATAATAGTTTAACTTATTAAACTATTCTATAACTATTATGATACCTTGTTATCCCACTTTGTATCATGTTTGATTTCCCTTTGACACTTTATGAGCACTTTTGCATGTTATCAAATATTCTTTGCAAACATGATTTAGTGACACTATATAATGCTTCGTGTGGATGTATAATAACTGTAAATCTCCTGATTGCTGGACATTGAGAGTTTTTTATTTATATTAAACTTACACTGTGATATGCCATAGTAAATCAAATATATATCTGATTATAGTTTCAGGATGGGACTTCAGACATAGAATTAATACAGTGAAAGAAAAGAATTTTTATGGCACTGTGAGCATAATGGCAGTTTGTTTTCCAGTAGAGATTGTACCAGTTTTCACACTTAACATCTTCCAAGTATTGAATGAGAAATTTTTTTTACTTCTAGCACTCATGGGTTATCTACTGTTTAATGCATATTTATCGTATTATTGGTAAAGCCTAGCAATTTTGTATATATACTGGACATTTGTATTTATTTTTCTCAGAATTGCTTGCTGTTATTTTGACCATTTTTCTATTGAATTTAAGGATTTTTTTTCATTTAATCAATTTGTGTCAGCATATTATAGATTGATGGCTCCTATCATTTATCATGAATGTTTAAAATATTTTTCCCAATGTGTCCTTTGTCTTAAATTTATATATGACACAGAGCTTTTCATTTTCAGGTAGATTTATTGACAGCTCTTCTGGCTATGATTTCTTTCAGCACTTTAAAAAAAAAAAAAAATTATTTATTTATTTTTGGCTGCATTGGGTCTTCGTTGCTGTACGCGGGCTTTCTCAAGTTGCGGCACACGGGGGCTATTCTTCGTTTTTCAGTGCACGGGCTTCACATTGCCGTGGCTTCTCTTGTTACAGAGCACGGGCTCTAGGCACGTAGGCTTCAGTAGTTGTGGTACATGGTCTCAGTAGTTGTGGCTCGCAGGCTCTAGAGCGCAGGCTCAGTAGTTGTGGTGCACGGGCTTAATTGCTCCATGGCATGTGGGATCTTCCGACACCAGGGATCAAACTGTGTCCCCTGCAGTGGCAGGTGGATTCTTAACCACTGCACCACCTGGGAAGCCCTTTCATCACTTTTATGCTTAGAGAGTTTTTCATTAATTTTAGATCAGATAATTATTGATATATTTTTTTCCTGGTTCTGATAGAATTTCATTATCCACCTGGAATTTGGGGGTACATAAATGGGGATTTTACTTGTTCCCCATGCCCATGTGTAACCAAGCATTGTTCATTCATGTTATCAGTCCCTATAATATATGTTAGTCAGTGTTCACTTTGTTCTGTTCTGATCTATTGGTTGAATTTTGCACTGACACCATTCTATGTAAAATTTAGACTCTTTAAGTTATGAAAGCTCAAACTTACATACTTTGTTGAAATTATACCAAGACTACAAATTAATTTAGTAGAATTTTATTTTACATTTTTACAATTTCAGGGTTATGTCCCAGCCTTAAGACTCTTCTTTTCCATTTACTTCAAGAATTGTTTCAGGCTCTACAGTGAAGATTTCTAGTTTTCTTATAGGTCTCTTAAGGTTTTCATTAAGATTATAACTAAATATTGTATATTTGATTTCAGTTCTTATTTAGGTAGCTTTAATGTTACTATACTATTTCCAAGGAGGTAAATGTTGCTCATGTGTGTCCTCAGTTTGTCTCATACATTGAGAGAAGAGCTGAGGGGAAACAAGTCCAGGAAGTAAGTATTGGAAAGAGAGGACAGAGGATTCAGGTGAGGAGCCATTTCCACACAGAGACAGTTTATAAACCCTTGTGTAGTTTGTAGTTTTGACTTGGTTCCCATCATGCCTGATTTTTCACTTTTAGACAGTTATTCCTTTGATTTAAAGTATATATACAGGAGTGTATTGTAAAAATGCACACCATTATTATCCACCAGTACCAGACCATTAAATATTTTAGTAGGTAAAGGAGCAAAAATAAGAGTTGATAATGGTTGGGCAATATCAGAGCAGAAATAATGTAGGTATGATAGAGGAAGAGGATCAAGCTGTGCTAATGAATATAATCCCTGTTCTGACCATGCTTTACAAGTAGTGTGTGTCCAAAACCAACATACCAGCAAAATAGTTGTCAGAAATAGAAGCTAGGGCCCCTGAGGTAGAAACGTAGTCGTTGGTTTCTGGGTGAAAGGGCTAAACAGAGGAATTCAAGCATGGAAGACTTGACTCGAGGTATTAAGGCAATTTCAAAGAATCCAAGACAGAGAAAAGGGGGTGATAAGGTAGCATAAAGGTTAGGCTTCAGTCAGAAAATAAGAAAGTACTATACTAGAAATAACAGAGTAGTCCCAGCAAAATAATAGTATTTGTTTTTAAAAATTTTTTAATTTTATACTGGAGTACAGTTGATTTACAGTGTTGTGTTAGTTTCAGGTGTACAGCAAAGTGATTCAGTTGTACATTTATTCTTTTTCAAATTCTTTTTCCATTTAGTTTATTACAGAATACTGAGCAGAGTTCCCTGTGCTATGCAGTAGGTCCTTGTTGGTTATCTATTTTAAGTATAGTAGTGTGTATATGTCGATCCCAATCTCCCAATTTATCCCTCCCTCCCCCCACCTTTCCCCTTTGGTAACCATAAGTTTGTTTTCTAAGTCTGTAAGTCTGTTTCTGTTTTGTAAATAAGTTGATTTGTACCCTTCCTTTAGATTCTTCATATAAGCGATATCATATGATGTTTGTCTTTCTCTGTCTGACTTACTTAGTATGATAATTTCTAGATCCATACATGTTGCTGCAAATGGCATTATTTCATTCTTTTTAATGGCTGAGTGATATTCCATTGTATATATGTACCACATCTTCTCTATGCATTCATCTGTTAGTGGACATTTAGGTTGCTTCCATGTCTTGGCTACTATAAACAGCACTGCAGTGAACATTGGGCTACACCTATCCATTCAAACCATGTTTTTCTCCAGATATAGGCCCAGGAGTGGGATTGCTGAATTATATGGTAGCTCTATTTTTAGTGTTTTAAAGAATCTCCATACTGTTCTCCATAGCAGCTGTACCAATTTACATTCCCATCAACAGTGCAAGAGGGTTCCCTTTTCTGCACATCCTCTCCAGCATTTATTGTTTGTAGACTTTTTGATGATGGCCATTCTGACTGGTGTGAGTTTTGATTTGTGCTTCTCTAATAATTAGCAACGTTGTGCAACTGTTCATTTGCCTCTTGGCCATGTCTTCTTTGGAGAAATGTCTATTTAGGTTTGCTGCCCATTTTTTTGATTGTTTTATATATATATATATATATATATATATATGTATATATATATATATATATATATATATAGCGCTGCATCACCTATTTGTAAATTTTGGAGATTAATCCCTTGTCACTTGAATCATTTGCAAGTATTTTCTCCCATTCTGTGAGTTGTATTTTGTTTTTGTTTATGGTTTCCTTTGCTGTGCAAAAAAAGCTTTTGAGTTTCATTAGGTCCCATTTGTTTATTTTTGTTTTTACTTTCATTACTCTGGGAGATGGATTGAAAAAGACAGTGCTGCAATTTATGTCAGAGAGTGTTCTGCCTGTGTTCTCCTCTAAGAGTTTTATAATATCCAGTCTAACACTTAGGTCTTTAATCTATTTTGAGTTTTTTTGTGTGTATGGTGTTAGGGAGTGTTCTAATTTCATTCATTTATGTGTAGCTGTCCTGTTTTCCCAGCACCAATTATTAAAGAGACTGTCTTTTCTCCATTTATATTCTTGCCTCCTTTGTCATAGAATAGGTAACCAGAGGTGTGTGGGTTTATCTCTGGGCTTTCTATCCTGTTCCATTGATGTATATTTCTGTTTTTGTGCCAGTACCATACTGTTTTGATTATTGTGCTTTGTAGTATAGTCTGAAGTCAGGGAGCCTGATTCCTCTAGCTCCGTTCTTCTTTCTCAAGATTGCTGTGGCTATTCAGCGTCTTTTGTGTCTGCATACAAATTAAAAACATTTTTTGTTCTAGTTCTGTGAAAAATGCCATTGGTAATTTGATAGGGGTTGCATTCAATCTGTAGATTGCCTCAGATGGTATAGTCATTTTGACAATATTGATTCTTCCAATCCAAGAACATGGTTTATCTTTCCATCTGTTTGTGTCATCTTCGATTTCTTTCATGAGTATCTTATAGTTTTTAGAGTACAGGTCTTTTGTCTCCTTAGGTAGGTTTATTCCTAGGTATTTAATTCTTTTTGATGTAGTCGTAAGTGGGATTGTTTCTTTAATTTCTCTTTCTGCTCTTTCATTTTTAGTGTATTCTAGGCAACAGATTTCTGTGTATTAATTTTGTATCCTGCAACTTTACCAAATTCATTGATGAACTCTAGTAGTTTTCTGGTAGCACCTTCAGGACTTTCTATGTATAGTATCATGTCATCTGCAGACAGTGACAGTTTTACTTCTTTTCCAATTTGTATTCTTTTTATTTCTTTTTCTTCTCTGATTGCGTGGCTAGGATTTCCAAAACTGTGTTGAATAAAAGTGGCGAGAGTGGACATCCTTGTCTTGTTCATGATCTTAGATGAAATGGTTTCAGCTTTTCACCGTTGAGTATGATGTTAGCTGTAGGTTTGTCATATATGGCCTTTATTATTTTGAAGTATGTTCCCTTTATGCCCACTTTCTGGAGCGTTTTTATCATAAATGGGTGTTGAATTTTGTCAAGAGCTTTTTCTACATCTATTGAGATGATCATATGGTTTTTATTCTTCAATTTGGTAATGTGGTGTATCACACTGATTTGCAAATATTGAAAAATCCTTGCATCTGTGGGATAACTCCCACTTAATCATGGTGTATAATTCCTGCATTTGGTTTGCTGGTATTTTGTTGAGGATTTTTGCATGTATATTCATCAGTGATATTGACCTGTAATTTTCTTTCTTTCTTTTTTTGTGTGTGGTATCTTTGTTTGGTTTTTGTATCTGGGTGATGGTGGCCTCATAGAATGAGTTTGGGAGTGTTCCTTCCTCTGCAATTTTTTGCAAGAGTTTCAGAAGGATAGGTGTTAACTCTTCTGTAAATGTTTGATAGAATTCTCCTGTGAACCCATCTGGTCCTGGACTTTTGTTTGTTGGGAGTTTTTAAATCACAGTTTCAATTTCATTACTTGTGACTGGTCTGTTCATATTTTCTATTTCTTCCTGGTTCAGTCCTGGGAGATATTACCTTTCTAAGAATTTGTCCATTTCTACCTGGTTGTCCATTTCATTAGTACATAGTTGCTTGTAGTAGTCTTTTATGATCCTTTGTCTTTCTGTGGTGTCCATTGTAACTTCTCCTTTTTTATTTTTTTTTAATTTTTTTTTTGTAAGACACACACACACACACACACACACACACACACACACACCAACACACGCTTCCTTTTCTTAGAGCATTTACTTTATTTTTTTTATTTTTTTTTAACATCTTTATTGGAGTATAATTGTTTTACAATAGTGTGTTAGTTTTTCCTTTACAACAAACTGAATCAGTTATACGTATACATATGTTCCCATATCTCTTCCCTCTTGCATCACCCTCTCTCCCACCCTCCCTATCCCACCCCGCTAGGTGGTCACAAAGCACAGAGGTGATCTCCCTGTGCTATGCAGCAGCTTCCCACTAGCTATCTAATTTACATTTGATAGTGTATATATGTCCCTGCCACTCTCTCACTTCGTCGCAGCCCACCCTTCCCCCTCCCCATATCCTCAAGTCCATGCTCGAGTAAGTCTGTGTTTTATTCCCGTCCTACCACTAATCTCTTCATGACATTTTTTTCCCTTAGAGTCCATATATATGTGTTAGCATACGGTATTTGTTTTTCTCCTTCTGACTTACTTCACTCTGTATGACAGACTCCAGGTCCATCCACCTCATTATAAATAACTCAGTTTCATTTCTTTTTATGGCTGAGTAATATTCCATTGTATATATGTGCCACATCTTCTTTATCCATTCATCTGTCGATGGACACTTAGGTTGCTTCCATGTCCTGGCTATTGTAAATAGAGCTGCAATGAACATTTTGGTACATGAGTCTTTCTGAATTATGGTTTTCTCAGGGTATATGCCCAGTAGTGGGATTGCTGGGTCGTATGGTAGGTCTATTTGTAGTTTTTTAAGGAACCTCCATACTGTTCTCCATAGCGGCTGTATCAATTTACATTCCCACCAGCAGTGCAAGAGGGTTCCCTTTTCTCCACACCCTCTCCAGCATTTATTGTTTCTAGAGTTTTTGATGATGGCCAATCTGACCAGTGTGAGATGATATCTCATTGTAGTTTTGATTTGCATTTCTCTAATGATTAATAAGGTTGAGCATTCTTTCATGTGTTTGTTAGCAATCTGTATATCTTCTTTGGAGAAATGTCTATTTAGTTCTTCTGCCCATTTTTGGATTGGGTTGTTTGTTTTTTTGTTATTGAGCTGCATGAGTTGCTTATAAATTTTGGAAATTAATCCTTTGTCAGTTGCTTCATTTGCAAATACTTTCTCCCATTCTGAGGGTTGTCTTTTGGTCTTGTTTATGGTATCCTTTGCTGTGCAAAAGCTTTTAAGTTTCATTAGGTCCCATTTGTTTATTTGTGTTTTTATTTCCATTTTTCTAGGAGATGGGTCAAAAAGGATCTTGCTGTGATTTATGTCGTAGAGTGTTCTGCCTATGTTTTCCTCTAAGAGTTTGATAGTGTCTGGCCTTACATTTAGGTCTTTAACCCATTTTGAGTTTATTTTTGTGTGTGGTGTTAGGGATTGTTCTAATTTCATACTTTTACATGTAGCTGTCCAGTTTTCCCAGCACCACTTATTGAAGAGGCTGTCTTTTCTCCACTGTATATCCTTCCCTCCTTTATCAAAGATAAGGTGACCATATGTGTGTGGGTTTATCTCTGGGCTCTCTATCCTGTTCCATTGATCTATATTTCTGTTTTTGTGCCAGTACCATATTGTCTTGATTACTGTAGCCTTGTAGTAGAGTCTGAAGTCAGGGAGCCTAATTCCTCCAGCTCCATTTCTCGTTCTCAAGATTGCTTTGGCTATTCGGGGTCTTTTGTGTTTCCATACAAATTGTGAAATTTTTTGTTCTAGTTCTGTAAAAAATGCCAGTGGTAATTTGATAGGGATTGCATTGAATCGGTAGATTGCTTTGGGTAGTATAGTCATTTTCACAATGTTGATTCTTCCAATCCAAGAGCATGGTATATTTCTCCACCTATTTGTATCATCTTTAATTTCTTTCATCAGTGTCTTATAGTTTTCTGCATACAAGTCTTTTGTCTCCTTAGGTAGGTTTATTCCTAGATATTTTATTCTTTTTGTTGCAATGGTAAATGGGAGTGTTTTCTTTATTTCACTCTCAGATTTTTCATCATTAGTGTATAAGAATACCAGAGATTTCTGTGCATTAATTTTGTATCCTGCAACTTTACCAAATTCATTGATTAGCTCTAGTAGTTTTCTGGTAGCATCCTTAGGATTCTCTATGTATAGTATCATGTCATCTGCAAACAGTGACAGCTTTACTTCTTCTTTTCCTATTTGGATTCCTTTTATTTCTTTTTCTTCTCTGATTACTGTGGCTAGAACTTCCAAAACTATGTTGAATAAGAGTGGTGAGAGTGGGCAACCTTGTCTTGTTCCTGCTCTTAGTGGAAATGGTTTCAGTTTTTCACCATTGAGAACGATGCTAGCTGTGGGTTTGTCATATATGGCCTTTATTATGTTGAGGAAAGTTCCCTGTATGCCTACTTTCTGCAAGGTTTTTATCATAAATGAGTGTTGAATTTTGTCAAAAGCTTTCTCTGCATCTATTGAGATGATCATATGGTTTTTCTCCTTCAGTTTGTTGATATGGTGTATCACGTTGATTGATTTGCGTATATTGAAGAATCCTTGCATTCCTGGAATAAACCCCACTTGATCATGGTGTATGATCCTTTTAATGTGCTGTTGGATTCTGTTTGCTAATATTTTGTTGAGGATTTTTGCATCTATGTTCATCAGTGATATTGGCCTGTAGTTTTCTTTCTTTGTGACGTCTTTGTCTGGTTTTGGTATCAGGGTGATGTTGGCCTCATAGAATGAGTTTGGGAGTGTTCCTCCCTCTGCTATCTGTTGGAAGAGTTTGAGAAGGATAGGTGTTAGCTCTTCTCTAAATGTTTGATAGAATTCGCCTGTGAAGCCATCTGGTCCTGGGCTTTTGTTTGCTGGAAGATTTTTAATCACAGTTTCAATTTCAGTGCTTGTGATTGGTCTGTTCATATTTCTATTTCTTCCTGGTTCAGTCTCGGCAGGTTGTGCATTTCTAAGAATTTGTCCATTTCTTCCAGGTTGTCCATTTTATTGGCATACAGTTGCTTGTAGTAATCTCTAATAATCTTTTGTATTTCTGCAGTGTCAGTTGTTACATCTCCTTTTTCATTTCTAATTCTATTGATTTGAGTCTTCCCCCTTTTATTCTTGATGAGTCTGGCTAATGGTTTATCAATTTTATTTATCTTCTCAAAGAACCAGCTTTTAGTTTTATTGATCTTTGCTATTGTTTCCTTCACTTCTTTTTCATTTATTTCTGATCTGATCTTTATGATTTCTTTCCTTCTGCTAAATTTGGGGTTTTTTTGTTCTTCTTTCTCTAATTGCTTTAAGTGCAAAGTTAGGTTGTTTATTCGAGATGTTTCCTGTTTCTTAAGGTATGATTGTATTGCTATAAACTTGCCTCTTAGAACTGCTTTTGCTGTATCCCATAGGTTTTGGGTCGTTGTGTCTCCATTGTCATTTGTTTCTAAGTATTTTTTGATTTCCTCTTTGATTTCTTCAGTGATCACTTCGTTATTAAGTAGTGTATTGTTTAGCCTCCATGTGTTTGTATTTTTTACAGATCTTTTCCTGTAATTGATATCTAGTCTCATAGCGTTGTGGTCGGAAAAGATACTTGATACGATTTCAATTTTCTTAAATTTGCCAAGGCTAGATTTGTGACCCAATATATTATCAAACCTGGAGAATGTTCCATGAGCACTTGAGAAAAATGTGTATTCTGTTGTTTTTGGATGGAATGTCCTATAAATATCAATTAAGTCCATCTTGTGTAATGTATCATTTAAAGCTTGTGTTTCCTTATTTATTTTCATTTTGGATGATCTGTCCATTGGTGAAAGTGGGGTGTTAAAGTCCCCCATTATAATTGTGTTACTGTCGATTTCCCCTTTTAAGGCTGTTAGTATTTGCTTTATGTGTTGAGGTGCTCCTATGTTGGGTGCATAAATATTTACAATTGTTATATCTTCTTCATGGATCGATCCCTTGATCATTATGTAGTGTCCTTCTTTGTCTCTTGTAATAGTCTTTATTTTAAAGTCTATTTTGTCTGATACGAGAATTGCTACTCCAGCTTTCTTCTGGTTTCCATTTGCATGGAATATCTTTTTCCATCCCCTTACTTTCAGTCTGTATGTGTCCCTAGGTCTGAAGTGGGTCTCTTGTAGACAGCATATATATGGGTCTTGTTTTTGTATCCATTCAGCCAGTCTGTGTCTTTTGGTGGGAGCATTTAATCCATTTACATTTAAGGTAATTATCGATATGTATGTTCCTATTACCATTTACTTAATTGTTTCAGGTTGTTCTTGTAGGTCTTTTCCTTCTCTTGTGTTTCTTGCCTAGAGAAGTTCCTTTAGGATTTGTTGTAGAGCTGATTTGGTGGTGCTGAACTCTCTCAGCTTTTGCTTGTCTGTAAAGGTTTTAATTTCTCCATCAAATCTGAATGAGATCCTTGCTGGGTAGAGTAATCTTGGTTGTAGGTTTTTTTCCTTCATCACTTTAAATATGTCCTGCCACTCCCTTCTGGCTTGTAGAGTTTCTGCTGAAAGATCAGATGTTAATCTTATGGGGATTCCCTTGTGTGTTATTTGTTGTTTTTCCCTTGCTGCTTTTAATATGTTTTCTTTGTATTTAATTTTTGACAGTTTGATTATTATGTGTCTTGGCGTGTTTCTCTTTGTGTTTATCCTGTATGGAACTCTCTGTGCTTCCTGGACTTGATTGACTATTTCCTTTCCTATATTAGGGAAGTTTTCAACTATAATCTCTTCAAATATTTTCTCAGTCCCTTTCTTTTTCTCTTCTTCTTCTGGGACCCCTATAATTCGAATGTTGGTGCGTTTAATGTTGTCCCAGAGGTTTCTGAGACTGTCCTCAGTTCTTTTCATTCTTTTTTCTTTCTTCTGCTCTGCAGTATTTATTTCCACTATTTTATCTTCCAGGTCACTTATCCGTCCTTCTGCCTCAGTTATTCTGCTATTGATCCCATCTAGAGTATTTTTCATTTCATTTATTGTGTTGCTCATCGTTGCTTGCTTCCTCTTTATTTCTTCTAGGTCCCTGTTAACTGTTTCTTGCAAATTGTCTATTCTATTTCCAAGATTTTGCATCATCTTCACCATCATTATTCTAAATTCTCTTTCAGGTAGATTGGCTATTACCTCTTCATCTGTTAGGTCTGGTGTGTTTTTATCTTGCTCCTTCATCTGTTGTGTGTTTTTCTGTCTTCTCATTTCCCTTATCTTACTGTGTTTTGGGTCTCCTTTTTGCACGCTGCAGGTTCGTAGTTCCTGTTGTTTTTGGTGGCTGTCCCCAGTGGCTAAGGTTGGTTCAGTGGGTTGAGTAGATTCCCTGGTTGGGGGGACTAGTGCCTCTGTTCTGGTGGATGAGGCTGGATCTTGTCTTTCTGGTGGGCAGGTCCTCGTCTGGTGGTGTGTTTGGGGATGTTGGTAACCTTATTATGATTTTAGGCAGCCTCTCTGCTAATGGATGGGGCTGTAGACCTGTCTTGCTCTTTGTTGGGCATAGGGTGTCCAGCACCGTTCTTTGCTGGTCCTTGAGTGAAGCTGGGTCTTGGTGTTGAGATGGAGATCTCTAGGAGATTTTCGCCGTCTGATATTACGTGGAGCTGGGAGGTCTCTTGCGGACTAGTGTCTTGAGGTTGGTTCTCCCACCTCAGGGACACCGCCCTGGTGCCTGGCTGGGGCGCCAAGAACCTTTAATCCACACGGCTCAAAATAAAAGGTAGAATAAATAGAAAGGAAAGAAAAGGAAGGAAGGAGGGAGGGAGGGAAGGAAGGAAGAAAGGAAGGAAGAAATGAAGGAAGGAAGCAAGAAAGGAAGGAAGGAAGGTGCAGAGGAAGAAAGGGAGGAAGGAAGAGAGGAAGGGAGGAAAGAAGGGGGGAAGGAAGGAAGAAAGGAGGGAAGGAGGGAAGAAAGGAAGGAAGAAAGGAAGAAAGAAAGGGAGAAGACAGAGTAGTATAAAGTATAGTTATTAAAATAAAAAATAATTATTAAGAAGAAAAATTTCCTTTAAAAAAAAAACAACAACAGAAAAATGGGTCGGTCTAACCCTAGGACAAATGGTGAAAGCAAAGCTATACAGACAAAATCTCACACAGCAGCACACACATACGCACTCACAAAAAGAAAAAAAAAGGGGAAAATAATAGTATATCTTGCTCCCAAAGTCCACCTCCTCAACTTGGGATGATTCGTTGTCTATTCAGGTTTTCAACAGATGCAGGGCACTTCAAGTTGATTGTGGAGCTTTAATCCGCCGCTTCTGAGGCTGCTGGGAGAGACCTCCCCCTCTCCTCTCTGTTCGCACAGCTCCTGGGGTTCAGCTTTGGACTTGGTCCCGCCTCTGCGTGTAGGTTGTCCGAGGGCGACTGCCCTTCGCTCAGACAGGACGATGTTAAAGGAGCAGTTGATTCGGGGGCTCCAGCTCACTCAGGCTGGGGGGAGGGAGTGGCACGGGGGCGGGACGAGTCCGCGGCGGCAGAGGCCGGCGTGACGCTGCACAGGCCCAAGGCGCGCCGTGCGTTCTCCCGGGGAAGCTGTCCCTGGATCCCGGGACCCCGGCAGTGGCGGACTGCACGGGCTCCCGGGAGGGCCGGTGTGGAGAGTGACCTGTGCTCACACACAGGCCTCTTGGTGGTGGCAGCAGCAACCTTAGCATCCGACACCCGTCTCTACTGTCCGTGCCGACAGCCGCGGCTCGCGCCCGTTTCTGGAGCTCCTCTACGCGGTGCTGTTAATCCCCTCACCTCACACCCGAGGAAGCAAAGAGGCAAGAAAAAGTCTCTTGTCTCTTCGGCAGCTCCGTGCCCGCTTCTGGGGCTCCTTTAAGCGGCGCACTTAATCCCCTCTCCTCGCGCCCAGGCAGCAAAGAGGGAGGAAAAGGTCTCTTGCCTCTTCGGCAGCTCCAGGCTTCTCCCGAACTCCCTCCCGGCCAGCCGTGGCGCACTAGCCCCCTTCAAGCTGTCTTCACTCTGCCAACTCCAGACCTTTCCCTGGGATCCGACTGAAGCCCGAGCCTCAGCTCCCGGCCCCGCCCGCCCCGGCAGGCGAGCAGACAAGCCTCTCGGGCTGGTGAGTGCCGGTCGGCACCGATCCTCTGCGGGAATCTCTCCGCTTTGCCCTCCGCACCCCTGTGGCTGAGCTGTCCTCCACAGCTCCGGAGCTTCCCCCTCCGGCGCCCGCAGTCTCCGCCCGCGAAGGGGCCTCTAGTGTGTGGGAGTCTTTCCTCCTTCACGGCTCCCTCCCACTGGCGTAGGTCCCGTCCCTATTCTTTTGTCCCTGTTTATTCTTTTTTCTTTTGCCCTACCCAGATATGTGGGGAGTTTCTTGCCTTTTTGGAGGTCTGAGGTCTTCTGCCAGCGTTCGGTGGGTGTTCTATAGGAGAAGTTCCACGTGTAGATGTATTTCTGATGTCTCTGTGAGGAGGAAGGAGATCTCCGCATCTTACTCTTCCGCCATCTTTAAGCCGTCCCCTCCTTTTTTATTTTTAATTTCACTGATTTGAGCCCTCTCCCTTTTTTCTTGATGAGTCTGGCTAAAGGTTTATCAATCTTGTTTATCTTTTCAGATAACCAGATTTTAGTTTCATTGATGTTTTCTATTGTTTTCTTTGTCTCTATTTCATTTATTTCTGAGCTGATCTTTATGATTTCTTTCCTTCTACTAACTTTGTGTTTTGTTCATTCTTCTTTCTCTAGTTGCTTTAGGTGTGAGGTTAGGTTGTTTATTTGGGATTTTTCATCTTTCTTGAGGTAGGATTGTATTGCTGTAATCTTCCCTCTTAGAACTGCTTTTGCTGCATCCCATAGATTTTGGATTGTCATGCTTTTGTTTTCATTTATTTCTAGGTATCTTTTGATTTCTTCAGTAATCCATTGGTTGTTTAGTAACATGCTGTTTAACCTCCACATTTTTGTGTTTTTTATCATTTTGTTTCCTTACAGTTGATTTCTAATCTCATAGTGTTGTGGTCAGAAAAGATGCTTGATATGATTTCAATTTTCTTAAATTTAACTGAGGCTTGCTTTGTGGCCCAGCATGTGATCAGTCCTGGAGAATGTTCCATGTGCACTTGAGAAGAATGTGTATTCTGCTGCTTTTGGATGGAATGCTCTATAAATGTCAATTAAGTGCATGTGGCCCAATGTGTCATTTAAGGCCTGTGTTTCCCTTTTGATTTTCGGTCTGGATCATCTGTCCATTGACGAAAGTGGGGTGTTCAAGTCCCCCACTAATGTGTTACTGTCTGTTTCTCCTTTTATGGTTAATATTCACCTTATATATTGAGGTGCTCCTATGTTGGGTGCATACATATTTACAATTGTTATATCCTTGGATCGATCCCTTGATATTATGTAGTGTCTTTCTTTGTCTCTTGTAGCAGTCTTAATTTTAAATTCTATTTTGTCTGATATGAGTATTGCTACCCCAGCTTTGTTTTGATTTCCATTTGCATGGAATACTTTTTTCTACCCCCTCACTTTCAGTTTGTATGTATCCCTAGATCTGAAGTGGGTCTCTTGTAGACAGTATATATTTGGGTCTTTTCTTTGTATCCATTCAGCTAGTTTGAGTCTTTTGGTTGGAGCATTTAATTCGTTTACATTTAAGGTAATTATGGATATGTATGTTCTTATTTCCATCTTGTTAATTGTTTTGGATTTGTTTTTGTAAGTCTTTTTTTCTTCCCTTCCTCTTTTGTTCTCTTCTCTTGTGATTTGATGACTAACTTTAGTGTTGTGTTTGGATTGCTTTTTCTTTTTTGCCTATGTATCTATTGTAGATTTTTGGTTTGTAGTTACCATGAGGTTTTGATATAGCAGTCTATATATAAACAAGATTGTTTTAAGTTGCTGGGCTTTTAATTTCAAATGCATTCCCAATATCCTGCATTTGTACTCTCCTGTTCACACGATTGCTGGTTTTGATATTATATTTGGGCTTTTAATTTCAAATGCATTCCCAATATCCTGCATTTGTACTCTCCTGTTCACACGATTGCTGGTTTTGATATTATATTTGTGTGTGGATGATCTCCTACCTTCACTGTATGTTTGCCTTTACTGGTGAGCTTTTCCTTTCGTAGTTTTCTTGGATCTAGTTTTGGCCTTTTCTTTTCCACCTAGAGAATTTCCTTTAGCATTTGTTTCAAAGCTGGTTTGGTGGTGCTGAATTCTCTTAGCTTTTGCTTATCTGTAAAGCCTTTGATTTCTCTGTCAAATCTGAATGAGAGCATTGCTGGGTAGAGTATTATTGGTTGTAGGTTCTTCCCTTTCATCACTTTAACTATATCGTGCCACTCCCTTCTGGCCTGCAGAGTTTCTGCTAAAGAATTAGCTGATAACCTTATGGGAATTCCCTTGTATGTTGTTGGTTGCTTTTTTTTCTTGTTGCTTTTAATATTTTTTCTGTGTTTAATTTTGTCATTTTGATTACTATGTGTCTCGGCATGTTCCTCCTTGAGTTTATCCTGCCTGAGACTCTCTGTGCTTCCTGGACTTGGATGACTCTTTCCTTTCCCATGTTAGGGAAGTTTTCAGCTATAATCTCTTCAAATATTTTCTCAGGTCCTTTCTCTCTCTCTCCTCCTTCTGGGATACCTATAATGTGAATGTCGGTGTGTTTAATGTTGTCCCAGTGGTCTCTTAGACTCTTCATTTCCTTTCATTCTTTTTTCTTTATTCTGTTCTGCAGAAGTGATTTCCACCATTCTGTCTTCTAGCTAACTTGTGTATTCTTCTGCTTCAGTTATTCTGCTATTGATTCCTTCTAGTGCATTTTTCATTTCGATCTTCTGGCTCTTTGTTAAACATTTCCTGTATCTTCTTGATCTGTGCCTCCATTTTTCTCCTGAGATCTTGGATCATCCTTACTATCATACTATGAATTTTTTTTTTCAGGTAGATTGCCTATCTCCACCTCACTTAGTTGTTCTTCTGGGGTTTTATCTTGTTCCTTCATCTGGGACATAGTCCTCTGCCATCTCATTTTATCTAACTTTCTGTGGTTGTGGTTTCCATTTCGCAGGCTGCAGGATTGTAGTTCTTCTTTCTTTTGCTGTCTGCCCCCTGGTGGATGAGGCTGGTCTAAGAGGCTTGTGCAGGCTTCCTGGTAGGAGATACTGGTTTCTGCCCACTGGTGGGCGTGGTGCTGGGTCTTGTCTCTCAGGTGGGCAGGGCCGTGTCAAGGGCTGTGTTTAGCAGGCAGCTGTGAGCTTACGAAGACTTCAGACAGCCTGTCTGCTGATGGGTGGGGCTGTGTTCCCACCCTTTTGGTTCTTTGGCCTGAGGTATCCCAACACTGGAGACTATAAGCTGTTGGGTGGAGCCAGGTCTTGGTGAGAAAATGGTGGCCTTGAGGAGGGCTCATGCCAGTGAGCCCAGAACTACCACCACCAGTGTTTTTGTCCTTGCAGTGAGCTACAGTTGCCCCCTTCCACCACTGGAGACCCTCCAGTGTCAGCTGGTAGGTCTGGACCTGGCTCTTATGAGGTCACTGCTTTTTCCCTTGGGTCCTGGTATGCACAAGACCCTGTGTGCACCCTCCAAGTGTGGATTTTCTGTTTCCCCCAGTCCTGTGGAAGTCCTGTGATCAAACCCTGCTGGCCTTCAAAGCCAGATGCTCTGGGGGCTCCTCCTCCCCTTGCCAGAATCCCAGGATGTGGAGCCTGACATGGGACTCAGAACTTTCACTCTTGTGGGAGAACCTCTGCGATAAAACTATTTTCCAGTTTGTGGGTTGCCCACCCAGTGGGTATGGGATTTGATTTTATTGCAGTTGTGCTCCTCCTACCATCTTGTTGTGGCTTCTTCTTTGTCTTTGGATGTAGGCTATCTTTTTGGGTAGGTTCCTGTGTTGTGTAGTTGATAGTTTTTCAGCAGTTCGTTGTGATTTTGGTGTTTCCTCGTGAAAGGAAACATGTTATCTCCCCAAAATAATCGTATTTGGTTCCTTGAAATCCTAGTTAATCATGGTATACTTTTCTATTCAGCAAATCCTGGCTCAAAGCTTAGCCCTTGGATGCCCAAGTCACCTTCTTCCTTTCACCAACTGAAAATGCTGAAAGCAGAGCAAGATGGCTGCCATGGCTGCAGTCCTGGACAGTTGGTGAACATCATTAAGACAGTAAAAATCAATTCATAGAGAGGAGAGAGTGGCCAAAAATGTAGTTGGGGAGAGTGTGCCTGTCACCGTATTCATGTAGCTTACAAGTTTGCCAGTGATGGTTGAATGAGATGAGAGATTAGAGATTCTGAAAATCTGCTCTGTCATCATATGATGTTCTATTAATAACACTTCACATTCAAATTGTATGTTATAGTCTACAAAATGCACCCCAAACCACCAATCCATGGTCTCCTAAATTTTCCTCAGAATCCTGAGGGCTAGTCTGGGAAGTCATAACTCTAGTTTATAATTAATAAAAACGAGGTTGTGAGAGATGTAGTGACAAAGCTAGTGAGGTGCAGAGATCCTGAATGCAGTCCCTCTGACAGGCCACCTCATTCCTTTTCCATAACCTGCTTTGTTTCTGCTGCTTCTTTAACTCAGCCACTGTTCCTCAAACTTGGCTGCATCTTGAAATCATCTGGGAAGCTTTAAAAATACTGACGCTTGAGTCTTACTCCTGGAAATTTGGATTTAATTGGTGTGACAGGCAACCTGGACTTTGGGATTTGTGAAAGCTCCAAGAGGATTCTAATGGAGCAAGGTTTGAGAACCCACTAATTAATTCTCTGATGATAAATGCTTCATTCAGAAAGGTAGCTGGGGAGTTAGTGATCCCAGTATCAGCCAAAGTATCCCATTTCAAATAAGCTGGCTGAGTTGGTAGGGGTGGGTGGGTGGTCTGACGGGTAACTTTCTTAATTGTAGAGCTAATAAAAGTTAACTGGAGTTGATAAAGAGCTTCCTTTTCTTATCTTCATAGTATGCATTGGAGTATTTTCTCTTCACTTTTGTTACCAAGGAGTGCATATGGGCGTCAAGGAGGGTAGTTGGTGGATAATTACTGTCAGGCAGGATATATCAAAGAAAATGCCTCAGCTAGGGTAAACTAAGGTGAGTAAAAGCAGGTTCATAGCAACTGGGTGTTCTGAGTAAGAGTCAGCCAGAGAGGAAGAGCTGAGACAGCAAGGGGAGGTGAGTCAAGTGTAGAAACCAGGCTGGGTTGGAGGGAGTGGGGCGTGGTCCCACATGGAAAATGACATCTATGTAAAATTGCATGTGCTCTCAAAACTAGGGTGGGTGAACCAGTAGGGCGTGGACAGAACAAAGAAACTGTCTATAGCAGTGGTGGTGAGATGTCATCAGACAAAGTCCAAGCTGGCATTGTCAGGTGCTCATGCAAGGAGTGAGGGGTCACTTATGACATCTCTGCAGGCAGGGAGCCTTCTGCCCTCTAACTCTCCCTAGCTCTTCTCCCTTTTCAGATGACTTAGCACCAGGAAAGTCAGGTATTTGAATGGATTCTTTCAGAAAAGTATTTCTTGTATCCTAGATTGATGCTCAAAATTTTTTTCCCACCATAGGAAAAATAAATAACTGCTAGTGAAAGAAGAGTTGAAATAGCCCTATTGGAATAATATGCCAAGAACAAAGCAATTGGGAACTGAAAACCAACTGCCATATTGAACATAATCTCTATGGAGAAGGCATTATAAATTTCAAACCAACTTCCAAATAAACCTTGGTTTCCACTGCAGCAAGTTTCTTGAGAGCAGGCTCTGTGTCTTCATCATTGCATCCCTGGGGCTTAGCACAGAGCACACCAATGTTGAATTGTTCAAACATGGGTCCATTGTAAGTTGCAAACTGCCTCTACTTAATACAGGAATAAGTAATGCCTCAAACATTTTCACGCACCCCTTTTCCCCTCTCTCCTATTTTGATTTGAGGTAAATTGAACACTGAGTGTTTTATTTACCAAATATAAATCCTAGTACCGGAAGGCAAGTCTAAAGACTTCTTGCCTTCCTGACATTCTAATTTGTGGATGGGAAGAGGTCTTCATCCACCTCCAGTCCAAGGCACCCATGAACATTAACCTGAGAATCTCCCTTCTATTTAGCTTACTGCTCCATTGGTCCTTGTACTGGTTTTGTCTGAGACACATTGCCCATCACCTGATTTCCCTCTCTCCTTTTTCCTCACCATGGTTTACCAAGATGCAGCCCTTCTTATCTGCTCATAGACGTGAACTTCTAAGTGCTGGCTTGTGATCAAGAAGCAACAAAGCTGTCATCTCCCTAAATATATTTTTATATTTTTCTTGGTGTTGTCACTATAAGTAAGAGAAAGTATTGCTGGTGGGGCTTTTCATGTGTTGTGCTCTCTTTCTCTCTTCTTCTTTGTCCACGTCATCATCGCCAGGCCCCCAGAGCTGTGTCACTACCCTGAAACAAATGGGGGAAAGCAACCAATTACATTAAAATGCAATATAAATAGAGGGAATAAGCATTTTTTAACTTGGGTTTAGTAAAACACTGTTCACATTCTGGTGGCTAGTCAAGGGGAGGGAACCAATAAAGAGGTTATTTGGCTGTCATTTCATTTGAACTATTACAGGGTCTAAGTGGCCCGGGGAGTAGGCCCACCGAGACCTCTCTCTCTTATGGACAGTTTAGTTTTTGTGTATGTCACTCATTTGGGAGAATACTGAGATAGAAGGCATATCTGTCAGTCTTAGAGAAATTATTCTGGGAACAGGACCTGTGAAGAGGATTGTGAGACTCGAATTCCTCATGTCTTCTAGAAATGGAAAGACAGGAAAAGATAGAAACACTCTGCGCCAGGTTTTGTCATACACATGCCACTCTCTCTTACAGCAGGCAATGCCACCAAGCATCAAGGTGACCTTAGATCCTGAGAAAGTGGAAGGAAGAGCTAGTCACACATTTAGCAGGCTACTCGGAAGCATGTGGAGCAGGGGCGGTCAGTGTGTCACACACTTGTTGCAGTCTCCCTTGTCATGCCCATGACCGGCAGTGTAAATGAATGAAGACCTTGTCTCCCCACAACCCAAATTTAGCGTCGAAATCTATTTCAACTCAGAATGTCGGCTACATTAACCATCTCCTGGTGACAGCATACCAGGAGAATCTACTTGCTATCAGTGATCTGGAGTGACCTGAAACACCTGCCTGTGAAGTCAGGTTGGAGGAAATGTGATCTGGGCCTTCAATTTCAGTTAGTAAAGCACCTGCCCCTCTACCTGAGCTTTCTGCTCCTGCTCCAGGTGCGGCCACACCCCTCACCATGATTGCCCCATGATGAACTTTTACAAATACATTTCTCCCACCGTCATATCCAGTTAACTTTGCTTTCTATTCTACCCTGTTACCTCCTGCCTCCTTACTATCCAGGCAAGATCCCAGGGGGCTGCTTTGTTGAGGATGTGACTGGAATGGAGTTGAAGATGATGATGAGGGAGATGTTACAGGTTTTCTCTCCATCTCTGTCTACCCTCAGATGTACAGTGTATCTTGAGATGTTCCATTCTGTTCATTGAGATCTGCAACAAAGTCTCCAGATGCCTCCACTGGCATTCTCTTCAGCTGCTATGATGCCCCTTTCTCATTTTTAAGTTATCTGGGAAATCACTGGACTAATGATGACCATTATAATATCTATAAATAATTTTCCCACAAATAAATTGCTAAGGCACTACAGAGATGACACTTGAGCTTCATCATTTTTAGACAAAACTCCCACACCTGCTTTCATATCAAATGTAGCTGTAATACTGACTTTTGCATACTTTTTATGAAGCTTTCTGGTGTATTCTGCCTCCGTCAGTTCAAACAGTATCACTGAAATTTGGTAACAGTCTCTGAAAACTCATTTCTGAGGGCCATCAAATCATACTTGTCTATAGTCATGTAGATAAATTTCAACATTTATGATTTATGATTAAAAATAATTATAAAACCTTTCAGGGCTTCCCTGGTGGCGCAGTGGTTGAGAATCCGCCTGCCGATGCAGGGGACACGGGTTCGTGTCCCGGTCCGGGAAGATCCCACATGCCGCGGAGCGGGTGGGCCCATGAGCCATGGCCGCTGAGCCTGTGCGTCCGGAGCCTGTGCTTCGCAACGGGAGAGGCCACAACAGTGAGAGGCCTGCATATCACCCAAAAAAAAAAAAAAAAAAAAAAAAAAAAAAAAAAAAAACATTTCAGTCATACTTATCTTCATAATGAGTGTTGTGTTTCTGGAGCTTGAGGGGTGTTTTCTGAGATTCTCATTCTTCAGAGGCTTCTTTCTTCCAAGCATGATTTTTATTTTATTTTTAACATTATTATTATTTAACATTATTATTATTATACTCTTTATTGGAGTATAATTGCTTTACAATGGTGTGTTAGCTTCTGCTTTATAACAAAGTGAATCAACTATACATGTACATATATATCCCCATATCTCCTCCCTCTTGCGTCTCCCTCCCACCCTCCCTATCCACCCCTCTAGGTGGTCACAAAGCACTGAGCTGATCTCCCTGTGCTATGCGGCTGCTTCCCACTAGCTATCTGTTTTACATTTGGTGGTGCATATATGTCCATGCCACTCCCTCACTTCGTCCCAGCTTACTCTTCCCAAATTGAGGAAAATGGTTCAACCTTCAGATCAGGCAGTTGCCTCAGAGTGAGTGGGGTTAGTGGCTGTTCCCAGCTGTGAGGAATTCTGAAATTCTTGCCAACCTCAAATCTGCCTCTTAAATTTCCAACTTTAAGTGTACCCCGCTGAGTTAAGACAAGTCTCTTCTTCTTGCTGAGAGAAGTCACTCATGAAACAGTCATTGTTTTATTATCTTTTGATGTAAAGCAGGATGGGAGGGAATGGTCATGCCTTGGAGATCTTGAATAAGACCGAAGCATTAGTCCTTTGGGTCACATCCTCCCCTCTAGCTGGAGTGGCTTTATAGACACTTTGGGGACATCTTGAAGTCATGGGAGTCACCTTTTTCTTTGACCAGTTTTATGTTACCAGAACATTTTCACAAACTAGACTTCTAACATAGCTATGGCCTTTGTGGCAGCTCAGCTCCTTAACTCATCACCCCCTTCATCCTTCATTTGCCACCAAGTGCTAAGCTAGACCCCACCCCTGGTCTTCGCCAGTGTCCAGTTTTCCCTGGAAGCTACTTTTACGCCATCTCTTTTTTCCCCCATGGCCTTTATAGGCAGCAGGTCTCTTCCTATTTCATAGCTCATGGTCCCTGTTGGGATGCTCAGTACATTCCCATTTTCTAGAAAAAGGACATCCTCTCAGCTTTCTCACAGCAGTGCTGACAAATGTAACTTGATGACATCAACATATTAAACACCCCTCATTTTAAGTAGCCTGAGGGAAAGCATACAGAATATTGGCTCTGGCTTGAGCTACACGGAGCAGGGCAAGAGGCTCCCAGTGGACTAACTGATTCACGTACATACGTGAAAAACACTTTGATGGTTTCAGAAACACTGGTGGGGTGGGAGAAGTGCAGTACCAGAAGAAGGTATGCTGACGTTCTGAAGTATGCAAGAGGGGCTAAATGAACCTGGTAGTGCCTTAAAGTTCATTTGTCCTCCCTAGGACTAGGTTGCTGATACCTGGGAATATTCGATTTACTACAGCTACATGATTTCTGTGGGTGTAGAATCAATTGTTCTTAGAATATATGAGACTCCCATGAGCCGGTGAAGTCACTTTAATTTCTATAATTGTCCGTAAGAAGATAATTGGGACAAAAGGTCTTCCAGGTTTATTTTAATAAGCCAATCAACTCAGTAGTATCTGAAGACCTATCTCTGTGAGTATAAATTTTGTTGATGTTTGGCTTAATAGAGGATGGCTGGATTCCCATATCTGCCTCTGCATTCAATCTGTTTTGTGTTGTTTTTGCAGAAATATATGAAGAAATTCTGTGCTCAGACAGACATGTAGTTGGAAAAGTAAGGAGAATTCTGCCTTTCTAGATCATTGTAAAAAATAAATACTCTTTTGTGTGATGGTACACCAAAACTCAACAAGTAGCAGTTTCTTAAAGGCTAGTTGTGTGTGGAAGCTGAATCCATATCAATGAACTTTTCTTATCCTCTTACATTACAATCCATTAACTCATCTTGCACTTTGATGACTGTAGCTTTGTAGTATAGTCTGAAGTCAGGGAGCCTGATTCCTACAGCTCCATTTTCCTTTCTCATCATCTTGTACTTTGAATGGATCTTTTCACTATGCATCATTCTGTAACATCAGGTATTGATAACTTGGAAAATATTGGTTCACTGAGTTATACAGATCTTTCAAAAGTTCATGAATTTCATTGTACAATATCAAAAAATGACGTTTATTTGTAATACCATTAAACTCATTAGAAAAGTCTTTAAATATTGGGAAGCTGGCAAGCTCATAGAGATGGATACAGGTTTTCCAAAATTCAGATTTTCACTTGAAAGCCTGAATTTTATCACTGCAAAAAATATCCTCACAGTGATAGATTTAATTTATTTTCATGATGTTTCCCAAATACCCAGATCTGAATAACCATAGTTTGTCTCTCTTTCGTACTTTCAAGTAAAAATGGCATTCATGAATGAAATGAGTAGTTCAGCTTGCAACTCAAACAGTTGCACAAGTGCTTTGTTTCAGGATAACCACCATCCTTCAGGATGTGGCAGAAATGCAGTTTTTTATGCATACTTCCCATGTTATTTGTGATGGTTAATTCTGTGTGTCAACTTGGAGGGTGGTTTTGGATGACTTCACTCTTCCTCATCTCTCCTGAAAAGTAAGAAAAGCAAAGAGGTTTCTATAAACTGACAACCAAACGAACGATGTTAAAATCATTCCATAAGGCAGTCCCTCCCTGCAACGCTTAGAGTAGCTGCGTGGGTACAAGTGCCTCTCCAGGTTTTGTCTCTGTTGGTGCCATGGCTGGTAAGGGGTCAGCACCATCTCTCACCCTACTCAGTTTGCTTCAACCCAGTGAGCCCTCTTTAAATAAGAGTACGTATGTCTGCAGTTCCAGACCTCATTTCATGCATAACTGATAGTTCATAAGAAACTATCATATTCCAAAATATTTTTTTAAAAAATGATGAGGTTGAGGTCGTTTATGGTTGTTGTGTATTCACATCAGGAAGAGGAACCCTTTAAGGAGGAGAATATGGTATTTTAATTTGCATAAAGGCAATAAAACTCTTTCAGCAGCAATTTCCCCATATATGAAAAGTGAGAACATAGCACCTCAGTGACACAGACATCTGTTACTTAAACAGATGCCACCTTCTAAACTCACTCAAGCAACCCTCTGCTCCAACCAGAGACCCCTAAACCAAAATTCAATGTGCGGATAGAGCTTAAAAGGAGGACTTTGAATAATGATTGATTTTACTTCCCAGCTTTTTTATGAATTTGCTTTGACTTTTGTTTTCAGTTTAGCAAAATCTCCATCATTTCTCTCAGTAATTCCTTGCTTCTGACATAATCGCCACAGTCTACAAAATCCATTGCTTCTGTCTTAGGTTCATTGTGATTAACATTAGCCCTCCCAAGGACCAGATAAGTCATGCTTTTTGTTTGTTTGTTTGTTTCTTCTTGCAAATGTACTTTAAAGACTTCACAGGGCAGGGCTGCTAGCATCATCTAAAAGAGAAATGAAACTTGGTTTCTTTTTTCTAAATAGCACCAAGAGTCCCAGACTGATTTTTACCAGTTAAGCAATCCTTCCCCAGCCTGAGACTGATAAGCGCCTTCAGAAGTTAGGCTTACACTTCTAAATCAGCAGTTCATGAAAGGCATTACGAAAAACTATTATACTGCTATAATGGATGACAGCACAGTTGTATATGTTACACCTTGAAGTAAGCAGTAGGATTTTCAATCACCTGATAACCTTGAAACTGCTAAGGTATCAAATTGCTATCATGAATATTGTGCAGGAGCAGAAATAACTCAGGAAGGTGCCTTTGTGAATAATAGAAAACTGCAACATTTTTACCGAGAAAATGGATTTGAGGCACTGGTGTATTGACAAACTCTCCAATGGAAAACTAAGGTAGACATTACAAGTACATTTGCATTGGGCTGTGCATCAATCCATCATAAATTCCAACAGCATTGGGTTTGTAAGATCTAGTCAGGAAAAAAATTATTAGCAACGAATCGTGTTGTTTGTTAAAATTTCAAGGATGAAGGGCAAGGAGAGGCCAGTTATTTTAGAACAGGACACAATAAACAAAAATATTTGTTTAGTATTTAAACTTTTTAATGTACTCTTAAATCTAATTCATTTCAATAGAGCATAGACAAGAAGAGACTTGGAAAGTTAGGATTTGCTTAATAGGCATTTAAAACAATTACTGCCTGAAGGCATGCTAAAAATTAGACAGTAAATATTTATTACCTATCTCTTTTCTCTAAAATGCATCGGTTTAATTTTTGCCAAGTCCCGGCTTTGTTCCTGAGCAGAGCACTCAGTGCTGGTCTGTGGCATTTCCAGACGCCAGAGTCTACTGAGAAGCCTCAAGAGCCATATGAAAACTCAATGTCTGGAGTGATTCATCACTGTGTCAAATTGGCCAGCACTTTGTCACAGTGACTGACAATATGGGAGAAACTTGGAAATGATACAGAGATTATCTGCTCACTGATAGTGTCTGCACTGTGGTTAGAGAAGAAAGCTTTGAGACTGTGAGGAGGATCTTCTTTTTCCTCCAAAATTAATTTTGATGTTTTAACCCTTTCTAGGTTAAACCCCACCTACCATTTTCCATTGTGTGTCTTACTCAAAAGGAGCCATTTTCATTTAAAGTAGTTCCTGGAACTTGAAATCACCATACACTCTACAGCTTATTGGGTAGGGTGAACAATTTTTCACTACTGTTAAGATAACTGTACCTCCTTTATACAAGGCCACTGTATCCGCTTGAAAAAGATAAGTGAAGACAGTCTTCAGCAAAAGATTGTCTGGACTGTGGCTGCTACTGATGGTGGTACCAATGCAACCCAAATTTACTCATGCTTAACCCTTTTCTTGGAGTCTGGAATCATTCTATCTATTCAATTTGGCAAAATCCTAAAAGGTTAATTATATTAATTGCTGATGTCAGGTAAACTGTTGCTGGATAAAGTATTGGAGAGCATGGGCACTATTTGTAGAGGTCCTGAGATGCACATGTAAATGACTTGATGCACATCCATCCCTTCTCCCTTCTTTAGGAAATAAATGAAATAGAATCTTCCACTGATAGTAGATCAATAATGTCACCTTCTTATTAAAAAGAAAAAAAAGTTAAAAATGTATCCTATCCAAATAGTGTGATTCCAAGAGGAGTAAATTATCACAGGGTAAATGATCAATCGATACTAGCATTTATTGACTTAAAAGCCAGAAGTGATATCTCATTTATTCATAGGAACTCTATGAGAAACGGATTATCATCATCATTTTATAGATTAGAAAATGGAGACTTAGGGAAGGGTAAATACCTTCTGCAAGATTATGCAATTTGGAAATGGGGGTATTTGAATTTAAGTTTTAATTATGCCAAATATTTTAAGTTCCAAGGATATTAATCATCCCACCAGAGTATACAGAAGGATTTGAGGTGAGAGCCATGAAAGATAAAATCAAGGAATAAAAATTAAAAAGAGAAATGCAGTCAAATATCTATAAGAGGGATGGTCTCAGCTGCATGCAAATCAATGAAGTTAGAACACACTCTCTCACCATGCACAAACATAAACTCAAAATGGCTTAAAGACTTAAATATAAGACATGAGACCATAAAACTCATAGAAGAGATAAAAACATTCTCTGACATAAATCGTACCAATGTTTTCTTAGGTCAGTCTCCCAAGGCAATAGAAATAAAAGCAAAAATAAACAGATGGGACCTAATCAAACTTATAAGCTTTTGCCCAGCAAAGGAAACCATAAACAAAATGAAAAGACAACCTACAGACTATGAGAAAATATTTGTGAATGATGTGACCGACAAGGGCTTAATTTCCAAAATATACGAATAGCTCATACAACTCAATAACAAAAAAACAACCCAATCGAAAAATGGGCAGAACACCTAAATAGACATTTCTCCAAAGAAGACATCCAGATGGCCAATAAGCACATGAAAAGATGCTCATCATCACTAATTATTAGAGAAATGCAAATCAAACTACAGTGAGGTACTGCTTCACACTCGTCAGAATGGCCATCATTAAAAAGTCTACAAATAACAAATGCTGGAGAGGGTGTGGAGAAAAGGGAACACTTCTACACTGTTGGTGAGAATGTAAGTTGGTGCAGCCACTATGGAAAACAGTATGGAGCTTCCTTAAGGAACTAAAAATAGAGTAGCCATATGATCCAGCAATCCCACTCCTGGGCATATATCCAGACAAAACTATAATTCAAAAAGATACATGTGCCCCATTGTTCATAGCAGCACTATTTACAATAGCCAAGACACGGAAGCAGCTTAAATGTCCACTGACAGATGAATGGATAAGTAAGATGTGGTATATATACACAATGGAATACTACTCAACCATAAAAATGAATGAAATAATACCATTTGCAGCAACATGGATGGAACTAGAGATTATCATACTAAGTGAAGTATGTCAGAAAGAGAATGACAAATACCATATGATATCACTTATATGTGGAATCTAAAATATGACAAAAATGAACATCTATGGCTCACAGATATAGAGAACAGACTTGTGGTTGCCAAGGGAGAGGTCAGTGGGGGAGGGAAGGACTGGGAGTTTGGGATTAGCAGAGGTAAACTATTATATATAGAATAGATAAACAAGGTTCTACTGTATAGCACAGGGAACTGTACCCAATATCTTATGGTAAACCATAATGGAAGAGAATATGAAAAAGAATGTATATATGTATAACTGAATCATTTTGCTGTACAGCAGAAGTTAACACAACATTGTAAATCAACTATACTTCAATAAAATTTTTTTTAAAAAAGAGGGAAGGTCTCAAAATGCAAATCTGATCATACCTCATTCCTCCCTCTCTCATCTCACCTATAACTTCACTGCTCTTAAGATTAAAGCCACAGCTTACCCAGCTGTGACGAAGTGAGAGAGTGGCATGGACTTATATAGATAGTTAGTGGGAAGCAGCCACATGGCACAGGGAGATCAGCTCCGTGCTTTGTGACCACCTAGAGAGGTGGGATAGGGAAGGGGGAGGGAGGGAGACGCAAGAGGGAGGAGATATGGGAATATATGTATATGTATAACTGATTCACTTAGTTGTAAAGCAGAAACTAACACACCATTGTAAAGCAATTATACTCTAATAAAGATGTAAAAAAAAAGAAGAAGAAGAAAAAAGATTAAAGCCAAACTCGTTATCATGATCAACAAAGCAATGTGTGATCTGGTGCATCCCTGCCTTCCTAGCCTCCTTCCACTACCTCATCCTTCTATCCATTGCAGCCACGCTGGCGGTCCTGTATTTCTGTCGTGCTCGCTCCTGAGTTAAGCTGTTTTTAGTCATTGAGATTCTCTTGCTTATCCTCTTCACCTGGTTAAATTCTTTTCATTCTATGTAGTTCAGTTAAGTGACACCATAAGGAGGTTAGATCCCCCATATCGTATAAACCATGTATGTCTTTACTGCCTTTGTCAGAATTGTAACTTATATTTGTCAGAATGATTATTTCTGGATTAATAGTTCTTATCTCTACTTTTTATAGTTTGTATTTAGAGCTTCATTTGGTTTTTTATTGCAACTCAGGGGCTAAATAAGCTAGGTATCAGTTTCCGTTTTACTGAAGAAGAAATTGATGCCCAGGGGAGTTTAATGCTCGTCTAAATTTACACTGATAATGGCAGAGCCTGCTAAAACCCAAGCCTTCTGAATCCCAGTTTACTGTTGATTACACCAAAGCCTTATTGTGTCATCAGTGGAAATGCAAATTCCTGCTGTCTGTCCATGACAAAAGCCAGAAAATGCGGGAAAACCACACAGAATGTGGTCCTCAGGAACCAAAGAGAAAGCATGAATTTGGGAAGGAATCCTGCAGATACCAGCACTACTTTCCAAGGTGGGGCTGCCAGGGCCGGCTCAGGGTGCTGGGCAAGCTCACAGACTCTCATAGAGACCCTGGAGGATGAATCCAAAAGCTCGAGTGAGGAGTGATCTCTCTAGTCGAGGAGCTGATTGTGAACTCTGAGTGAGTGGGGGAAAGTGGCCAAAGTTCAACAGCATAGGAGGACAAACCTCTGGCCAAGCCTCTGTTTACAGGAAGGCAGCAGGTTCCACTGAGTATTGGGGACATGCCTCCAGCTTTGGACCAGAGCAGCTCTTTGGAGGGGAAGGCTGGGGTGGGAGTCCTTGGGACCAAGCAGATCCAACGCCCATTGATGCATTTATTCCCCAAAGACACACAGGCCAGCCCCCATCAACTAAAAAACAAACTAACCAAAACCCCCAAACAAACCAACCAACCAATAAACAAAAACATGGCATTAACTTGCAGACTCCAGCCCAACCAATTTTTCAGCCGGTTTTGAGCAGCATAAACAGACGAGTCTGGGCTGAGCTGTGCAATCAGACCAGCTGACTGCTATTCCCGGGACAAGCATGTCACAAAGTGTAGAAGTTCCTCTCACCTCAGCTGCATTGCTCAGCCTGAATAACTGTTCTTCAGTTTAATTTTCCCGACTAGTATGACTTCTCTGAAGAAGAGAACATTGCTAGTGACTGTAATCCAATTGGCTGGTTTCCTGCCCAGGACTTCCTGTGTCCTTTGCCCCAGAAGTTGTCCTTTTCCAGCCCTCCCAGATATTGGTTAGGATCTACTTAAATAGAATAGACCTCTTCACCACATAAAACCATGAAAACCATTACTTTGATTCTCCTTATACCTTGACCTAAGAGAAGACCTGGGTCAGTTCTGGCTCCTGAGCTCTGTTGGATAATATCTAGTGGTCTTATGATCCTCCCCTCAGGAGCTGAATCTAACCCCTAGCTCTAGCTTGGTCTTTCACAAAAGGTCAACCTAGGAAAACTTAGAATGTTATGGAGCACTCATGAGTTTTAACGAATTTCATCTCAGATTTCTGCATTGCAGATATTCCCTGGTGAATATAGGAATTGTCCAATGCCACTGTTCAAACCAGCACTAGGGTTCTGTTTTCATGTGGCAGGCAGTAGCCCTGGACAAGTCTAAGACCGCATGAGAAGCACCATCCCAGAAGTGTCCAATATACTCATTGCGAAGTTAATTTGCTCACCCACTGACCTTGGGCTTTTGCACCGATTCCAGCTTCTCTCCTCAAATTTAATTGACCTTCTTGTGATTTTCCTTCTGTTGTTTGGACATCTGACTCCCATATGAAATCTCAGGCTGCTGGATGCTTCGTTACCAGTTGACTCTTACCTGTCTGAGCAAATTTCTTAACTCCAAAGGTCTCCCACAGCCTTTCTAAATGTCACCAGAGATTTAAAAAAAATGAGTAGTACTGCTCAGGGAATTACTGCCTTGTAAACTAGCGTGGTGGGAATAATCAAATGGGTGGTTTCAGTGTACAGTCAAGGTGAAGAGCCACTGCTATATTTTCTTGGATTTCAGTGGAAATAGTATTGGGGAGAGAAGGGCAGATGTGAGGGAGAATAGGTTCAAGGCAGAGAAAATAAGTGGAGAATGTGATAGCTTAATAGGGGAAGTGTCAGTTGAGAGGTGGGGAGAGATTGAATAAAAGAGAGAATCTGTGCCCTAGGGCCACATAGAAAATGTGCTTAGGAGGCAAACAGGAGTGAATCTAACCTAGACTCCTGGCTGTAAACCATTGATATGAGCAGCATTTACTGGACCTGGTGAAGTCACACTTAGTTCATACAACGGGAACACCTAGGCTTGTAAATATCCTTAGAGTCCACACAATCTACCTTCCCACCTTCTCATGGCTTCTCTGAGCATCAAGAATTACTGCATAGGATGATAATGGGGATGCGGCCGTGGAGAGTGGACTTGGGGACACGGGGAGGGGGAAGGGTAAGCTGGGACAAAGTGAGAGAGTGGCATGGACATATATACACTACCAAACATAGGGTGGATAGCTGGTGGGAAGCAGCCGCATAGCATGGGGAGATCAGCTTGGTGCTTTGTGACCACCTAGAGGGGTGGGATACGGAGGGTGGGGGGGAGGGAGACGCCAGAGGGAGGGGATATGGGGATATGTGTATATGTGTAGCTGATTCACTTTGTTGTACAGCAGAGACTAACACACCACTGTAAAGCTGTTATACCCCAATAAAGATGTTAAAAAAAAAAAAAAAAGAATTACTGCATAGTTCTAACAACCAACTAGAGGACAAAATCAAATCACATGTTGATTTTGATTTTCTTGGCAATCCTGTGAGGTAGGCAAGACGGTTATTATTTTTACCTCAGTTTTATTAGTGAGACTCAGAATGGAGGAGTGATTTGCCCAGGGTCACATAGCTACTGAATTCAAGGCAGAACCAAGATTGAAGCTTGGATCGTTTCACTCCAAATGTATATCTTCCTTCACTTCACCACTCTGTCACAAAGGACTGAGAATTCTCTCAAAATACAGAGGTCAGTTTAGGTTGTAATGCCCTGCTTTGCAGCTCTGGGTGGATTGCTGTCATTAAGTCAGTGGGAAGGCAGTTTGTTTCCTCATCATCTGGATCAGTGGTCCTTAAGGGAAACGGTACCACTTCTTTGGATGCATTCGGAAATCTATAGGAAGTGGGTTTTGATTGTCACAATGATGAGTCCCTACTGGCATTTAGTGGGTGGGGTCCAAAGATTCTGTAAAAGTCTCATATTACATTCTCACACAGTAAAGAATTCTAGCATTACAAGTGATGCTGAGAGCCCAATGGATATCATGTGGGTAAAAAACTTTTGTATAATTACCCAAGTTAAGAAAACTCAATTTTGCATATAAACACAAAGTAAGTTACATGGTTTTAATTGTTACTGAATTTTCAGAAACGTGACTCCCAAATAAGTCCAGGGAAAAATTGTTTATGGTTTTGTCAGAACTTTACAAAGATTGCTCACCATTTTTAGAAAATCGCAATGCATGTGATTTTACCTTAACTTTACTTACTGACTTTATAGTCTTGCCCCAGAGTAGGGGTGGAGGTGGGGGACTTTCACTGTATAGTTGCCAGAAACGGACTTGAGCTTTTCTTTAACTTGCTAATTGTTGATGCTAGACAAACCAAGGCCATAAATTGTAACATACTGAACTTCATTCTGGGAAAAGCAACTGATTTAATAACCTCATGCTCCACTAATAAAAAGCCTGGATTTTGGCTGAAACAATGGGTGAACCAGCTCTTGTCACTGCATCATCCAGAAGCTTACGTGACGAACTTTAATTTGAAATGGAAATGCCTGAATTTGAAAACATTCCACAGAACAGTTTGTTCTGTCTTTTCTAGGAGAAAGGAGGTTGAGTCTGGAACAAGGCATTCTGTCACAGATTCATTTCAGCCTCATATCATAGCTTGTGTATTATTTAGAGGTAATTTAAGTTTCCTGTATATGGTAACAAATACTGAAACTTTCATTTCACCTACTGCACTCTCTCCCTGCACTTTCTAATTCCAGTCTTTGTTTTGGAATGAAACTATTAAGCTGCAATATGAAGTTAAACACACTCCACAGGGAAAGGTGTGTGAGTCAGCAGTTTGTAGATGCCAAGAAAGGAAGGAGAGGGCTTTCAAACAGGTGTTATTAATGTGAATTATTTTGAAGACTGTATGGTTGGCTGTTTCACCGAACTTAGGCAAGGATCAGCAGTTTGCTGATGATGAAAATAAAGTAACAAACAACATTACATTCTCCAAGAAGGTTGCAAAGCTGATCACTTGGTAATCAAAAGTTAAAGAGAGAAAGCTGTAGGTGATCGTTTCAGAGTGACCCGTGGAGAAGTCCCCTGACCTCAGCTCATTATCTCGAATGGTCATATCTCAGGTTCACCGTGAATGAAAAATCTGCCCCAAATCACATCTGGGCTGTAACTTCTTAGAGCCTTCAGCTCTATGGTGACAACTGCTTTGGAATCACTTCTAAATATTATGTTCACAGTTAATTGTGGGAAGACCCAAAGCCCCATTTTGGAAAATCTGATCCAGGTCAACTGCATCAAAGTCTTCTGGGGAAAGTAAACAAAACAAAACAAAATAAAAACACAATTCCCAAACACAACCCCCAGCCGCCTGATTTGGTAGTGCTGGTATGACACCTGGGAATCTGTGTATCAAAGAGAATTTCCTGGTAGTTTCCAATGTGCCAACAGGTGTGTTACATACTGCTTTTGACCACTTATCTATTTAAACACAGAGTAAATAAGGACAACGTAGAACATCTGTGGGTTCATTTGAATAACTTAGAGTAAATTCTAATTCTCTTCAGCAATTTTACATATTTGATCTGGATATAAAACATTTAATGGTGAAAATGTTAAAAATAAAAGAAGCCCAGTTACTGTGGACAAGGCCAGAAAGAAATAGATAGAAAGAATGTTATAGCCCATCTCTTCTTCTGGCCCAGTGTGGAATAATGATGTATGAGCTGCTGGGAACATTTTCTCTATGCATAGCTGTAGCTGGTGGCTTGATGCTAATGGTTACTCCTGGACTGTGGCTCAGCCTTTTGGCGGCACAGTATTTCAGAGGAAAGCTGGTGAAGGAAGATTTGGTTTCAGAGCATCTAAGGACATGGACACAACACTTCTCCTCAGACAGTTTCCAGACTCCAGTGGCAGACAGAATCCCCATTCCTTTTGCCTATAACACTAGAAAGGACCATTTTTCCCCCAGTTGGTTCTTCATTCCTTCTTAAAAAGCAAAGGTTTATAGTTTAATGAGTTTTGACTAAAATATTATATTATCCCAAGGGAGGCAAGGCTAATAGCTTAGCATGGCTTCTAACTTCGTCTGATGCCTAGTACAATAATATTTGTTGATCATACATTTTGAGCCAATGCACGTTCTCACAACACTGGCCTTGGCCTCTGCTTTTCCAAAGGGAGAAAAACTCTGCAGCAGTAAATTCTGAAACCCAGGGTGAAAACTGCTTTACCTATTTTATCCCAAACACCAAGTTTTGAGGATCACAAACAATTAGGATGCATCCTCTATAACCAGAGAATCATAAAAGATTATGTTGAGGAGAGATCTTAGATATGACCTGGTCCACCCCCAACTTGGAGTCATCCCTGACCCCTCCCTTTCTATTACACATTCCATATCCACTAGACAATCCTTGGGCAAACTTTTTAGCCTCTATTTTAAATATATCCAGAATAAGACCACTTCTCACCAAGTCCTCTGGAGTGACCTTGGGCAGATCCACCATTAGGTCTCACTTGGATTACCAAAATCCCTTCCAACCTGCTATCTCCACTTCCTTCCTGGCCCCCTATGGACTTCCCATCACAGCAGAGAGATACTTTCTTTTTTGGTGTGGTTTTTAATTTGTATTGGAGTATAGTTGGTTTACAATGTTGTGTTAGTTTCAGGTGTACAGCAAAGTGAATCAGTTATACATGTACATATATCCATTCTTTTTAAGATTCTTTTCCCATATAGGTCACTATAGAGTACTGAATAGAGTTCTCTGTGCTATATAGTAGGTCCTTATTAGTTGTCTATTTTATATATAGGAGTGTGTATATGTCAATCCCAATCTCCCAATTTATCCCTCCCACCTCCTTTCTTCCCTGGTAACCATAGTTTGTTTTCTACATCTGTGACTCTATTTCTGTTTTGTAAATAAGTTCATTTGTATCATTTTTTTAGATTCCACATATAAGCGATATCATATGATATTTGTCTTTCTGGGTCTGACGTACTTCACTTAGTATGATAATCTCCAGGTCCATCCAGGCTGCTGCAAATGACATTATTTCATTCTTTTTTATGGCTGAGTAATATTCCATCATATATATGTACCACATCTTCTTTATCTGTTCCTCTGTTGATGGACATTTAGGTTGCTTCCATGTCTTGACTATTGTAAGTAGTGCTACTGGGAACATTGGGGTGCATGTATCTTTTCTAATTAGAGTTTTCTCCAGATATATGCCCAGGAGTGGTATTGCTGGATCATATGGTAACTCTATTTTTAGTTTTTTAAGGAACCTCCGTACTGTTCTCCATAATGATTGTCAGAGAGATACTTTCAAAGTGGAGATCACATCATGTCATGCCTCTGGGCGAAAAGCCAGTCTTAACAATGACTTGCAAGATTGGTTTGTTTCCCAGTACTTCTCTAATCTCACCTCCTATAATTTCCTACTCTTTCATTCTGCTGCAGACACCCTGGCCTCCTGCCTCCTCACTGAACATTTCCAGTATGTATTCCCTTTGTGTCTAATGTGCTGATGGTTCTTCCGTCCAGAATTCTCTTTCCACATGTACCCCCATGGCCAATTTCTTTAACTCCTTTACATCTTTGCTCAAAGGCCACTTTCTGGAAGAGGCCTACCCTGGGGAGCCAAGTTGAAATTCCCTCTCATCCCCCTCCCTGCACTCTCTCCTAGAACTCTATGACTGCACTTCCTATTGTTTGTTGAGCCATCTCACACATACCATCACAAGTGGAATTCTTTTTTATTCCCTAAACTTAATGCTTTACTCAGTGGCATCCTCGGTACGCAGGCCTCTCACTGTTGTGGCCTCTCCCGTTGCGGAGCACAGGCTCCGGACGCGCAGGCCCAGCGGCCATGGCTCATGGGCCCAGCCGCTCCGCGGCATGTGGGATCTACCCGGACTGGGGCACGAACCCGCATCCCCTGCATAGGCAGGCGGGCTCGCAACCACTGCACCACCAGGGAAGCCCTACCACTTGGTTTTGCATATAAAGTTTTGCTGTAACACAGCTATGTCCATTTGCTTATATATCAATATTGTCTATGGTTGCTTTCATGCTGCAACAGCAGAGTTGAGTAGTTACCAACAGAAAATGTATGACCTGCAAATTCTAAAATATTTACTTTTGGGCCCTTTCGAGAAAGTTTGCCAACTCCTGATCTATACTCTGCTGCCCTTCATACAAAGTAGAGGTTAATTTGTCCAGAAATCCCCTGATATATAAATGTATAAGGAAAATTATATAAAGAGAAGAGAGTTTAAGAAGAAAAAAAATTGTTTTAAGAATAATTTTAAATTTGTTAAAGTTGTAAATCTCCAAATCAGCTTTTCTTTAGCTTTTAAGTTCAATTTACTAAACTTAATATTCCTTCTGCAGACAGAGCAATTATTTATCATCACTGTTGAGGGTGCCTTTGATTATTTTTTGGTCCCAATTATAATATAGTTTAACTTCTTCAAACATTTTAAACCACATTTATAAGTTTAATATTTTTAGTTTCTCCTTTGAATACTTCAACTCTCTGACATATGCTTATGTAATTTTTAATATAGCAAGTCAATGAAACACGAAGTTATACTTAGAGTCCCTAATATATCTCAATATTGTTTATAGATTGAGGAATATTTAAACTTAAAATTCTAAGTCTAAATCTGTTATTCAAATATATATTTTATATTGAAATTACAAGTTTCACTTGTTATTCAGTAGGCCAAATTCTCTTAAACATTATACATATATAAAATTCCAAATGTGTTCTGATTATTTAGCTTAAAAATGCCATAAGTTGGATTCTTTGAATATCCCTGGTTTGATTCTAAATGTTTTTGTAAGAAAATATGTGTATCATGCCAATCAGTTTTGGAGAATAGTTTCTCAACCAATTGAGACTGGAAAATAACCGGGCTTTTGTTCATAAATTTAACACAGTATGTGTTAATTACATATAACATATAGGTAGAACATATAATTAGTATATTCTTACTGTAGACCTTATCGAGACATCCTGAGCATTATTTGTAGTTTATAATGGCAGATTCGGTACTTAAAGAAAGTTAGGCTTTTAGTATGTGTCTCTGTCTACTTAATGTTTGCAACTCTACTAAACAAGTTTACTGAAGCGGATGTTTGCATTTCTTTGCATTCTTTGGCTTTAAAGTGTGTTCTTCAATTTAAAGTCAAAGACTTTTTGAATAAATAATTTTGGTATTTTTTTCATATATAGTCTTACTTAGAAGTTATGGGAAGACTTAAAATAACAATAATTTAGTAGCAGGTAAATGAATAATCCATGTTTCATCCTGCTACCAAAGTTTTGATTCTGGGAGCATCTCTCACCTGTCTGATGCTGCATGTGGTAAAGGAGGCTTTCCAGTTAGGCTTCTTCAATGCAGTAGATCGCTTCCTAATTTCACTACAACTTCCCAGGGTGGTTCTGCTCCCCATTCTTCGATACCCATGCTGTCCAATATGGTACGTCTAGTCACACGCAGCTACTGGACTTTGAAATGCAGCTAGTGTGACCGAGTGACTGAACTTTTAAGTACACTCAATTTTAGTTAATTGAAATAAAACTTTAAAGACTCAGTTATGGGAAAATTTTTAAGAATATTTGGAACAAGTTAGGAACGTGAAACTACGTTTTCTACTGTAAATTTTATGAAATCTAAAAAAAGATCAAAATGTAGATTTAAAGGATGAAAAAGTGTAATTGAGATGTGCCGTAAGTGTAAAGGACACACTGACTTTTGAGGCTTAGCATGAAAAAGAATGCAAAATATTTCACTAATCACTTTTTAAGTTGTTTGCATGTTAAAATCATAGTATTTTGGATATGTGGGATTACATAAAATATAGTCTTGAAGTCAATTTCACCTTAATTTTACTATTTTTCAGTGTAGCTACTAGAAAGTTTCGAATTACATCTGTGGCTCGCGTTATATGTCTGTTAGACCATGAGTTTCCCAGCTGTACCTGCATCCATCCAGCATACCTTTAGCCCTCATCTCCCTGCATATTTCTGAACATTTACTGTTTTACAAAGGGGAGAGGGAATTATTTTCTTTCCCTGGAGGCCCCTGAGATTCCCACTCTTCCCTTACCAGGTTTTTCCAATTTTACAACATCCTTCATCAACTAAATGTCTGTATTCATTCTTTATGGCATCTTCTTCAACTATGAGCTTTCCATTTACAATTTAGTATTGTGTTACAGCTTTCTCAAATCATTTTCTGGAAATAGATCATGAAGGGAAAACTGAGTGAGAGGATCCAGGCATCTCTATTGGGGAGATTTTATGAGAGTGACAAGGTATTGTCTAACCTTGGCATTCTCAGAACATCTCTGAGTGTCAGATTCATATTCTACACCCTGGAAATAATGATAACTGCTTCATAGATTAGATATGAGAATGAAAAGGTATATAAACTAGGAAAGCACCCAGCACAGTACTTATTTTGGGATTGTTTTTGTTTATTCTGTTTCTAAATTGGTACTGTTATTCAAGTAAAACAATCATCCAGAAAGATGCATGCATCATAAAGGCACAGTTGATGAGCTAGCATAAAGTGAGGGTACCTGTTACCACTACTCAGGTGAAGAAATAGATAACCAGCACCCCAAAAGCTCTCTTCAAGCTCCCTTCAGTGACAACCCACCAGATTTGTTTGGTCTGTTTTCAAACATTATATCCATATAGTCATGTCGTATGCATTCTTTTGTGTTTTGCTTTTCATTTCACATTATATGTCTGAGATATGTCACTGTTATTGGCATGTAACAATACTTTGTGTTTTGGTGTTACTGCTGTGTAGTTCCCACTTTATACCATGATCAATCTGTTCTTCTCTTGATTGTTATATGAATTGTTTTCACCATGAGGATAGTGTGAATCATGTTGCTATAAACATTTTTGTACATCGTTTCTGGCACTCATAAGTATTTATTTTTGTTAGGTCTGTGACCTGCAGTATTAATAGCTGAGTCATGGGGTGTGTATATGTTAACTTTAGCTGGTACTGCCAATTCCTTTTCAAAGGTGGTTATACCAAATTGATCTTCATACCAGCTATTTATGGAAACTCCAGTTAACTCCATATCTTTGATAGCACTTGGTATCTCCTTGTGATTTTAATTTGCCTTGTCTCTAATCACTAAAGAAATTATGCTTTTTTTTAAACATCTTTATTGGTGTATAATTGCTTTACAGTGGTGTGTTAGTTTCTGCTTTAAAACAAAGTGAATCAGCTATACATATACATATATCCCCATATCTCTTCCCTCTTGCGTCTCCCTCCCTCCCACCCTCTCTATCCCACCACTCTAGGTGGTCACAAAGCACAGAGCTGATCTCCCTGTGTTACGCGGCTGCTTCCCACTAGCTATTTTACGTTTGGTAGTGTATATATCTCCATGCTACTCTCTCACTTTGTCACAGCTTACTCTTCCCCCTCCCTGTGTCCTCAAGTCCATTCGCTATTAGGTCTGCGTCATTTTTCCCGTCTAGCCCCAGGTTCCTCATGACCTTTTTTTTTTTGATTCCATATATATGTGTTGGCATACAGTATTAGTTTTTCTCTTTCTGACTGACTTCACTCTGTATGACAGACTCTAGGTCCATCCACCTCACTACAAATAACTCAATTTTGTTTCTTTTTATGGCTGAGTAATATTCCATTGTATATATGTGCCACATCTTGTTTATTCATTCATCTGTCAATGGGCACTAGGTTGCTTCCATGTCCTGGCTATTGTAAAAAGAGCTGCAATGAACATAGTGGTACATGACTCTTATTGAATTATGGTTTTCTCAGGGTATATGCCCAGTAGTGGGATTGCTAGTAGTTCTATTTGTAGTTTTTTAAGGAACCTCCATACTGTTCTCCATAGTGGCTGTATCAATTTACATTCCCACCAACAGTGCAAGACTGTTCCCTTTTCTCCACACCCTCTCCAGCATTTATTGTTTGTAGACTTTTTGATGATGGCCATTCTGACCGGTGTGAGATAATATCTCATTGTAGTTTTGATTTGCATTTCTCTAATGGTTAATGATGTTGAGCATCCTTTCATGTGTTTGCTGGCAATCTGTGTATCTTCTTTGGAGAAATGTCTCTTTAGGTCTTCTGCCCATTTTTGGATTGGTTTTTTTGTTTTTTTTGATATTGAGCTGCATGAGCTGCTTGTAAATTTTGGAGATTAATCCTTTGTCAGTTGCTTCATTTGCAAATATTTTCTCCCATTGTGAGGGATGTCTTTTTGTCTTCTTTATGGTTTCGTTTGCTATGCAAAAACTTTTAAGTTTCATTAGGTCCCATTTGTTTATTTTTCTTTTTTAAATTTCCATTTCTCTAGGAGGTGGGTCAAAAAGGATCTTGCTGTGATTTATGTCATAGAATGTTCTGCCTAAGTTTTCCTCTAAGAGTTTTATAGTGTCTGGCCTTACATTTAGGTCTTTAATCCATTTTGAGTTTATTTTTGTGTATGGTGTTAGGGAGTGTTCTATTTTCATTCTTTTACATGTAGCTGTCCATTTTTCCCGGCACCACTTATTGAAGAGGCTGTCTTTTCTCCACTGTATATTCTTGCCTCCTTTATCAAAGATAAGATGACCATATGTGCATGGGTTTATCTCTGGGCTTTCTGTCCTGTTCCATTGATCTATATTTCTGTTTTAGTGCCAGTACCATACTGTCTTGATTACTGTAGCTTTGTAGTATAGTCTGAAGTCAGGGAGCCTGATTCCTCCAGCTCTGTTTTTCTTTCTCAAGATTGCTTTGGCTTTTCAGGGTCTTTTGTGTTTCCATACAAATTGTGAAATTTTTGGTTCTAGTTCTGGGAAAAATGCCATTGGTAGTTTGATAAGGATTGCATTGAATCTGTAGATTGCTTTGGGTAGTAGAGTCATTTTCACAGTGTTGATTCTTCCAGTCCAAGAACATGGTATATCTCTCCATTTATTTGTATCATCTTTAATTTCTTTCATCAGTGTCTTATAATTTTCTGCATACAGGTGTTTTGTCTCCTTAAGTAGGTTTATTCCTAGGTATTTTATTCTTTTTGTTGCAGTGGTAAATAAGAGTGTTTTCTTAATTTCACTTTCAAATTTTTCATCATTAGTGTATAGGAATGCAAGAGATTTCTGTGCATTAATTTTGTATCCTGCTACTTTACCAAATTCATTGATCAGCTCTAGTAGTTTTCTGGTAGCATCTTTAGGATTCTCTATGTATAGTATCATGTCATCTGCATACAGTGACGGCTTTACTTCTTCTTTTCCGAGTTGGATTCCTTTTATTTCTTCTCTGACTGCTGTGGCTAAACCTTCCAAAACTATGTTGAATAAGAGTGGTGAGAGTGGGCAACCTTGTCTTGTTCCTGGTGTTAGTGGAAGTGGTTTCAGTTTTTCACCATTGAGGACAATGCTAGCTGTGGGTTTGTCATATATGGCCTTCATTACGTTGAGCTAAGTTCCCTCTATGCCTACTTTGTGCAGTGGTTTTATCATAAATGAGTGTTGAATTTTGTCAAAAGCTTCCTCTGCATCTATTGAAATGATCATATGGTTTTTCTCCTTCAGTTTGTTAATATGGCGTATCACATTGATTGATTTGCTTATATTGAACAGTCCTTGCATTCCTAGGATAGACCCCACTTGAACATGGTGTATGATCCTTTTAATGTGCTGTTGGATTCTGTTTGCTAGTATTTTGTTGAGGATTTTTGCGTCTATGTTCATCAGTGATATTGTCCCATAGTTTTCTTTCTTTGTGACATCTTTATCTAGTTTTGGTATCAGGGTGATGGTGGCCTTGTAGAATGAGTTTGGAAGTGTTCCTCCCTCTGCTATATTTTGGAAGAGTTTGAGAAGGATAGGTGTTAGCTCGTCTCTAAATGTTTGATAGAATTCGTCTGTGAAGCCATCTGGTCCTGGGCTTTTGTTTATTGGAAGTTTTTTTTTTTTTTTCTTTTTTTTCTTTTTGCGGTACGCAGACTCTCACTGCTGTGGCCTCTCCTGCTGTGGAGCCCAGGCTCCGGATGCGCAGGCCCAGCGGCCATGGCTCACGAGCCCAGCCACTCCGCGGAATGTGGGATCCTCCTGGACTGGGGCACGAACCTGTGTCCCCTGCATCAGTAGGCAGACTCTCAACCACTGTGCCACCAGGGAAGCCCTATTGGAAGATTTTAAATTGCAGTTTCAACTTCAGTGCTTGTGATTGGTCTGTTCATATTTTCTATTTCTTCCTGGTTCAGTCTCAGAAGGTTATACTTTTCTAAGAATTTGTCCATTTTTTCCAGGTTGTCCATTTTATTGGCATAGAGTTGCTTGTAGTAATCTCTCATGATCCTTTGTATTTCTGCAGTGTCAGTTGTTACTTTTCCTTTTGCATTTCTGATTCTATTGATTTGAGTCTTCTCCCTTTTTCCTCTTGATGAGTCTGGCTAATGGTTTATCAATTTTGTTTATCTTCTCAAAGAACCAGCTTTTAGTTTTATTGATCTTTGCTATTGCTTCCTTCATTTCTTTTTCATTTATTCCTGATTTGATCTTTATGATTTCTTTCCTTCTGCTAATTTTGGAGATTTTTGTTCTTCTTTCTCTAATTGTTTTAGGTGTAAGGTGAGGTTGTTCATTTGAGATGTTTCTTGTTTCTTAAGGTAGGATTGTATTGCTATAAACTTCTCTCTTAGAACTGCTTTTGCTGCCTCCCATAGGTTTTGGGTCATCGTGTTTTCATTGTCATTTGTTTCTAGGTAGTTTTTGATTTCCTCTTTGATTTCTTTAGTGATCTCTTGGTTATTAAGTAGTGTATTGTTTAGCCTCCATGTGTTTGTATTTTTTACAGTTTTTTTCTTATAATTGATATCTAGTGTCATAGCATTGTGGTCAGAAAAGATACTTGATATGATTTCAATTTTCTTAAATTTACCAAGGCTTGACTTGTGACCCAACATATGATCTATCCTGGAGAACGTTCCATGAGCACTTGAGAAGAAAGTCTATTCTGTTGTTTTTGGATGGAATGTCCTGTATATATCAATTAAATCCATCTTGTTTGATGTATCATTTAAAGCTTGTGTTTCTTTATTTATTTTCGTTTTGGATGATTTGTCCATTGGTGAATGTGGGGTGTTAAAGTCCCCTACTATGATTGTGTTACTGTCGATTTCCCCTTTTATGGCTGTTAGTATTTGCTTTATGTATTGAGGTGCTCCTGTGTTGGTTGCATAAATATTTAAAATGGTTATATCTTCTTCTTGGATTGATCCCTTGATCATTATGTAGTGTCTTTCTTTGTCTCTTGTAATAGTCTTTATTTTAAAGTCTATTTTGTGTGATATGAGAATTGTTACTGCAGCTTTCTTTTGATTTCCATTTGCATGGAATATCTTTTTCCATCCCTTCACTTTCAGTCTGTGTGTGTCCCTAGGTCTGAAGTGGGTCTCTTGTAGACAGCATATATATGGGTCTTGTTTTTGTATCCATTCAGCCAGTCTATGTGTTTGATTGGAGCATTTAATCCATTTACGTTTAAGGTAATTATTGATATGTATGTTCCTATTACCATGTTCTTAATTGTTTTGGGTTTGTTATTGTAGGTCTTTTCCTTCTCTTGTGTTTCCTGCCTAGAGAAGTTCCTTTAGCATTTGTTGTAAAGCTGGTTTTGTGGTGCTGAATTCTAGCTTTTGCTTATCTGTAAAGGTTTTAATTTGTCTATCAAATCTGAATGTGATCCTTGCTGGGTAGAGTAATCTTGGTTGTAGGATTTTTTCCTTCATCACTTTAAATATGTCCTGCTGCTCCTTTCTGGCTTGCAGAGGTTCTGCTGAAAGATCAGCTGTTAACCTTATGGGACCTTATGTGGATTCCTTGTATGTTATTTGTTGTTTTTCCCTTGCTGCTTTTAATATTTTTTCTTTGTATTTAACTTTTGATACTTTGGTTAATATGTGTCTTGGCATGTTTCTCCTTGGATTTATCCTGTATGGGACTCTGTGTGCTTCCTGGACTTGATTAACTATTTCCTGTCCCATATTAGGAAGTTTTCAACTATAATCTCTTCAAATATTTTCTCAGTCTCTTTCTTTTTCTCTTCTTCTTCTGGGACCCCTATAATTCGAATGTTGGTGCGCTTAATGTTGTCCCAGAGGTCTTTGAGACTGTCCTCAATTCTTTGCATTCTTTTTTCTTTATTCTGCTCTGCGGTAGTTATTTCCACTGTTTTATCTTCCAGGTCACTTATCCATTCTTCTGCCTCAATTATTCTGCTATTGATCCCTTCTAGAGAATTTTTAATTTCATTTATTGTGTTGTTCATCATTGTTTGTTTGCTCTTTAGTTCTTTTAGGTCCTTGTTAAACGTTTCTTGTATTTTTTCCATTCTATTTCTAAGATTTTGGATCATCTTTACTATCATTACTCTTAATTCTTTTTCAGGTAGACTGCCTATTTCCTCTTCTTTTGTTAGGTCTGGTGGGTTTTTACCTGGCTCTTTCATCTGCTGTGTGTTTCTCTGTCTTCTCATTTTGCTTAACTTACTGTTATTGGGGTCTCCTTTTCGCAGGCTGCAGGTTCGTAGTTCCCGTTGTTTTTGGTGTCTGCCCCTAGTCACTAAGGTTGGTTCAGTGGGTTGTGTAGGCTTCCTGGTGGAGGGGGACTGGTGCTTGTGTTCTGGTGGATCAGGCTGCATCTTGTCTTTCTGGTGGGCAGGTCTGCGTCTGGTGCTGTGTTTTGGGGTGTCTGTGACCTTATTATGATTTTAAGCAGCCTCTCTGTTAATGGGTGGGGTTGTGTTTCTGTATTGCTAGTTGTTTGACATAGGGTGTCCAGCACTGTAGCTTGCTGGTCATTGAGTGGAGCTGGGTCTTGGCAATGAGATGGAGATCTCTGGGAGATTTTTGCCGTTTGATATTACGTGGAGCTGGGAGGTCTCTGGTGGACCAGTGTCCTGAGCTTGGCTCTCCCACCTCAGAGGCACAGCGCTGACGCCTGGCCAGAGCAACAAGAGCCTGTTATCCACACGGCTCAGAATTCAAGGGAGAGAAAAAGAAAGAAAGAAAAAGATAAAAGAAAATGAAATAAAATAAAGTTATTAAAATAAAAAGTAATTATTAAAAAAATTTGAAAGTAATTGAAAAAGAAAAAAGAGAGCAACCAAATGAAAAAACAAATCCACCAATGATAACAAGCGCTAAAAACTATACTAAAAAAAAGAAAACTAAAACAGACAGACAGTAGTCTAGGACAAATGATAGAAGCGAAGCTCTAGACAAAATCACACACAGAAGCATACACATAAACACACAAAAAGAGAAAACAGGGGAAAAAAAAATATCATTGCTCCCAAGGTCCACCTCATCAATTTGGGATGATTCGTTGTCTATTCAGGTATTACACAGATGCAGGGTACATCACGTTGATTGTGGAGATTTAGTCCTCTGCTCCTGAGCTGCTGGGAGAGATTTCCCTTTCTCTTCTTTGTTTGCACAGCTCCCAGGGTTCAGCTTTAAATTTGGACCTGCCTCTGCGTGTAGGTCACCTGCGGGCATCTGCTCTTTGCTCAGACAGGACGGGGTTAAAGGAGCAGCAGATTTGGGGGCTCTGGCTCACTCAGGCCGAGGGTAGGGAGGGGTACGGATGCGGGGTGAGCCTGCCACGGCAGAGGCCAGTGTGCCGTTGCACCAGCCTGGGACGCCGTGCATTCTGCCGGGGAAGTTGTCCCTGGATCACGGGACCCTGGCAGTGGTGGGCTGCACAGGCTCCCGGGAGGGGAGATGTGGAGAGTGACCTGTGCTCGCAGACAGGCTTCTTGGTGTCTGCTGCAGCAGCCTTAGCGTCTCATGCCCGTCTCTGGGGTCTACGCTGATAGCCGTGGCTCACGCCTGTCTCTGGAGCTCCTTTACCTGGCGCTCTTAATCCCCTCTCCTCGCGCACCAGGAAACAAAGAAGGAAGAAAAAGTCTCTTGCCTCTTCATCAGCTCCAGACTCTTTCCGGACTCCCTCCTGGCTAGCCGTGGTGCACTAACCCCTTCAGGCTGTGTTCATGCCGCCAACCCCAGTCCTCTCCCTGGGATCCTACCAAAGCCCACGCCTCAGCTCCCAGCCCCCACCCATCGCAGCGGGTGAGCAGACAAGCCTCTCAGGCTGGTGAGTGCTGGTCGGCACCAATCCTCTGTGGGAATCTCTCTGCTTTGCCCTCCGCACCCCTGTGGCTGTGCTCTCCTCCATGGCTCCGAAGCTTCCCCCCTCCGCCACCCCCAGTCTCCTCCCGCGAAGGGGCTTCCTAGTGTGTGGAAACCTTTCTGCCTTCATGGCTCCCTCCCACTGGTGCAGGCCCCTTCCCTATTCTTTTGTCTGTTTTTTCTTTTCTCTTTTGCCCTACCCAGGTATGTGGGGAGTTTCTTGCCTTTTGGGAGGTCTGAAGTCTTCTGCTAGTGTTCAGTATGTGTTCTGTAGGGGTTGTTCCACTTGTAGATGTATTTCTGATGTATTTGTGGGGAGGAAGATGATCTCTACGTCTCACTCTTCCACCATCTTGAATCCCCTCCAAGCTCTTTTAAATTCCAATGCTGCTTTGTCAGATTAACCTTTTTTTAAAAAAAACATTTATTTATTTATTTGGCCTCGCCAGTTCTTCATTGAGGCACATGGGATCTTTAGTTGAGGCATGCGGGGTCTTTAGTTGAGGCATGCAAACTCATAGTTACAGCATGCAAACTCTTAGTTGCGGCATGTGGGATCTAGTTCCCTGACCAGGGATAGAACCTGACTCCCCTGCGTTGGGAGTGCAGAATGTTAGCCACTGGACCACCAGGGAAGCCCCAGAATTGACCTTCTGATGTGTTAGATTTATCTTGGCCTGGAACTGCTCCTCATGTTAGACAACTGACTAGTTGATGCTCTTAATAGGTTTTCTTAACAAATACATTCCTCTTCTAAAAATTAGCAAGTGTGTTATGTGGACATTTTCTTCATAGGCCAGCACAGTTAAAAATCAACACCTTTTCTAAATATAGTGTTTAAAATATTTCCTTCATCTCTTTACTCTGATGAGTACTTGGCAAAAGGTAGAGTAATTTTATTGGTCTAAATGGATATCTTATGATTATCAACAAATAGAATGGATTCCAACTGTGATATTCAGATACCTTTTGAATCAAAGGCTACTGTGAATGCATGTACAATGATAATATCTGCTTATTTTTTAGCCATTAAAAACCATCCCTGCTACCACTCACCCTCATCACAGAGAAGGGTGGAAACAAATTCAACTACATGAGGGTGACAAATATGTACAAAGGGGAGTCTGTGAGAGGAGATGGATTTAGGTTTTTTGGTTCATGTTCAGGCTTGATATTTTCTAATCTTGTACTGATTTTTTAAATCTCCTTTCTATATTCTGATTAGATAGATCAAACACATGCCTACAAAGAATAATTATATGATGTTATTTCAGATCACACAATTATTTGAAGACCCAGGTGACATGTTTGATTTTTTAACTCTCTGTGTGCTCTGAGAAAAATCTCTCTTTTCATCACTTCACTAGCATGCCAAAGAGTCCCCCATGAGAAAACTGGAAATTGAGAACCAAAACAATGCCAAGACCATTACTATATCAGGGACATTGGATTTTGTCTATTTTTATGGTAGAGAAAGCTCAGTATCTATCTTGCCAGTGTTCTTTAGCAGGATTTGTGATGGTTTAGATGATTATTCAGCAAATATTAAATCCCTTGCCTGTCCTGCTGTGGGGAGAGTCAACTTCCTTGCCTTGTTGATATTGGGCTTGGAAACTTAGTAGATGTGACACAAGCAGAGTCCTTAATTCTGCTTGTGTGGTTTGGATTGGCTTTTGGAGTCCTGGCATTCATCAGGAGAAGAAAATGGCCAGGTGGCCACTGGTCCAAAGAGTGTGAAAATTATGTGTAGCACATCAGAACCCAACCTGGATCCTAGAGTCCAACCTAGCCAAGCTGAGCTGAAGCTGACCAGCCAACTGATCAAGGAGAAATAAGGTCTTGATGTTTTAAGCCACTTAGTCTTGGTGTGGTTTGTTAGGCAGCATTATTATGCAAAAAGCTGACTGAGTCAGTTTCTGAGTTTATTGTTTAAGAATATTGACATTGAAGTCCTCAAATATAAGAATTCACTGAGTAAATTAGTTAAAAATGAATATATGTTTTTGAATATTTATAATGTGCCAGGCACTGTGCTACATTCTAGGGAAAGATGGTGAAGAAAATCAACCTGGGGAAACTTGACAAGGTAATTACAATACAAGATGATCTGTTTCTGAAAGGAATACGCACCTATTACAGGGTGATTTAGAAGGGGGACTGGAACTGGTCTGGACAACTCAAGGAAGTTTTGTCAGAGATGAAGTATGAGTAGGAATTATCCACATTATTGTAGGTAGAGGCAATAACATGCTCAAAAACTTAGAAAGAGGAAGGTATGGTCATTTGGTAGATTACAAGGAATGTTGTAAGACAGGGACTGGATGGAGTACAAAGGAAAATGTAAGTCTGAGGGGTAAATAGTTTGAAGGGGCTAAGCAGGTAGAAAGTGTGTCTGGAGCTTCTGGCAGCTATCTTGCACACTGAATATAAAGAGTGATAAAGCTCAGTTGATATCACTAGTTTTTAAGATTCAGTTATGCATGAAACCAAGGCTAGGTCTCTGAGTACCTCCTACATTTATGAGACAGAAAAAAGCAATGGGTTCATTAATTTAGCAGCTATTTTCTGAGTCCTGTGAATGTGGTGGCAAATGAAAATAATATAGTCACTTCCCTCTGAGAGGTTACCATTGGTTAGAAATACAGAGATAGTAAGAGGCGGTTCTAATACATAATGTTAAGTGTTATAATATGGAAATATACGGGACAAAGTGGGGAGAGGACTAGAAAGATTTCAGAGAAAGCAACACCTAAGCTGAGTACATAAAGGAGGAATGAGAATGACTCAAGTCAAGAGTAAAAAATATATCATTACAGGTAGAGTGGATGGAATGTTTAAGATTCTCAAGGACAGGAGAAAAGATGATGAGTCTGTGTAGAGCAGGGGTCCCCAACCCCCGGGCCAAGGACCAGTACTGGTCCACGGCCTGTTAGGAACCAGGCCGTGCAGCAGGAGGTGAGCGGCAGGCGAGCCAGTGAAGCTTCATCTGCCGCTCCCCACCACTCCCCATCGCCCCTCACCTCTCCCCATCGCCCCCCATTGCTCACATTACTTCCTGAACCATCCCCACCACCCCCCCCAGTGGAAAAATTGTCTTCCACGAAACTGGTCCCTGGTGCCAGAAATGTTGGGGACTGCTGGTGTAGAAGGATGACTTCTTTTAAAAGACAAACTGAGAAAGGTAAATGGGGCCAGACCATAAGTCATGTTATAGACATTGGATTTTAATTAAGAACAAGGAGAAACCATTCAGGGATTTTAAGGAGGACAGAGAAACATCCATGGCATAGAACAGGCAGCACTTGGTGACTGATTACGCAGCTGGGTTAAAGAAGAGGGAGACACGGAGGACACTCAGCTAATGGACTTGGGCACATCACTGAAGGGTGATGCCATTGGGAGCAAAGATGTGGCGCAGGTCTAGAGGGTTGGTGATGAGAATTTAAAGGTAATGTTAAAAAAAAATTAAAGTAAGTGGACAAATATCCGTTAGGGGCAAAGAGAATCAGTGTAGTGCTTATTCACCAGTATAGGGGAAAGACCTAGTTTTAAGAAAGAGGAGATGTTCATCAGTGCCAATGTGGCAAAGAATATGAGAATACCGAGGAGGAAACCATGTTCAGATTGAGATATTGGCGGTTTGTGAGTGACTTTTGTGGAAGTAGTTGAGGTAAATTGGTGTGTGCAGAGACCAGATTATAAGAAGCTTAGGAGGAAGTGAGTGAAGAAATGAAGAAACTGTGGAAGAAATAATGGAATGGCAGCTTAAAGAAGTAGCTGTGTTGAGACACAGGAGTATTAGGAGAAGGAATTCAAGCCAGTTTGTGTGCTGAGAAGAAAGATCCAGGGGAAAGGAAGAGATCTAAGATATGAGGTGTGTGGGGTCGTGGAGAGACGCTCATAGATCATGTTCTGAGGGAGACGGAAGGCTTGAGTTCAACCTCAGGGCTGAAGAACTTATCCCTGATAAGGAGCACAGACACTTCATCCTCAGGACAGAAGAACAGGGAAGGGCAGGCTGATGAAAGTAAGAAATTTTAAGGTGTGGAAAGCAAGAATTAAGAAGATGTTATGTATTGACTGTTACTCCAAAAAGTAGAAGAGGAGGTCGTTGGCTAGCTGCGTTTGAGAAAAGTACAAAAGATTGTCCTTCTGAGGAAATTGCTAAGGAGATGGTTCTTAGCTGAAAACCATAGACTTCACTCTAGTTAGTTTTGGTAGAAGTGGAATTTATTCAGGGGTATTAGGTAGTTCACAGGATTCTCAGGAGGTCCGGTGAGCCACAGCCGGGGACAATGCGCAGTGCATGATGACGGCTGGTAAAAAGCCACTGCTGTCAGTATGTGGTGCCTACATGTCATTCATCAAAATACCATAGCTTGTACCTGCCAAGCTTAAGATAGGACGTTAGAAGTCTCTGAGGGGCCAGATGCTGGGAACTGCTGGGAATCACCTGGTGCCAGAAGATGGACTCAGCGAGTATGTATGTCCTCATATTGCTGCCTTCTCTAGGAGACACTGCTGTTTGGACCCCAGTATATATTCTGTTCTTCTCCCATTGTAATAGAACGTTTAGTCAGTCACATAGCCAGCTGCTCAGAGTAGAAACTACATTTCTCAGCCTCTTTTGAAGCTGAATGTGGCCCTGTGACTAAGTTTTGGCCAATGGGAGATAGCAGTATTGTACAGCAGCGATAGTCAGAAGTACTGTATAGCAGCTTCTGACAGAGAAGATGAGCCACTCCCTGGGGTTAGTTAAGTAATCAGCTGAAAGGAGCCTGTGTCCTATGGGCTTCTTAGAGTAGAGCCATCATACCAGTCTAGGATGGTAGATTTTTCACTTTTGCCTAAGACAAAAGTAGTCTTCGATCTCATTTTCCAAATTCAAAAGCAGTTTTTCATGGGTATGTCTGATGTGTAGCCCAGATCCCTTGCCTGGATCCCGGGATCCGAGGAGGATGAAGGGAAGGAGTTCAGGTTCTCCCTCTGGCAGCCAGGACTCATAATGAAGGGAATGTCCCTCAGAAACGGGAGGCATTCAAAAGATGTTAGGCAACAGCAATAATCAGTAATAAAACAGATGTTTGTAACAGGGATAAGCAAGGGAGGAGAGGAAGGCAGGGAAAAATGAGGGGCAGAGGGGCCCCAAAGAGCGTGAATTCACCAAGATCTGATACTGTGGCTTTAAAAACAAAACAACACAGAACAGAACCAAACAAGACTTGGACACTGGGGGGGGAAACAGAAACTAGTCTGAGCCTAGTGGAGAGTGTTGTGGAATTGCCAGACTGTAGAATTCAAATTTGGCAGAGAAACAAACAGAGATGGAAGAGAGTGAATGACAGAAGGGCTTTCCCTCCCTTGTGCTTCACCCCAGGGCCTGGTCGGAGGGTGGGTGTAGGAGACAGTATGTAGGGTTGAGTGCTGGTAGAAACAGGCAGAGATTTGGAGTCAGATGTGGGTGAGACCCTAACTCTGCCTGACATGCTTACTGTAGAAACTTAGGCAAATTACTTGCCTCTTCAAGTCCATTTCCTCATCAGTAACATGGAAAGAATGATAGTACCAGCAGACTTGTACCACAGATAGCGTGTGCTCAGCACCTAACACTGTGCCTGGCACCTTGTAAGCCCTCAAAGTCAAGGTGAACACTTCTTAGTCAAGCTGAAGTGCTCCATTTACTCTTCCACTCTCATCCCTTGCCCCATGCCATCGGTCTGAGGCGAATAAAATTATCTAGTTCTGTCTGGGGCTGAAAGCCACCTGGCATAATTCAAGCCATTCTCAGAAATAGTGATTGAACCTAGAAAAAAAAAGTTATGATTCACAATTAGAGAATGGAATCCTCAGGAAAAAGTGACATTAGCATCTAAACAAGAAAATGAGCTTATTGACATTGAAAAATGTTATTACGTTTTCAGTTTCATTAAAGTTTCCAACAGACAAACACATTTATTTCTGTGCTATGTGTCTGATAGCAAAAATGGGCAAAAACATCAGTCTACAAGCTCTGGGACTCTAGACTGTGACAGCACTGATGAAATATATGTTTCCTGAAGAGACATGCAATCCTCACTGTCTGTGACCATTGAAATATTAAGGAAATTACTTATAAAACAGATAAAAATCCATTATGGGAGCATAGCCTAGAAACTGCACAGGAAGATGGGAAGGAGTAATTTCCAATCTTCCTTGGAAATTAAAAAAAAGAATTTTTTTATCTTGTTATTATCCTGGTGAAATTAAATTTCATTGTGTTTCTCATCTTCATAATTACCAGGTTGCTTTGAGAATTAGATATAAAAAAAAACCTCATTTAAAGGTAGCAGCCGATTTTTCTAAATATTATATTTTTTAAATGATAAAAGACGAATAACATTGCAAACGATCATTTTAATCACCATGCTTTGTCTGTGTCAGCCCACCCACCTTTCTCAACACACTCATTTGCAGGGTTGAGGGAGAATAACTATAGGGACATCTACCCAGACCCTAAAACCATCTGGGTCAGTACAGGAATAGGATCCCAAAGAATATGTACTTGGGTTTCTGGAAAAAGTTCCAGAGGCTGGGAGGTATGGTAGACTAAATTATTGCCCCCAAAGATGTCCACACTCTACTCATCTGGTACCTGTAAATATGCTGCCTTACATGACAAAAGGCACTTTGCAGATGTAAGGTTATGGACTATAGAGAGAGTAGCCTGGATTATCTATGTGGGCCCAATCTAACCACATGGGTCCATAAAAGCAGAGGACCTTTCCCAGCTGTAGCTCATCAGAGAGATTGCTATGACCTTGGAAGAGAACCGGAGAGATGGCAAAGTGAGAAGGACTCAACCCCGCTGTTGTCGGCTTTGAAGATGGGAAGGGTCGTGAGCAAAGGAATGTGGGCAGCCTCTAGATGCTGGGAAAGTGAGGAAGTGTATTCTCTCCTAGAGCCTCCAGGAGCAAATGTGGTCTTGCACACACTTTGACTTTAGCCAAGTGAGACCTTGTTAGACTTCTGTCTGACCCACAAATTTGTAAGATATTAAATTTGGATGTTGTTTTAAGACCCTCAGTTTGTGGTATGTGTTGTAGCAGCGTAGAAAACAAATACAGGAGGGAACCTATTAATTAACTTGGCACATTCGCCCAGTTCTTACTGTGTTTGATCTATGACTTTGCTTTTTCGGTATTGCTGCTGAATATGCCTGTGTGCACTTTGGACCTGGGACTGGGCTTTTGTCCCCCGCTCTTTAGACTGAGGTCCTGACAACCTGCCTGCCTCTTAGTAGCTTTTATGTGGGCTCTAGACTCTATTCCAGTGAAAGCAGCAGCCAGCTGGTGTACAGCTCCAATTGAAATGAGTCATATGCTGCAACCAGTCCTGAAGATTCGTTCCTGCTGCAGTTCTCGTTTCACCATGTAAGACCCATTTGAACATCAGGCATGACCAGGACCTAGTCCTACTCATCAAATATTTCTCCCTCCCTCCCTCCCTCCCTTCCTCCTTTCTTCCCTCCCTCCCTCCCTTCCTCCCTTCTTCCCTCCCTCCCTCTCTCTTTCCTTCCCTCCATCTCTCCCTTCCTCCTTCCTTTCCTCCCTCCCTCCCTCTTCCTCCCTCCCTCCCTTCCCTCCTCCCTCCTCCTCCCCCTCTCTTCTTCCCTTCCTTCCTCATGATGATGCCCTTTTCTCAAACATCTTAACAAGTAATACTTATAAAATTTTTTTTTTTTTTTTTTTTTTTGTGGTATGTGGGCCTCACTGTTGTGGCCTCTCCCATTGCGGAGCACAGGCTCCGGACGCTCAGGCTCAGCGGCCATGGCTTACGGGCCCAGCCGCTCCGCGGCATGTGGGATCTTCCCAGACCGGGGCACGAACCCATGTCCCCTGCATCGGCAGGCGGATTCTCAACCACTGTGCCACCAGGGAAGCCCTAAAATATTTTTTAATTTTTTAAATGTTATAAAGCTTTCACTGTTCATTATCATCAGCACCATTGTCCTCTTTGTCGACATTATCACCATCAAACACATGCACACATGAAAAAAATCAAATGGTAAGAAAAGCATAAAATAAAAACTATTAACCTGCCTTATCACCAGTCACCTTATCACCTTATCACCATACTCCCAAGATACTAGTGCTTTCATCAACTTCTGCTTTTTATGTACATAATTTAAAAAATTTGGACTAAATGTATATTTATAGAAACGTTGCAAAGGTAGTATAGAGAGTTCTCATGTACCCTTCACTGAGCTTCCCCTAATGTTAACAGCTTATATAATCATGGGTACATTCGTTTAAATTTTTTTTCTGCTTTTAATTCTTGTTATTTCTTTCATATTTCTAAATAATATGCTTATAGCTTTATTAATTAATTTCTCAAATTTAGAGAGTATTTATTGTCTGTCCCTGTGAAGAAGAAAAATTAGCTTTCATGCACTGTACTCTATTACCTCCCCTTCATCTTAATGCATATTAGTTTTATTATATTTTTAGTATCCTATTGGTAAATTTTTTACTTTTAACACACCTCAGAAACTATATTGTTTTCAATCATCACTATATCTCTTGTAAGGGAGGAAAAATAATTTTCCCTCTACACTTCTTGGTTCTCAGCTAAGACCTCCCTGTAATAAGAGACAGATTAACAGAAAATAGTTATGTACATATGTACAAGAGCCTCACAAAGATATGAGACTCAAAAGACAGTTAGCCAATTGAGACATATACCATCCAGAGCTAAGGAGAGAGATAGGGGTCTGTGGCTTCAAAGAGGGTACAAAAGGGTAACTTCTACTGTTTCCAGAGCTTCTCTAGTCTCTGCTTTTTCTCAGTCTAATCAGCTCGAAAATAATCCTTATGCCAAAGAAGCGTATCTTGGGGTGCACTTTCTGCTAGCCTCCACTCTTAAAACTCTACTTTTAAATTCAAGAAACTGGCATCTCTCATTTCCCTCCATTCTGCTCTCCCTGCTTTCTACAACTCAACTTTCATTCACTTATTGATTTGATAACTTTTTGAGCATATTCTTTTTTCCAGAATTTCCCCAGGATCCATGGATAGAATAATTATAGGTATGAGCAGATGAGATCCCTGCTCTGACAAAGCTTGCATTTTAGAATTTTGGTCTTGTAAGATCAAAAAATAAACAACAATTTAAAAACTCAGAGAAAACAGTGGTGCAGATAAAAAAAAAAAAAAAAAAAGCCTGAAGTGACAGACTAGTTGAGCGTCAGGGAAGACCCCTCTGAGGAGATGACTTTTAAGTTAAGAGGAAATGGTTAGTGTCTTGACCCAAAGGTGAGAGTGAGAAAGGAAGGGACAGGCAAGCAGGAAAGAGAGGGTGATTAAGAGGTGAGGTCAGTATGGTGGGCAGGAGTAAGACCATAATGCAGGCATTTTAAGCAGAGTAAAGAGTTTAGATTTTATTCTAAGCATAATGGGAAGGCTTTTGGAAGGCTTGGGGCATTGTGTGGATGCACGGGGAGCATGGTCTGATGCACAGTTCTAGGAGTTTATTTCAACTGTGTGGAGAATGGATGGCAGGGGTGGGAGGGGCAGGCGTTGCATCAGAGACCAGTTGGGAGATTTTTGCTCTAGTTTAAGTGAAAAATCATGATGATTAGACCAATTTGGGATATGTTTTAAAGATAGAGCTCACAGAACGTGCAGATGAATTGGATGCCAGATGTA